>NC_136472.1:59828577-60376077 GCF_902686455.1 Sciurus vulgaris
TCACCTGTAAAAGGGGATTATAAGGCCTTTGCCAATGGAGTTGTGAGGGCTAGTGAAGGTGAACGCGGGAGGCACTTGGTGTGGGCCTGGCATATTTGATGCCTGTTAATGGGAGCCGTGATCTCTGTTTGCGTCTTCTGGGGACTCTGCCGGGGCTGATTCCTGAAGCACACACAGGGAAGTGTGGGCCTGGCACCTGGCTGGGTCCACTCCCCCAGCTCGAGGCTGGGTAGTGCCCATGGCCTGGGAGGTGTGGCTCAGCCCACCAAGATGCTGGTCTTTTCCTTCCTGGCGTCCAGTCCCACTATCTCTGGACAGTCGCTGGGCTTGTGGAGAGCACACAGCAGGGGATGGGGACAAGCAGGGTAAGGCGGTTCCAAGGCTGGTCCAGTCCGCCTGCGGCAAGAGCTGCGGGCAGCGGAAGCGCAGGCCTTCACTCCACGTTCCGGTACTTGGTGAAGAGGTTGTACAGCACTCGCAGCGTGGACTTCAGGTCACAGTTGACGATGTCTGCGGAGAAAACACAAAATGCCCACTGCCTCAGGGGTCCACACACTCCACGGGGGCACTCACTGTCTCCTTCCAGCCACCACTCATCCCTATCTGTCCAGCGTGGGGGTGGCAACCCCAGGGCAGGCAGGTGAGGACGGAGGGACAGAGTGTGCAGTAAGAATTCAAAGCAGGGGACAGTGAGGGGCAGGGCCTGGGTCACAAGGGTCTCAGCTCTCATTAAAGTAAAGCAGTCCAGAGCGAGCAGGCTCTGCCCTGGAAATAGCACCTCCAGATGGGAAGCTGCTGACCATTCCCTAGGGTTTCCCTGTCCCCGGGGCCTTCCTCCCTCTGCCTCTGGCATTCACTACTGTGCCTACTTGGCACAAAAAGGGGATGCTTGGAGCTACAGTGGGAGAGAGGTGGGGTATCAGGCCCCAGGCTGCCTCTCCCTTCGCCAGGGAGGGCCCCAGGTTCCCTAGGAGGCCTGGCAGGAGAACTTAGTCCCACAGATGGGTCTGAAGCACTAGAGGAAACTGGTGTTGGACTGTGCTTTCAGGAGAGTTCCATCAGGGGTTCCCGAGCTTCTAGGTAACCACTTCTTTCCTTCCTTCCTGGAAGAGAAGGCCATACCTGAGCGATGACATAAAGCCATAGGAGCTTGCCAGGCAAAGAAGCGGGCCAAGGGTGGGGGCTGCTTCCTGAGAGGTTTCCAATTGCCAACTGTGGAGCTAAATGATCTGGAAGCTAGAGGGTGAAGACTGGCAGCTGCCAGGCTGGACATGACCCGCTGACACATTTTGTATGGTTCCTTCCTCATCCATCCATCCATCCATCCATCCATCCATCCATCCATCCATCCATCCATCCATCCATTCCATCCATCCATCCATCCATCCATCCATCCATCCATCCATCCATCCATCCATCCATCCATCACCATTCCTTTGGCTGCGCCTCTAACTTTCTGCTGGTCCCTCCACTGTCTCCCTCCCCATGACAAGGTTCCTTCTCTACTGTCATCCCTCTGCATTCCCTCACAGGGCCATGCTTTTACGAATTAAAGCAGAGAAATAGAAAAGGAGCTCTCTGAGGAAGGCACAGAACCTCCATGTCTCCTCTCGCCTCGGTGCCTGCTCCTGCCTGCTCCCACCCAGGCCAGATCCTGCTTACACACCAACCCTGCTCTGTCCCAGCCGAGTCCAGACTTACGCCAAGTTCCCTTATGGAGAGGCCATGGGCGCCCAGGAACCTCTTGAGGCCAGGGGCTCAGTTTCCCTGTCGGCTCTCACGCTGGTTCATCCACGTGTCTGGTCTCCACCTGCAGCCTCATCCTGAACCACTGTCTGCCAGGTAGAATCCTGTGACCACTGGGCTGTTTCCTGTCCTTCCCTGACTGCTTGGTGTTGGTATTTCTTAAAGTTCAAAAAAATTGTTTAATTTGTTCTTTTTAGTTATACATGACAGTGGAATGTATTTTGACATGTTGCATACACGGTATATTTTCCCATTTTTGTGGTTGCGCATGATGTGGAGTCATCTATGAATGTAGAAAGTTCTGTTCAATTCTTTCTACAGTCTTTCCTATTCCCATCCCCTCTTCCTTCCCCTGCACTCTGCCCTGTCCAATCTGGTGAACTTCCTCCACCCCGCTCCTATTGTAGTCAGCATTTGCATATCAGAGAGAACATCTGGCCTTTGATTTTTTGGAATTGGCTTATTTTACTTAGCATGATAGTCTCCAGTTCCATCCATTTACTGGAAAATGCCATAATTTCATTTCTTCCTTATGGCTGGGTAATATTCCATTGTGTATATATATCACATTTTCATTATCCATTCATCTGTTCAAGGGCACCTAGGTTGGTTCCATTGCTAAGCAATTGTGAAGTGAGCTGCTACAAACATTGATGTGGCTATGTCCCTGTAGTATTGCTGATTTTAAATCTTTTGAGTATATACCAAGGAGTGGAATAACTGGATTGGATGGTGGTTCCATTCCTAGTTTTCTGAGGAATCTTCATACTGCTTTCCAGAGTGGTTGCACAAATTTGCAACCCCACCAGCAAAGTATAAGTGTACCTTTTCCTCACATCCTTGCCAGCATTTATTGTTACTTGTGTTCTTGATAATTGCCATTCTGATTGGAGTGAGATGAAATCTCAGTGTAGTTTTAATTTGCATTTCTCTAATTGCTAGAGATGTTGAACATTTTTTTCATATATTTATTGACCAATAATATTTCTTCTTTTGTGAAGTGTTTGTTCAGTTTCTTTGCCCATTTATTGATTGGGTTATTTGTTTGTTTTTGGTGTTAAATTTTTTGAGTTTTTTTTTTATATATCCTTGAGTTTAATTCTCTTGAGGCGCAGGTGGCAAAGATTTTCTCTCATTCTGTAAGCCCTCTTCACGTTCTTGATAGAGCTGTGAAGAAGCTTTTTAGTTTGAATCCATCCTGTTTATTGATTCTTTTTGAAAAAAGTTTTAAAATAACTTTATTTTTAGTTAATTTTTTTAAGGTGGTACTGAGGATCCAACCTAGTGCCTCATACGTGCTAGGCAAGCACTCTACCACTGAGTCACAACCCCAGTTCATTTATTGATTCTTGATTTTATGTTTTGCGCTTTAGGAGTCTTGCTGAGGAATTCTGTTCCTAAGCTGACATTGATGGAGAGTTGGACCTACTTTTTCTTCTATCAGGTGCAGGGTCTCTGGTCTAATGCAAAGGTACTTGATCCACTTTTGAGTTGAGTTTTGTGCGGGGTGAGAGATAGGGGTTAAATTTCATTCTACTATATATGGATTTCCAGTTTTCCCAGCACCATTTCTCCATCGTATGTTTTTGGCACCTTTGTATTGTATGAGAAAACTGTATTTATGTGGGTTTGTCTCTGTGTCTTCTATTCTGTACCATTGGTCTATCTGTCTATTTTGGTGCCAACACCATGCCATTTTTGTTCCTATAGTTCTGTAGTATAGTTTAAGGTCTGGTATTGCAATGCCTCCTGACTCACTCTTCTTGCTAAGTATTACTTTGGCTATTCTGGGTCTCTTATTTTTCCAAATGAATTTCATGATTGCTTTCTCTATTTCTATAAGACAAGACATTGGGATTTTAAGTGGAATTGCATTGAATAATGCTTTTGGTAGTATGGCCATTTTGGTAATATTAATTCTGCCTATCCAAGAAATTGGAAGATCATTGCATCTTCTAAGCTTTTCTTTAATTTTTCCTTAGTGCTCTGTAGTTTTCATTGTAGAGATCTTTCACCTCTTTTGTTAGATTGATTCCCAAGTTTTTTTTTTTTTTTTTTTTTTTTTTGAGGCTATTGTGAATGGGGTAGTCTTCCTAATTTCTCTTTCAGAGGATTCATCACTTATGAATAGAAATGCATTAGATTTATGGGTGTCGATTTTATATCCTGCTATTTTGCTGAATTCATGTATATGTTCTAGAAGTTTTCTGGTAGAATTTTTTGGATCCTCTAAATATAGAATCATGTTTTTGGCAAATAGTGATAGTTTGAGTTCTTCTTTTCCTACTTGTATTCCTTTAATTTCTTTCGTTTGTCTGATTGCTCTGGCAAGAGTTTCAAGGACAATGTTGAATAGAAGTGTAAAAGAGGGCATCCCTGCCTTGTTTCAGTTTTTAGGGGGAATGCTTTCAATGTTTCTCCATTTAGAATGATGTTGGCCATGGGCTTAGCATAGATGGCCTTTCCTATGTTGAGGTATGTTCCTACTATCCCTAGTTTTTCTAGTGTTTTGAACTTAAAGGGGTACTGGTTTTTATCAAATGCTTTTTCTGCATCTGTTGAAATGATCATATGATTCTTAACTTTAAGTCTATTGATGTGATGAATTACATTTATTGATTTCTCATTGTTGAACCAACCTTGCATCCCTGGGATGAACCCCACTTGATCATGGTGCACTAACTTTTTAATGTTTTTGTATGTGATTTGCCAGAATTTTGTTAAGAATTTTTGCATCTATGTTCATCAGGGATATTGGTCTGAAGTTTTCCTTCCTTGATGTGTCTTTGTCTGGTTTGGTATCAGGGTGATACTAGCCTCATGGAATGAATTTGGAAGGGTTCCCTCGTTTTCTACTTTATGGAATAATTTCAGGAGGATTGGAGTTAGTTCTTCATTGACAGTCAGAATTTGGCTGAGAATTCATCTGGCCCTGGGCTTTTCTTTTGTGGTAGGCTATTTTTTTTTTAATTTATTGACCAAAAATTGGTTTTATTATATTATAGGTAGACTTACAAAATAGTCCTATTCAAAATTGTTTTCAAATTTAAAGTTCTTTTTAAAATATAAAAAGTGTATTAAATTGAAATTTAAAAAGTTTATTTAAATTGATTATTTGATACTAAAATTTACATAAGCAGAACAATAATTATTCTTGATGTACTTTTATTTATTGCTGTGTCACTGGTATTTTTTATGAAGAGATTTTTAGTGTTCCTTTTAGTTTTAAAATATAATTTTCCGTAAATTTCTTAAAAGTTGTGTTTTATGATTATATTTGATATCTATACATTCAAATGATTCTTTTTTTGATTAATTGTACACAAATGGGGTACAACTTTTGTTTCTCTGGTTGTACAAGAAGTAGAGTCACACTTTTGTGTAATCATACATGTACACAGGGTAATGATGTTTATCTCATTCTCTTTCCTTCCCCCCTGCCCATCCCCACCCCTCATTTCCCTCTACACAATCCATCCTTTCTCCATTCTTCCCTTGCCTCTCCCTACCCCCTTTATGTATCATTATCCACCTATCAGAGAAATCATTTGGCCTTTGGTTTCTGGGATTGGTTTATTTCACTTAGCATGTATTCTTCAACTCCAACCATTTAGCTGCAAATGCCATAATTTTATTCTTCTTTATGGCTGAATAATATTCCATTGTGTATATATACCACAGTTTCTTTATCCATTCATCAATTGAAGGGCATCAAGGTTGGGTCCACAATCTAGCTATTGCGAACTGAGTTGCTATAAACATTGATGTGGCTATGTCACTGTAGTATGCTGATTTTTAAGTCCTTTGGGTATAGGCCAACGAGTGGGATACCTGGGTCAAATGGTGGTTCCATTCCATGTTTTCTAAGGAATCTCCATACTGCTTTCCAGAGTGACTGGAAATTGGCTGCACCAATTTGCAACCCCACCAGCAATGTATGAGTGTACCTTTATCCCCACATCCTCACCAACACCTATTGTTGCTTGTATTCTTGATAATTGCCATTCTAATTGGGATGAGATGAAATCTTAGGGTAGTTTTGATTTGTATTTCTCTTATTACTAAAGATGTTGAACATTTTTTCAGCAAAATGAAACTAAACCCCTATCTTTCACCCTGAACAAAACTCAACTCAAAATGGATCAAGCACCTTCGAATTAGACCAGAGACCCTGCACCTAATAGAAAAAAAAGTAGATCTTCATCATATTGTCTTAGGACCACACTTCCTTAACATGACTCCCAAAGCACAAGAAATAAAAGCAGGAATCAATAATTGGCATAGATTCAAACTAAAAAGATTTTTCTCAGCAAAGTAAACAATCAACAATGTGAAGAGAGAGCCTACAGAGTTGGAGAAAATCTTTGCCATGCACACTTCAGATAGAGCACTGATCTCCAGGATCTATAAAGAACTCAAAAAACTTTACACCAAGAATACAAATAACCAATCAATAAATGGGTTAAGGAAATGAGGAGACACTTCACAGAAGAAGATCTACAAATAATCAACAGATATATGAAAAAATGTGGTAAGCTTTTTATGGTGTTTTCAATTTCAGTGCTTACATTTTCTATGTCCTCCTGATTCAATTTGGGTAGTCACATGTCTCTAGAAAATGTTGAAGTCTTCAAGATTTTCTATTTTATTAGAGTATACATTTTCAAAATATTTTCTGATTATTATCTGTATTTCAGTAGTGTCTGTTGTGATATTTCCTTTTTCATTGTGAATTTTAGGAATTTGAGTTTTCCCTCTTAGCATGGCTAGGGGTTTATCTATTTTATTTATTTTTTCAAAGACTCAACTCTTTGTTTTGTCAATTTTTTGGATTGTTTCTTTTGTTTCAGTCTCATTGATCTCAACTCTGATTTTAATTATTGCCTGCCTTCTACTATTTTTGGTGTTGATTTGTTCTTCTTTTTCTAGGGTTTTGATATGTAATGTTAGATCATTTATTTGTTGACTTTTTGTTCTTTTAATGAATGAGCTAAATGCAATATACTTTTTCTTAGCACTACCTTCATAGTATCCCAGACATTTTGATATGTTATATCATTATTCTCATTTACCTGTAAGTACTTTTTAAAATTTCATCCCTGACTACTTCTGCTATTCATTGGTCATTCAGTAGTATATTATTTAGTCTCTAGGTGTTAGAGTAGCTTCTATTTTTTATTTTATCATTGATTTCTAATTTCATTCCATTATGATCTGATAGAATGCAAGGTATTCTCTTTTTTGTATTTGATAAGAGTTGCTTTGTGGCCTAAGATATGATCTATTTTAGAGAGGGATCCATGTGTTTCTAAGAAGAAAGTGTATTCAGTCATTGATGGATGAAATAGTCTATATATGTCTATTAAGTCTAAATTATTAATTTTATTTTTTAGTTCTGTAGTTTTTTAATTTAATTTTTGTTTGGAGGAACTATCCAGTGGTGAGAGAGGTGTGTTAAAGTCACCCAGTATTACTGTGTTGTGGTCTATTTGATTCTTGAAGTTGAGAAGGGTTTGTCTGATGTACATAGATGCTTCATTGTTTGGGGCATAAATATTTATGACTCTTATGCTTTGTTGATATATAATTCCCTTAATCAGCATGAAATATCCTTCTTTGTCCTTTCTGATAACTGTGGCTTGAAGTTCACTTCAAGCCTGATCTGATAAGAGGACAGAAATCCCTCGTTTACGGGATCCATGTGAATGATATGTATTTTCCCATCCTTTTACTTTCAGTCTGTGGATGTCTTTGCCTATGAGGCGAATCTCTTGGAGACAGCATATTGTTGGTTCTTACTTTTTAATCCAATCTGCTAGTCTATGTCTTTGATGAATTTAGGCTGTTTACATTTACTGTTATTGAGATATGACTTTTACTCCCTGTCATTTTGATTTATTTCTGATTTTTAATTTGAGTTATTTTCTCCTTTGATTAACTATTCTTCTAGTGTAGTTCCTTTGCTGGTTTTCACTTCTAGTTTTCATTTCTTCTTCATGAAATAGTTTATCGTGTGTGTTTTGTAGTGCAGGTTCTCTAGCTGTGAATTCTTTTAACTTTTGTTTATCATGGAAGGTTTATATTTCATTGTCAATTCTGAAGCTTATTTTTGTAGGTATATTCTTGGCTGGCACCCATTTTCTTTCAGGGCTTGATATATATTATTCCAAGACCTCCTATCTTTGAGGGTCTGGGTTGAGAAATCAGCTGAGATCCAGATTGGTTTTCCTATAAACATGACTTGTTTTTCTTTGGCAGCCTTTAAAAATTCTATCCTTATTCTCCGTGATAGGCATTTTCCATAATAATGTGCCTTGGTGTGTGTCTTGGTGTGGGTTGTAACTTTGTATATTTGGGGTCCTGTAAGCCTCCTGTATCTGATTTTCCATTTCATTTTTTAGGTTTGGGAAATTTTTTGATATTATTTCATTGAAAAGATTGTGCATTCCTTTGGTTTGCATCTCTGAGCCTTCATCTATCCCAATAAATCTTAAATTTGGTCTTCTCAGGTTATACCATATTTTTTGGAAGTTCTAGTCATGGGTTCTTAGCATCTTTTCTCCATGGTCAACTTTATTTTCAAGATTATGTATTTTGTGTTCATTGTCTGAAACTCTGTCTTCCAAGTGGTCTAGTCTGTTGGTGATGCTTTCCATTGAATTTTTAATTTGGTTTATTGACTCCTTCATTTTGAGGATTTCTGCTCAATTTTTATTTAGAATCTCTTATCTCTTTATTGAAGTGATCTTTCACTTCCTGTATTTTCTCTCTGATATCACTCCTTACTTTGTCCTTCACCTCGCATTTTAAACATTTTTATACAAGTCAGACATTAGGAAATGACCCTGGGGGTGGGGGAAAAGGCAGAGGGGGCAACAGTGAGCTCACCAGAGGTGCACTAGGGCCCCAGCAGCAGGCTCCTAGCCAGGCTCCTCTGGCCCTATCCAATCCATTCCACCCAGTGTAGTCTGACCATCAGGCTGTGCAGTGTGAATGCTACATAACCCAGGGCTCTATTACAGACCATGGCAGAAATGGTGCCCCTTGGAGTTGTGCAGCCAACAGTTATTTCACTTGAGGTCCAAAATCTTAACCATGGTTTTGCAAGGGGCAACCTGACCTGGCCTACATTTCCTGCCACACCCCTCCCCATTCATTATGCACCGCTGCCACATTGGCTTCTATTCACTGCCTCCCCTTGAGCTGTGCTCTGTCTCTGCCCATGTGGTTGTAATATCTAGGTTATTCATCCACATGAGCTGGCCACTGATCCTCCTGCAAACTTTGGCTCCAAGCACCAGCAGTTCAGGGAAGCCTTTCCAAAACCCTGCCAGGGGATGGTTCCCTGTTTCATATTGTTAGATCTCCATGTTCTTTCTTCCTAGCGCTCCCTCCAGTTCTCAATCAGTGACTTGCGGGCATATTTGAGCATCTGTCTCTGCCTGAGTCCTGGACTTGAGCAGAGAAAGCCTGCCTCATTTGCTGGGATGCCTGGCCTAAAGTGTGGCAGGTACAGATCCTGCAAGGATGCTCATAGACTCATGAACAAATGTATGCCCAGTGACTTGGGTGCCAAGGAAGAAAATTCTAGGAGGGGCTGAGCAACAGGGCCACATGCTACCAAGAGGAGGAATAGAAACAGGGTGGGTTCACAGGGTCATGACCCAAGCTTGGGAGAGAGTAAGGTCATGAGTGGGTGAAGGTAAAGCATCAGCAGAGAACCAGGAGGCAAGAGGTAGAAGCAAGGGGCAGAGGAAAATAAAAAACAGTGAGGAATTTGGGGCCTGAGGAAAGACAGATATAGAAGGAGGTTGGAGGACTTGTTTTCCCTGAGCCCTTTAAAAGAAAAAAAAATTTTTTTTAAATGGTGCTGGGAATTGAACCCTTATACATGTCAGGCAAGCACTCTACCATTGAGCCACATCTTTAGCTTGTTTTCCCTTTTAAAAAGACAGGTGAATTCTGAGGCTGCTAGAGAAAAAAATATCCAACATGGGAGAACATTCCATGGCCATTTTATTTAATTTTAATGACTGCTAAGGTTTGGATACTACAATTCCATTAACTCTGTGTGACCCAGTTTTCTCACTGGTAAAACTGGGTGATAACTTTTTGAAAAACACCTGGAACATATTAAGGGTTCTTTAAACAGTAATTTCCTGTTTTCCCATTTTCGCTCATTAGTGCAACTATTATGTAGTTGGGCATTGTGTGCACTGCACAACGCCAGGGCTCACCATTCACATGGACTAAGCCCTGCTTCTTAGGAAATCCAAGTTGATTCTTCACCATCACCACCTTCAATACCAGGTGGGCTGGGTGAAGGGGAGACTTCAGAGATGCTGCTTATCTATTCTTGTCAAGAAAGTCAATAGCTGGCCATCCAGGTAGTCCCAGCAGACTAGCAAAGCAGTGTGAGACTGAGCTATCTCAGCTGGGAATGGACAGTGACTCCATGTTATTATATAAACAGCCTGTGTAAAGCCCTGGCCTAGTCAATTGTGTGATTAGCAACTAGTATTGCTGATTGCCTCTGTGCTGGCCTGGGCTCCTGAGAGCAGAGAGGATGATGGACTCCTGTCAGAGCCACCAGCAGAGGCTGTTTAGCTGGTTGGGGCAAAGAGACAAATCAGGCCCAAGGCAGTTTGAGGACAAAACAGCCTCTGGTCAATGACTCTGGCACCCACGGGCATTAGTGATTCTTTTATCTATTTGAGAATCATCCATGTTCAGGCTATCATGGGTATTTTTTTTTCTCCTTTAAAAAAAGTTTTTATTTTTGATTGGCACATAATAATTGTATGTAATTATTGGGTACAGCGTGATGCTGCCATTCAGGTATATATCGTGCAATGATCAAATCGGGGCAGCTAGCAGATCCATCGCCTTAATTATTTATCATTTCTTCGTGGTGAGAACATTGAAAATCCTCTTGTAGTTATTTCAAAATGTACAGTGCATTCTTAACTATCTTCACTCTACTGTGCAGTATAGTATCAGAACTTATTCCCGCTATCTGACAGTAACTTTGTATCCGAGGACCAGCCTCCCCCCAGTCCGTCCTCCCACTACTCCTCAGCCTCTGGTAGCCACCAGTCTACTGTCGATCTCCATGAGATCAACATTTTAAGATTCACATATGTGTGAGATCATGCGGTATGTATCTTTTTGTGCCTGGCTTATTTCACTTAAAATAATGATCTCCAGGTTCATCCACATTGCCACAAATAACAGGCTTTCATCCTTTCTATGACTAACGGTGTTCCATGGTGTATGTGTATACATGGTCTTTATTCATCCACTGATGGACATGTAGGACCTTCTCATTTCCAGGCGATTGTGACTGAGCGTGGGAGTCAACATACTCATTTCACTTCCTTTAGATGGACACCCCCAGTGGACCGCTGGCTCTCACAGCAGTTCTCCGCTTCGTTTTCTGAGGACCCTCTATTCTGATTTCCAGATGGCTGTACCAATTTACATTCCCATCAACAACACATGGGAGTGCCATCTCGGGTCTTCTTGGAATCTTCTGCTGTGTGGGCCTGCTTACCTGTGAGTGGACTGGCAGCCCATGGAGCACATTAACTTCCTATTTCTGCTGTAATAACTATCACAGATCTGGTATCTTAAAATGACACCAATTTATTATCTCAGAGTTTTAGAGGTCAAAAGTCCAAGATTGATTTCTGGGATGCAAAGTGTCATCATGGCTGGTTCCTTTGGAAGGTTCTAGTAGAGACTCCTGCAAACTAACTTTCCCCAGCTTTCTGGGGCAATCTGTGTTCTTTGACTCGTAGCCTTCTTCCATCGGTATCATAAGAGTTTATAATTTCTGCCACTGTTGGTCTCTGTAAACTACCTTCCAGGAAAATGGGAAAGGGGTTGAATAGTTTCCACATACTAGCCATCGACTAAATCCTCCCCAAGTGAGCTGGGCCACCTGGAACCAGGCTGCTATTATGTGCCTGGTTTATCAAAATTGCTTGACAGTCTAGTCCCAGCTCCCAGACTCCTTAAATTTTAGATATTCCATTGGCTGCTGGCTGTCCTAGGGACTTCAATCCTGCCTGGTGCTAGATGACTCCGGGTCCCCACCATCCCGTCATGCTGGGTCTTAACCATATCCCACCCTGAGTCTCCCTGAGTGATGAGAGTGGAGCAGGCCTGTGCACTTGAAGACCTGCAGCCCCAAATTAAAAGCCACCAGCTTCATCCCAGTATTTCAGCTGCTCTGCCAGTCACATACTTGGTGTCTTGCCTTAGCTTACAGTTGTTAGAGAACTAAAAGGTTGTGAAGCCTGGGCTGTGGGAGTCATCGGAGATGCAGAACCCAAGGCTTCTAGGGGAGTTCAAGATCCAACAACATGGTAGAGAATGCATTTTCCTGACCTTGCAAACATTTTACGTGAAAGATGCTCCACCACAGCCAGTCTGATCCAGAGACAAACAATCACCCATGTTGGCACCTTTTGCAAAGTCTGCAGCCTTTACTATGGAATCTTGCTTTCCAGGGAGAAGCCCAGAAACTACAGGGAATGCTGGGAGACACTTCTCACAAAGTACAACTTCATAAAACACCATTTCAATTCCCCTTTACGCACTGCAAATTTTCAGCACAGGCACCATGCCCAGTGTAACAATAAATAAAACAGATGTGTTTTTCCATTTGAGTTGCTCAGGAAGTTTCATATTAAGCAGTACAATAAGCGCACAAGAAATGCCCTCTATATGCTGAAATATTCTTATAGACTGACTGACATTGGTAAAATCAGCCCCAAGGGAAACAAATGCCTGAATACCCAAATATCAGAAAAAGTGTTTCTGATCTGTAATTGGGGAGTGTCATATTAAGCACTCAAGAAAATGGCAGCAGAAGGAATGACCAGCACTCTTCTGCTGTGCTTCTCCTCCTCAGAAGCAGGGTGCTCACTGTTGCTCCGAGTCTGTTCCTAAAGGCATTAGGATGTTGAGTGACCTTGCCAGGGACAGCCCCAGGGGACAAAAGCCATGCTAGAGCTCTTCCCCTAGAGGTGAGCAGGGGCTGAGGACCAGGTGGGAATGAACAAGAGTAAGGGTGGACCTTGGTTGGCTGGAGCTGATAATTACCAAGGTCGGTACTGCAGGTACACATTCCCCAGGTCTGGTTTTGGCTCGATGTTCCATCCTAACTCCCACATACCAGAACCCGCCTCGATCCTTACAGTTCAGCCCAGCTGTCACCATCTCCATCACACATCCTCACTGTACCCCAACTGAAGTGGTCCCATGGCCTCAGTCCTCAAGCCTTAGCTGTACCTCTACCTTCGTAGCTCAATATGGCTATCATTTTATTTGGGTGACCAGATCTTTTCTCTGGTTGGCTGCAAAAGCCTTGAGGTCATGGAGGGTCTTGCCCCTCTTGACATGTCATGATCTGAAGGGTCTCTGGCCCACTAAATGAGAGCCCAATGCCTCTGTGTGGAGTTTTGGGGGAGGAGCTCAGAGCAGGGGCAGCAAAGGGATATGAGCACACAACCTCCACTGGTCCCCAGGAAGGTGCAAGCACACGGGCCAGGACCAGCCTTCTCAGGGTTCTAACTGGACATAAACAGACATTATCTGCAATGCAATGCTCACTTGCCAGTCCTGGTAAAACACCACAGTAAGTGGTAGGAAAATAAACATCTGTACCAAGAAGACTGCTGAGAGAAATGTGCCCTCTAGACACACACAGGAGCACGAGGGTGGGAACATCTGTTCCTTTTGCATTTCCTCCAGTCTCGGACAGCCAGCCCTCTGTATCTGCGGGTTCTACATCTGAGGATTCAACCAACTATGTTCAAAAATATTCAAAACCAAAGGTCACATCTATATCAAACATGTATGGAGTTTTTCTTCCTTGTCATTATTCCCTAAATAATTCTGTATATTAACTATTAGGTAGTCTTCTAAGTAATCTAGAGATGATTTAATGTGAAGAACTTGAGCATCCTCTGAGTTTGGTATCCTTGGGGAGCCTTAGAACCAATCCTCCAGGAATACTGGGGGACTACTCTATTTGCAATCCAAACCCCTGCAATTAAGCCTCCTTCTGGGGTAGAGTTGGTGCTGGCAAAGCTCCCCATCTGTTGGAACAGGGGAGGCAATGAGGGTCAGCGCAGAGCTGTCTGAGCTGTCTCTTCACCTCCACTGGTGCCAGCAGGTCAGCACTCTACAGGGATAGAAAAATCTGGAAATCTGGCACAGGGTAGTTCCTGCAGCAGTACTTCTACTTGGGCCCTGATCCCAATTGTGGATTTCAGGTTCTTTCTTCCCATGGCCATGTGACTTAAAGCTCACAGGGTCTCCAGGGCTGAGTGGCTATACCCAGTCCTGCCTTCCCCAGCAAACAGCACAGAAGCCTTCATAAAAGAGACTCTTCCCCTGCTACAAAATCTGAGCTTTTCCCTGAGTTCTGAACACTTGTGTGTAGGGAGAAGGTTGCGCTCTGGGGTCACAAACCCAGAGAAAACCACATTACCTTCTGGCCGCGGTTTTGGCTTTTCCAAACCTCCGTCTTGCATAAGCTCAAAGGCAAAGGAGACGTTCAAGACCTGGTGAGACAGATTCAGGGCACGTGTTGTCACACATTCATTCTAGGCCCTCGGGGCCCTGAGACCTGCCACTGGGAAGTGAAGGAGCACAGCAGTATAGCCGGAGGGGCAGAGGCTGAGCTAATCCGAAGGAGCAATGTGGTTATGGAAGTGGGCCACGTGGAGGATGAGCTTGCTGATCCCAGCCTGCGGTTGGAGGACCGCTCTTCCTGTCCTACTGTGTTCCTGTGTCAACTGCCAGGACTTCAAGGCTGGGGATGCCACTGTATACACTGGGAAGGGTCAGAGGGCAAGACATATTCAAGAAGCTGAAGAGGGTCTTTGGACCAAATGCCTCTTGTCTAGCAAGCAGAGGCCGAGTCAGGCTGGGCATGGGCCTCAGGTCTGACTGGCCTCACAGCCACCTTCTGTCATCTCTAGACATGCACTTGGCAGGGGCACGTGGCTAGGGGAAGGGGAGGACTGTTTGGGATGCCCAGGATCTGCATGGAGCATCTTCCCAGCTCAGCAGAATGGGCCCTGTGCCAACCACTGAAGACCCACAGCCCCAGCGAAGGTGAGGGCAGATCAGCTGGATGTGCGCTGTGGGCTTCCCTTGATGCCCCTTCCCCTTACCTTCTGTTCAAAGCTATCTGGGGTCAGGAAGAAGCTGTGCAGAGGCACAAAGTAGCCCTCTAGGAGCCCCATGAGAAGCACCAGGTACACTCCATCTGCAAACTGGAGGGAGAGAGCCAGGTGATAGCACTGGCCTGAGTCCCCCCACCAAGCTCCACCCAGGGGCTCATCAGCCGCCATGTCATTCCACCCAAAGGCGACCTCCCCATGCAGACTGTGAATGGGGGTAAGGGTGGTGGCCCGGGGCTGGCAGTCTGCTCTGTAGTGGCCTGCCCCCTAACTGACTGGGCCAACACAGGAGCCACAGGCCCAGACCCGTCTCAATTAACCGGTATTTACAGAGCACTAACAGCATACCCCTCCTGATCTGGGCCTGGGGCTAGAGTCCATGGGGTGTGGCTCCTGCCCTTGAGAAGGTCACGATCCCATGGGAGGCTGCGTGGAGGCTGCCCTCCTAATGAAGGTGGTAGAGAGGTGTTCTGGAGCGGCACTGCCTGCATGGAGATGCGAGGGAGCAGGAGGAGCCTGGGCGGGTGGGGCACAGGAGGTGGGAAAGGTGGTGGTCAAGGGGAAGAGCACTTGCTTTCTGAATGGAGAAAGAACTCTGGTGTCCAGCAGGCCTGGGGAGTCCCCTTCCTCTGATGCTTGTGGGCTCTGCAGCCAGGCCTCCAGGGTTCCAATTCCAGTCCTACTACTCACTATGGGACTTGCAACATCTCTGCATCTCACCGTTCTCACCCGTAACACGGGGAGGACCATGGCACAGTATCCATTCTGTGAGGTTGTGATGAGGACTAACCCAGTTGACCCACGCAACGTGCCTGTGAACTGCTTTGGGAGCATCTGATAAATATTAATTATGCCATTGCTGTCTGGGAAACGGCAGCAGCCAGGGCTGACTTCCTAGCTCTTGTTGGCAAACAAAAGGCTTAGAGCCTGGGCCCTTCCAGGATGTGGAGGTCAGAGGGATTGGGGAACCTGGTCCACGGGATAAGTGCTTCCCAGGCTGTGCGCTGAGAGTGCAGGCCTCCTGCTGGGGGGGGGTGAGGCCAGTGTGCTGGGGGATCAGGGTGGGCTGTGGGGGGGCGGAGCATGTTTAGGAAGGAGTTGGTGTTCCAGGTGTGGAACTGGCTTGAGCAGAGGTCTGGTGCACATCTGATATTCTCGCAGCTTTCAAAGGGGGCTGGATCATCACATGCTCATAGTGTCGATAACACTTGCTAGATTTCAAAAGAGGCCAAATTTTTTGGGACCACCATGGGGAGACTGAGGTGTGGGAGTGCGGGCCAGGGCAGTGCATGTGTCCACTGAACTCTGCAGGGTGGCCGGCCTGGGCCTGTGCTCAGCCTCCACTGAGGGTTGGAGTAATGAGCCTGGTCTTGACTAGGGCGGTGTGTCTCTGCTCCGCCCTACCAGCTGAGGTGGGCGGGGTCTGAGCGTGGCTCATCTCACACTACCCTTGGTCGACTGGAGAGCAGACTTCAGAACTGTCAGTGCCCTCCATCTGGGAGCCAGACAACTGGGCCTCGTCCTTGCTGTGGCTGGAAGAGGTTGAGGATGAAAGAACTCCATCTGTGCACCCAGGAGGGACCCTGGGTTAGGGGAAGGATGGCTCCCACCTGGGATGGCTGGTGCTGCCTACTTGGTGGGAGCAGTGGGTGAAACCCCCAACAGACCCCAGAGCACTAGGCAGAGGCTTCCTCCCCTCGAAAACAGAGGTGAAAGTTCCAGAAGCCCATTCTAGCCTCCTTGAGGAGGAAGCTTCATTTTTCTAAAGTGTTCCTCATTTCCTGAAATGAGTTCTTCCACATGGGGAGAACTCGGACAGACCCAGCAATGGCCTTTGCAGATAAGGGGAGGTGGCTGCAAGAGGAAGCCACACTGCAGAAGTTCACCCGGGAGGAGAGGCTGTGGGGAATCAGGGTACAATACGTTAAAGATGAGTTAGTGAGTACAGACGGTAGATAAAGAACTCTCTAGTAGGTTCTAGTTTGGGAATCTGGTGGACATCACCTTCACCAGGAGATTCCAGTCATCACCCGTCGTGGGGCTAACGGACTCAAGTGCCATCTCTAGAGGCACGGAGAGGCACACAGCATCACATAGGAGGTGCTGTTATAGAAAATACCCTGAATCTCATCACAAGGGGCACAATCGAGGGATAATCTATGGCTGCCTGCATCTAATATGGTACTGTGGTTCCTAAGAGAGTGTATTTGTTTTTAAGAGATGTGTGTGAAATACTTAGGGGTGGAAAGAAAGATGTGACCAAATATTAACAATAGGTGTGTCCAAGCGAAGAGCATACAGGTATTTGTTCTTGCAACTTTTCAAAATACAAAGCTGGAAAAAAACAAAACAAAACAAAACCCAAAATCCACAGAGCAATCCATCCAGTTCAGCCTTCTGAGGGGAACAGGTCCTCATGCCTCAGCCTGGAAAATCCTCCTGGTCCAGGTGTGGGGTACTCAAAATACTGCCTGTCAACCAGGGCCCTTCCCCAACCCAAGCCTGGGCTGTCACCCACCTGGGTTTCCAGTTCTGTGACCTCCAGGTTCAGTTTATTCAGATGCTTGTTCACAAAAGTGATGAGTGTCTAAAAGAGAAGTTTAGGGACACTAAGATAGGAGGCTGCCCCAGGACTCCCCGTGAGGATGGACAGCCTGTGCAAAGGTCCTGGGCCCATAGGGAGAGGTGCAAGTCCTTGCTTGGCTTCCAAATGATGTGGGCTGAGAGGAACAGGGACATCCCAAGAGGCAGGATGACAAGTGGGGTGTCTGAGCCTTGGGAGGGGGAAGTAAGGGGAGTTGGAAAGGGGCCAGAGATAAAATGAGGCTGCTGGGTCCCTCCTTCCAGCCTCTTCTTTGCTGCACCTGCCTGTGCCCAGGGAGACAGGGAACTGTACATGAGGAGCAGGGAGGCTGGGGTCAGTGTGGGTGGGAAGACAGGAAGGGCACGTGATGGGAGAAGAAAGGGCCCAGGGAGGCACTACTGAGGACAGACAGGTGAATGGATGTCGGGGAAGCTCTGTTTGCAAGATGAGGCTGTGACACGGCCGCCACAGGAGGGGGTTTCCTAGCGTCCTGGGCCTCCCACCTCCCTCAAGGCATCACATCCCACCTTCTTCACCACGTTGAGTTTGTCAGGCGCGTGGTCGAACAAGGTGTCGAAGGCATCACGTTCTGAAAGAGGGAACATAATGTTCTTCTTAGAGGAAGGGTCTGCCCAGTCCCAGAGCCATGAGCCTTTAAGGGTCACGTGATCAACCCGCCACGTCAGGAAGGCTCCAGGTACGGGCTGCTGTGAGAACTCTGGGGCTGTGGCTGAGCTGCGTTGATTTACCCTTGGGGCCTTTTCGGTGCGTGTCTACCCTGGTGTGCTGAGTGGGGGTGGGGCTCTGCCAGGCTGTGACCTGGGATTAGTCATATCATGCTGTCGTCATGGTTCTAAAGCATTTCTGCAGCTACCTGGAGGTGGAATGTTACCCACATATCAAATCAGTCCACTCTAACTTTCAAAAGCAGGACAGTAAGATAGGCACCCTGGCAGAGGTCACAGACAAGAGGACAGGCCCCGAGGGAGCTCCAGGATGGAACATGGGTGCCTCCTCCTGAGAGACCTACGTCATGTCACTTCTCTGTGCCTCGGTTTCCTCTTCTATAAAATGCCATCTTTAAAATGAACCTCCCCCTGCTTGTCATAGGGACAGAGCGCCCTATAAACTCTGACATGTTCTGACAATGCAGAACAATGCACTGCTTTTAGCCTGACTGAAATGTTTCAAAGTACAGCCCGGAGTGACCACCAGGCCAACAGCACACAGCCTGTCAAGCTCCCCGCAGGGACGATGGCGGGGATCAGAGGCAGGCACAGAGAAGGGTCTCCGAGGCAAGTGTAGGGCTGAGGCCTGTGGCCTGAGGCCTGCCTTCTTCCACTTGTCACCGAAGGGCCAATCTGAGACTGCCACAGAGGTGATCTCTGACGTTCCCCAACAAAAACCCCAAAGTTCTGGGAGAGAGGGAAGGTAGGAGCTACACTGAGGGAGCAGGGAGAGGGATAGTCTCCGAGGGTGTTCATGCACCTCTTCCTCAACACGTGTTCCTCAAACACGCACAGAGCAAGACTGGCTGTGGGTGCAGGGGCTGTGCAGATGCTGCCAGCGTTGGTCTTCCCACCCGTCAGCGTCCCTCCCTGCCTGGCCAGCCTGCCCTCCCTCTACCAGGCTACTGCAGACAGACACATCCAGGCAGACGATCTCATGCAACTCACCATGCCTTCCGGAGAGAGCCCTGGAGGAAAAAAGAGAAAGAAAGCAGTGTGACTATTCTCTTGACCCCTTAGGAGAGGCTAATCCTGTGAGAGGATCCAGCTCCTCCCTGCCTGCCACCCAGCCTGTCCATACTTGAGGACCTCCAAAAGTGTCCCTCCACTGCCACTTTATAGTGCACCATCTCCACTTGCTGAGGCTTCACCCTGTTCCTGCTACGCGGATCTACTGGTGTAACGCTAAGTCTGGCAGAATGATGCTTAAAGGACCATTTCTTGTCTTAACTAAATCACCTTGCTGCCTGCAGTTAGGAACAAACACTGGGCTCAGGCTGGAAAGTCCCAGCGAGGGAATCTTAGGACTCTTAGGAGCAGGGATCAAGTCACCTCCAATGTGAAGGTTCACCGCCCAAGGCAACTGCCTGGGGAGGTCAACCGTGTCTCTCCTGTTCATCCAGTGATGGCCCCAAGTTGCACCTGCCAGTGATGCAGGATAAATTTCTCCCAACAGGGCAGCAACTGGAATCACTTAGAGCAGAGAAGCAGCAAAGTCTTAAGAGCATAATCATTAGAGATAGAAGACTTAAGACTTAGAGATGGATGCTTAAGTCCCCTCAAGCCATTTTGTTTTGCTACGTGATCTCAATCGAGCAAGCTACTGAACTTCTCTGGGCTTCAGGTCTCGTATCCCTAAAATGAGAATAAAGGTAAATATCTCAGTGGGATATTGTGAATGTTTAATATTGAGAAAGATTTTAGCATAATTTCTAGTATATAGGAAATCCTCAAAACATTTTTTTCAATACATTTTTGGTTCTCATTAGGATTCTTACGATATTGGTTCATCCACCTGTGCACCCATCACCCACTAAATGACCATTTGCATGTAGTGACTGGGGAAAGAATAATGAACTTGGATAACTGCTGGAAAGACCAGTGATACAATTTCCTTCACCCTTGGGCTGTGGGCCTTTAGGACATATAACCATTGCTTCACATGACTATTATGAACGTCAGTAGGTACCAAAGGGCTTCAAAAGTTGCACTGTGTTGTCATTATTGGGAGTTGCACCCATGTTTATATACTGTGGAAGATGTGGCAGAGAGGGAGGAGCCAGAGGAAGCACAACATGTGGCTGAGAGATTGTTCTGGAATCTGAAATGTCACAGGACCTGACTCAGGACTTTCTCACAGGCCATGCTTCTCTCTGCTTTGTCTTCCTCTTCTCCTGAAGGTGAAACAGTGAGCAGAAACAAACCCAGCCGGGGAGGGAGGGAGGACCCTGACCCTGGGCAGCTCTGCCTCAGAGCCAAGGCTGGCTTCCAGGTGTCCTGTGGATCATGTGACACTTCGCTACCACCACTGGCCCTTGGAGCAATGTGGGGCCCCTTGACAGTGTCTCGGTGGGCCAAGGACTTGGCCTGTCGGGAAGGGCCACTCTACATCCCTGCCCCTGCCCTTGGCCTGAAATGTACCCCAGGCTTTTTGTAAACACACACAGGGTGGTCTAGACAGGCAGAGCCTTGCGTCACGACTGGAGTGGGAGGGAGCCTGGGAGATGTGGTCGGCTGTGAGGGGAAATGCAGGAAGAATGGCCTTCTGGGCTGGCGGGTGGGTGG
Organism: Sciurus vulgaris; assembly: GCF_902686455.1. NCBI lineage: Eukaryota > Metazoa > Chordata > Mammalia > Rodentia > Sciuridae > Sciurus > Sciurus vulgaris. The sequence continues at coordinate 59,849,400 of NC_136472.1, forward strand.
CATATAACTGGACACAATGAACCTCATCACACCTCTGGGTTAGAAAACTGCTCCCCGCTCTGAGATGAAGACACTGAGCTCAGAGAGGTTCAGGGGCTCAAGTCAGACAGGCTGAGAGGGCTCAGTTCTTTCCTCTCTGCTGCTCATGTCCAGAGGGAACAGAGAAAAGCGGGGAGCAGGGGCGGCTGGAGACTGACTTTGCCGGGCTCCACTCAGTCCTGTCCAATGATCCCACCTCACCCCATACACCAACCTGCTTTTTCTGCTTAAGAACAAAGCTCTGGTTCCAAATAGCAATCCTTTTAAATGTCCTGATATTTCTAATTTCTAAAAGTAAACTGAAAAACAAATAACAAAAACCAAAAGACAGCTCCAAGGTAGAGAGGGACTTTCTGGGTCATGGCATGTGACCAAATAAATCAGATTCAGAAGAGGAAGAAAAATGTCCTTTTGAAGGTTAACAATTTAAATTCCATCCCGTGTTTATGGCATGACGATTTCATGCTGGTTGGCTTTTTTGGGTACACTTTTTCCTGGAGTGCCACAAAATTAGAATTTTTCAATCACTGCTAATTCCCCTTTCCCCACTTCCCCACCCAAGTTTGTACCTTAAGCATCAAGAGGCATGTTTTGAATGCATGGAAAAGGCTAAACTATAATCATTGGCTGCAGGCTAATCCCTCCTGCAATCCCAATAAATGAAAACTAAATATCAGCAAATGGATGAATTTCGGAGAAACATCTGTGTTCCATTACAGACTCGCTGGCAACAATGGTGTTGACATACTCTGTGTTACCAGTTATTTCCTCTTGGATTTGCCGAGACTGGAGGATTCCTTCTCGTTTCTGAAATGGGGGTGGGGAGAGGGGTTGGGAGGAGGGAAAAAAAAAAAAAGAACTTTAGAAAAATACAGAAAAACTGATTGGCATTCCTGACACTGAGAAAGTTACTGCTGTTTAAGAAACGCACCTGGAGAAGCAATAATGCTGGAAGTGAAAAGAGGTCCTGATTTTCAGGGGACTGGACTGTACCATTAGGATGTGAGTGCATTAGTGTGTAGTCCAAACAAGTAGGCTGTTTCTGGGATGGGGAGGCTTTCCTTTTCTTTATTGGAAGACGTTCTACTGGAAGCAAACTGCCTCCTGGAGTACACAGTAAACCAAATGGAAATAAAGGCCAGGGTGTGTCTGCCCTCCAGCTGAGGCCATGTGGGGAGGCCGAGAAACACTTCACTGCAGGGCTGGAAGCGGGAACTGAGGCCAACTCGAAACTTCACACAGAGCAGCTGGGGTTTTTGTTTGTTTTGTTTTATTTTTTAACTGATGAATAGGGGAGCTTTTGAGTAAGTAGTATGATCCTCACCAAAGTATCAGGTTCACCCTTTGAGAAAAGCTTAAGCACCTTGGAGACTCTCAGCCAGCCAGTGCTCCGTCCATCACCTGTCTGTCCCTCTCCCACCAATCCATCCTCTTCTTCTTTATCTCATTGAACTGTGCCTGCTAGATATGAGGCCCTGTGCTGGAGTCAACAAATACTGGAGCATATGATGGGATTTTGGGTCTTGGGAACTCAGAGTAATGGGGTCGGGGGAAGGAGGCAGGTGAGAATGGTTCTTGGTTCATGTCCCATGGATGGGGCCTCTCTACTCTCCAGAGTGTTGGGGGTAATAAAGGATGTGGTTGCCCTATGCTGACAGGAAGGGCTGGTGGCAGGACAGGAACAAGCATTTTCAGGTCAGAGGGTCAGGGAAACCTTCCAAGGGGAGGGTGTCCTGGAGTGGGAACTTTGAGGGAAGATGAGATTTGGCTGGACACTGAGGAGAGGTCATTCCAGTGGCAGGAATGGCCACAGCCAAAAGGCAGAGTTAGGGCAGCTCAAATGTGTTCCAGAGGCTGTTTGGAGGGAGGGGGGGCACAGTTAGTAGCTTGGAGTACCTGTTTGGAGAGGTTAGCTCTCATCCTATGGACAATGGGTCAATGAAGGGGCACCAGGAGGGACAGTCACTCTCCTGAATCCCTAACACAGCCAGCAGCATACTCCAAGGACAGTCTGGGCCTGGCATGGGACTGACAGCAAATTCATCTTCCCAAAGGCTGAGTGTTAAGAAGGGGCCTCAGGGTGTGGGGAGAGAAGGGGGCTCAGCTGCCTGCCTGAGCCTCCCGCCAAAACTTCCAGAGACGTCCCTGTGAGTTCCCAGCAGCCACAGACAGGAGGGCCTTTGCAAGGGGAAAGGCAGAGCTGGACAAAGCCAAGCCTCTATCTGAATTAGATGAGGAAGGATGGACTATCAAAGCCAATAGGAAGTTAAGAAAGAAAAAAGGCACTCCAAAGGGACCAGGTGAAGATAAATCGGGACTTTCCCCAAATTCCGTTTTGAAACATGTCGGATTTTCACATGGATCTAGTGGAATGCTGTGCCTCATGAAGCCATTCACAGACACAGAACCTCAGCTTCAAGTTCATGCAGAAATAAATGCAAAATGGAGAAGAAAACATGTGTCCAACAGCCCCTCTCACGCCTCCCTGGCTCACTGGCATCAGACTTGTCCCCTAGAGAGTTCTCCTGTGGTTCAGTAGCGACTTTCTGCCGAGGCAGAGTCTTGCTTGTGTGCTTATTTTCCTGACAGAGCAAAACATCCTGTAGAGCCACACGGGCACCGATGCCACTTTATGTAATAAGTCCCCCACCCCCATGTCCTCATGCTAGCAAAACTGCCTACGGGAGAAAGTGACACCGACAGCAGCCTCCAGTGGCCCATAACTGAGGTCAGAGTTAGGCATGGGAAGGGGGCTGTTTTAAAATAGGAGCCGCTCTCTCCTGCTCAAGCCTTCAGTTGTTCTTGGGGGTTATTTATTTATTTATTAATTTTTTTCTGTAGTAATCCCAACTGGCAGATTTTATTATTTCCATTAGAGGTCTGTTTATTCAAGCTGGTAAGAAAAATACTAAGATGTTCAACATATTAATGGCTAGAGACTGGGGATGAATTGTCACGAAATAAATAAAAAGGCCAGTTTGCATAAAAGTATTTATTTGCACCATCCATGAAAGACCTCGGCATGAACAGAATGGCAGTATGCGTATTCATGAAAAAGTTTTTTTCAATGTGAGTGATACCACACCACCAAAGTCCTCTCTCATGAACTGCTCTAGGCATCATGGTTTTAAAAAATAGACTTATTTTTAGAGCAATTGCAGGTTCACAGTAAAATGGAGAGGAAGGTGCAGAGACTGCCCATCTCTCCTCTTACCCCTTCATGGGTCCTATTTTATCCACTACAGATACCTTGTAGAAAAAGTGGGATTCTGTTCAAAATGAGGAGCCTGCACCCCTACATCCACCTCGACCACAGTCCATCCTTTACAGTGTGGTCCAGCCTTGGTGCCGTATGTCCTGTGGGTCTGGACAAGCGTATCCACCACGGCAGTATGGTGCAGAAGAGTTGTGCTGCCCTAAAACTCCTGTGCTCAACCCGCTCATCCCTCCTTCCCCAGAGGTAGTTTTTAAAAAGAGAAAGAGATGGGTTCATGCATTATTGACTGGTAAGATAACACGATGGAGATGGCCTGGTTCACTTGGAGGATGCCAGTCCCAGGATGCTCACAGCATACATAAAATGCCAAACACAAGGCCTGACACGGGTGAGGAGCTCAAGAAACAAAGACAGTGAGTACCTGGTGGTCAGCTGCACTTCCAGTCTGAGCCACACAGCTTTGTGCTGGCTGCTCACAGCCCTCTCTGCTTCCCATCTAGAGTCTAGTCCCCTGCAGACAAGGCCAAGCTGACATATTTCTATTGATTCTTCATAGAGTTAAGTCCAGAAGATGTGGAAGAAATGCTTTTCCCTTAGGGCACGACTGATCAATTGGTTAGGACACTGTGGTGTCCTTCCCTACTGTCAACATTTGATTCCTGACAGTTCACCTCTAAGTCCTTCTGTCCTGGAAACTGACCTGGCCTGATCAGGCAAAGCTTACCAGCCCTCAAGTGTCTGCCTGACTGAGGGAAGGCAGAATTGCCATCTCATTCTCTATTCCAGAACTCTGGCTAGTCCTGGATTTCTAGGGAGCGGCTTGTATGGGGAGCTCTCCCTTATAGCCTGTTTATTTGGAAAAGAACAGAAATGAGCAAACAAAATGATGACCTTTTGCTAAATGGGCATAAAGTTGGAAAATAAAATTGCATTTGAATATTTAACAGGGTTAGAAGCAGAGGGAGATAGTCATGGGGAGCAAGCACACCCTCATTGTGGAAATTACACAGCCATATGTGAATGGAAATTCCATCCAACAATCTGGAAAAGATGACTTGAAGTCCCAGCTGTGCTTCACTGGGCGGATGAGAAGGAGCAGTGCCTCCAGGACTGACACACAGCGTCACTCTTTTACAGTCCCTCACAAGCACCACACCTGCCTCTCCCAATACCTGTCCATCATTTGTTTAACTTAAAAAAATATATATATATTTATATATATACATATATAGATATAGATATATAAAATTCTTTGTGGCAAGTAGGGTACTCTGCACACTCCTGTACACAATGCACATATATGCATGTGCACACAGGCACACGTCCTTATGGTCCTACTACATACACTGTACAAACACACACAACACATACCCTCAGCTACACATTGCACAAACAATCCCCCTAACAAAACAGTAAAGGCCAGGCACACACCTGACACAATGCTATACTATACATATGCACCTTTCCCCGATCCTTTGCACTCTTGTCAGGGATAGTCGAACATGCATCGGAAAGTTCACTCTGGGGCTTCTCAACACACTTGCATCCATTCAACTGTACTTCCACTAATCTACCCACAGTTCCTGTGACAGTGTGCCTTCACTGTCATAGGAATTCACCCTCCACAACTCTCCAGCAGCACAGATGCTTGTGGTGGTGTCCATCTTACCTGGACCACAACCACTTGGATGGAAACATGGTCTGGGAGTCGGATTGGTGCCCGGAAATACTGAGACAGAGCAACCAGTAGATGCAAGATGGCCACCAGGCTCTTGGCGTGAACAGCTGAAATGGAAGAGGATTAAAAAATTACAGTTTCAGGGGCTAGGCAATATAAGCAGAGATTCAAAATACAGCAGTACCCTACCCAAGGCTCCCTTGTCCCACTCTAAAGGTCAAGGGACACCCTTGATCATCACATACCCCTCCCTGGACCCCTTCAGTTCTTGGACAGGTCCCATAGAGTGCCTTCTTAGATTGTATTATTGCTGGATTTCCAATGTGTCACCTTTACACTAATCCAAGGTTTCCATCAGGACCCTGACAACTGTTGAGTTCTGAGCTCAGATCAGTTAGAGCAGCCCCACGTCCCTGTTTACTCCATTTGGATAACTGTGAGCATGTCTGCTCTGCTCCCTCTCCCTTCCCACGTGACTCTGAAATCTGGATTATCATCACTATCTCTGTCCCTAGGCTGAACATGAATCACAACCTAAACAGATGGACACTGAGTCAGGAACACTCAGGTCCCTTCCTTTGTTTGGGACTTTGAAGATCCCTGGAGGAAGACAAGAGAGCTATCCAAACACCTCTGGGGCTCTCCGGTGCTTTGAATAGTCAGTGTAGGCAATGCTCTGAGGAACAGCTGGGAAGGATGTTCACGACCCAGCAGGCGTCCAGAGCTGCTGAGCCAGGTGCTGGATGTTAAGCCATTTCCACTAGGGAAGGCTGGTCCCCCTGGGTTATAGTTTTCTCAGTAGAGAAGGAGAAAAAGACTGACTTAATTAGGCACCCATAGGGTCAGGCTGTTGGCACCTTAAATTCTACTTCATTAACTCTACCATTTATCTACTGGTTACCTGACCTAGGGTGGGTAGTACTTATGTGGATACACAAGTTGTTTAAAGATTTCCAAAGATAAATAAAGCTCCTGGAACACAGAAGTTACCCAGGAATGGCAGGTATGCTTTTATTATAACTTATATGAAAGTACTTGGCACCTCGGCAATTAAAACATATTAGCTTTCTCCCCCACCTTTCTCATAAAAGGAAGACTTACCAGATCTTTACCTGTCTTCATGGTCCTACCAGATTCAAGGGTCCTCATTACAGAGAACATTTAAGGGAAGAGTCCAAAATGCCCATTTTGTGCACTTAGCATGCACTGGGGCCATTATTAGGGGTCATTCTGTCTTCCCTAGGAGCAATGAGTCTGCTTTAACAGCAGTTTTGAGAAATTACCAAGAAAAGGAAATGATTCAGACATCCCTTTGGCATTCATTAGAGCTTCTGGTTATCACTGCTATTGCAAAGGCTTTCTGCTGACCATGAGTGGCAGCTCAACATTTAAAGCAGACAATAGCTCCAGACTCCTGGCCTTCTAGAAGGATTCAGTTGTGGGCATTGTCTACTAAGTTTTACCTAGAGTTAAAACCTCAAAAAAGGCTCCTGTCCGGGGATGTAGCTCAGTGGTAGAGTACTTGCCTGGTATGCAAGAGGCTCAGGGTTCAATCCCTAGCACTGCAAAATACAAAAAAATAAAACCAACCAACAAAAAGCTCCTGTATGGGGCTGATGCATTGGTATGACACAGTCACTGAGGACCCAGAAAGAATATGATCACTGAGGGACAGAGTCAAAAATCTGGGTTTGTACTTCTGATCATGATTGTCATGCCACCCACAGGCTTGACCCTGAGGGTTGTAAGCACATTTGCACATGTGCTTTTAATGACAAAACATTATGCTGGAAAAGTTGTGGACACAGAAGTTGCTCTTATCACCTGGTGACATATGTCATCTAGACCGTCTTGGTGAGTAACAGCAATATCGAAAGCATCAGACTCTTTCAATGAATGCTCTGCCCTCCTGGGAATTTTTCTAAAAGAAAAAATCTCTCTAATACACACAAGATAGACAAAGATGTTCACTATTGTGTAATATATCATTAAAAACATAACTCTCTGGAAGACATTTATGTCCAGCAGCAAGAGAATAGTTTTACTTTCTGTGGTTTCAGTTACCCACAGTCAACTGTGGTCCAAAAATATTAAAGGAAAATTCCAGAAATAATCAGTTTTAATTGCATGTCATTCTGAGTTGTGATGAATCTCGAGCTATGCTACTCTGTCCTGTCCAAGATGTGAATCATTCCTTTGTCTAACGTGTCCACCCTGTTTATGCTACTCACCCATTAGTCCCTTGGGAGCCACCTCAGCTATGAGATCGAGTGTCTTAGTATCACAGTACTTGTGTTATTGTTCCTACTGATGGCCCCAGAGTGTAAGAATAGAGATGATGGCAATTCAGATATGGCAAAGAGAAGTTGTGAAATGTTTCCTTTGAGTGAAAAGGTAAAAGTTCTCAAGAAAAGTACATGCTGAGGTTGCTAAAATCTACGGTAAGAGTGAATGTTCTTTCTGTGAAATTGTGAAAAAGGGAAAAGAAATTCTTGTAAGTTTTCTTGTGGCACCTCAAACCACAAAAGTTATGGCCAGAGTGTACGATAAGTGCTTAGTTAGTATAGAAAAGACATTAATTTTGTGCTTGTATAGGAAGAAACAGTATATATAAGATTTGATACTATCCTGGTTTCAGGCATCCAATGAAGTCTTGGAACATATCCTTCTTGGTTAAGAGAGAAGTTCTGTTTTGATATGTGTGTGTGTGTATGTGTGTGTGTGTGTGTGTGTATGTGTGTGCGTGTGTGTAATATACACACATATATTATGCACACTAATTACTTTCTGCACAGATACACACACTACTTGAAGGAACACCATAGTGTTCATAGTGCCTTACTTTGGGTGGACAGCTTATGGGGCTGGATGGGCAAGCTCAGTACCAGCGTCTGCAGTGGACTCTCTGGGTCTGATTCCTGGTTCCATCATTCATTGACCACATGACTTGGTCAGTTATGTTCCTTTAGCAATTATTATTGTACTTAATATGTGCCAGTCATTCTTCCTGGTTCCAGGGAATGAAGAAACAAAACCCCTGTCCTCACGAAGCTCATATTCATAATGTCTTAACCACTCTATGCCTTCATTTACCCATCTGCGAAAGAGGGATGATAAGTTCTTCAGAGGGTCAAGAGAGGATTATTACAAGGATTAAAATGTGAAGTCTTTAGAAAAGCATGAGGAACACGATGAGCATCACAGCACATGTTAGATGTCGATATTTAAATTTCTTTTAATTGATCTGTATTTCCTAAATTTTCAATAATGAAAACTACAGAGCAAGTTGACTGCTTGAACAATTTAATGTTTAAAGGACTGATGTTCTCATAATGTATACTTCCAGCGGTAGTATCTTGTTTCTCTTGCTTTCTTTGAATTGTGATTTGGAGACTGGACTTAGAAAGATTGTCTCTTTCTCTATATATTTATTAAATATGTGAGTGATGAGAAAAAGAAAAGAAAACTACTGCTGTAAACAGAAGAAAATAAATTCTTAAAGCTCTAGATCAAGGATCTTGGTAACTAGCAGCCCCTTCCTGCCACCCTTGTCCTGAGCAGATGTCCCCAGATATACAGCCAGGGCTGGTAGCAGAGAGGAGGGCTGGAGCCTTTCTCTCCTCCAGTCTGCATGTTCCTTATGGAAGGAATCAAGCATCGCCTCATCTTCTGGAAGCCCTGAGGTGCCGGAAGGAGCTGGCCACTGAGCCGGTGGTCATTCCCTCTGACCTACTAGTTCATCTCCGTTCCGGAGTTCTACCAAGGGGAGTAGAACAAACAGAGACACAAGCTCAGACATTGAACCTGAAGCTATCTGGTATTAGCATAGGTTGGAAAACACTCTGATCAGCAGTGACCTGGGGATTAAGTTAACTGTAGATCTACCCCAGGAGATAAAAGCAGTGTCAAAATTATAACTGAAGACCACAAGGGCACCAAAAAATATGTGGGATAAAATACTAACAGAAAATAACACAGTGGTGCCAGACTTCAGCAAGTACAAATATGCATTGGCATGACCAGTAGTAGAAAAAAAAAAAAAAAAATGAAAGTAGCTAGAACAGGGTGGTAATATGAGTAATTATTTTTCTCATACACACTTCTCCGTAAGAAATTAAAGTAAGCATGGACCAAACCATTCAGAGCCACTGAAGTCAGTGGTCTTGATGTGGCTTTAAAAAAATTCCTTCTATCTCAGCTTTTCCCAAATTGGGTGCCATGATAAATTAGAGGTGTTTGTTTAGTTTTGTTCCAGGGGGACAGAGAGGTGGCCCTAAGAAGGGAGTGGTAAACAGGATTAAGCAAAGTTAAGTGGTTCTTCCTTCCAGGACTTCAATGATGTTTATCTCTGCTGAGGATTTCCAAAATGCAGATACACTCCCTAAACCAGAGACCCAAACCTCCTTTTTTCTCCCCTACTGAACCCTGTTAGCATTTCTGGGACACAGGGACATATAGCCCCTCTCCAAGACGGCTTCTGGGTCCCAGTGCCCTGGCCCCCCTCCTCCTGCCCTCAGGTGTCTCGCACTGCTCAACAGGGAATAGCCAGTTCCCAGGGTGTGTTTCTGTGTGCAGTGGGTTTGCACAGGTATAACTGTGCTGGAAGAGGGCCTTGGCTCTCAGTCCCAATATCACATGGAGAAGCTACTGTCACTGGCAGCTACCAGGTCCTTACATTTAAAGCTGAAGATTCTTTTTGCTTTCCCAAGTTTGAAAGGGTTTGTTTGTTTTGGGGTACTAGGGATTAAATTCAGGGGCACTTGACCACTAAGCCACATCCCCAACCCTATTTTGTAGTTTTGTATTTAGAGACAGGGTCTCATGGAGTTGCTTAGCACCTTGCTTTTGCTGAGGCTGGCTTTGAACTTGCAATCCTCCTGCCTCGGCCTCCTGAGCGGCTGGGTGTTTGTTTGTTTTCAGGGAGAAAGCCATTATAAGTTGTGTAAGTCAGACATACCACAGTACAGTACTTAACTCCTAATACTTAAAACAAAGGCAAAATACAGTCAAATCATCTTATTAATCTAGGCAGAACAAAGCAACTTTGGACTCCCTCATAGAAAATAAGTTGTCATAACTAGACTCAGCAATCTGCAGATTCAATGTGGATTCTGATATGGGCTCATAGTATCTATATTTAGGCCCTTAAGGCAGCAAAGGTATTAATGATTGACACTTTCTGAGTTCCTTGAGCCCCGCTACCTGTGAAAGGCTGAATTTAAAGCTCCCCTTCCAGGTCCTGCAACCTCAGCTGTATCTTTGAAGGCGGAGGGACAGGGAGTGCACTGTGGACAGACTGGTCCTCAGCTGCATGGACATGCAGGCCTCAGTGTCCCAAGGGCTCTGACACTGGAGAAGATGGCTTTCTCAAGAAGCTATGCTAGGTCTCAGATGTGGTTCACCAAGTTTGTTTCCTTCTCCCAATCTCCCGTGAGGTTTCTACAAAAAGCCTTTTATACCAAAGGACACTGTTTTGACATCCCTCCTACACCCCACCAGGGGTAAGTCTGACAGATTCTCTAATGAAAGGGGCATCTCACTCAAGGATAGATGGGTTTGTACCTAGGGCCAGGCAGTTTAAGGATGGCTTCTTAGAGAAACCCCTGGTAGGGACCACAGTGTTATTTAATTATTTAATGGGTTCCTTTTCTTTTTATTTATTTTTTAATATATATTTATGTGTATATATATATATATATTATATATTTAGCTGTAGATGGACATACTACCTTTATTTTATTTATTTACTTTTATGTGGTGCTGAGACTCGAACCCAGGGCCTCACAGGTGCTGGGAGAGTGCTCTACCACTGAGCACAACCCCAGCCCCAACAGGTCCCTTTTTTTGGTACAACTCACAGTCTACATTCCACTTGATGCTCCTGGGAGGAAGCTTCAGGGTTTCGTTGATCTTCTCCAGGACGGTCTGCAGCTTTTGCTTTTGAGCAATTTCTGACTGGGTGACCTCAGCGACATTTAGTTTCTCACTCTCAAGTTTCTCTGGGTGACAAAAGAAAAGAGAGCAGCTGTAATCCTGGGTGGCAGACAACCCGAATTCATTCACTTATTCACTCATTCACACACCCACTCACCAAAACAGTGGTCCCCAGCGTCTGCAGGGAATTGGTTCTGGGATCCTCCTACGTATACCAAAGCCCGCAGAGCTCAGTCCCCTATATAAAATGGTATAATATTTGCATATAACCTGTGTACATCCTTTTGTATACTTCAATCATCTCTAAGCTACTTATATTACCTAATAAAATGTAAATGTCATATGTTGTTATATTGTGCTGTTTGGGGACTAATAACAAGAAGAAACATCTGTACGTTGTCAGCGTAGGTGTAATTTTTGTTGGATATTTTGGATCCATGGTGAGTTGAAGGCACAGATACAGAGGGCTGACTGTATTGGCACCTACTGGGGAGGGACACTATTCCCCATCCGATGTCGCCACTAGTGGCAGCGTTACCGTGAAAGCCTTTTGACTGGGTCTTTAACACCCAGGACCACAGAAGTGGGGCACTTAACCTATTTTATCGTATTTGAACTCTGGTCCATCATCCTTGGGTATCCCTGTGCCTACTGGACAGCCTCTCTGCTTCCCCTGGGCAGAATCAGTTGGGTCCTTATTCAGGACAGTCTGTCTATTCCTGTATAGGACATGTGTCACACCTGATCATATTTATCTGATTTAAGCAATTTCTTCTCCTTTTGTGCCCCCACCTGGAAGGTAACTTATTTGACATGTCTTATTTCATCAGTTCTAAGGCACACACTTTTCACATTTTAACATCCCTACAATCAGGCTGTATCTTAAAAGTGATGGTATCGTACTGCTGCTGCTGTCAGCCAAGTGGAAGGCATGAGAGTTATTACTGCCTCCACACACGTGAACTTGGCCATAGATCTTTGTAAGATGACCGCTTCCATGTCTCAATAAACTTGCAAGGGCACTTTCAGAAAGTATAAAATAAACATCCTAAGCAAGAAGAAAGCATTGGGGAAGAGTTCAACGAACAGAGTATCCTTCTAAGTGGTGTTCATACACTGGTGTGCTTTCAAAGCAATGATTCTCTTATGCAGTGACATAAAACACAGCTTAATCACTTTATTAATCTAAATCTGTACTTTAATATATTACAAAGAACAAAACAAAACAAAAAACCCTTGATTGCTTAATGGGAAATACATCACCTGCTTCTAGATTCACCTAATCCATTCTCCACAACTCATTTGGGATTAATGGAACTGACGCTCCAAAATGTGTTTAAATGGCTTTTCTCTGTAGTTTTGAGGGCTGCCATACTAACAAATTAAACTTGACATCAGTGATTCCTTTAGTCCTTACAGTATTTATTTTGGGAAACTGTAGCTTATACAAGCCAAGTGGCCCTTGGGTAATTCTTTGAAGATGAGGTTGCCCTCTGGGGAATTTCTGTGGTTCTGTGATTTATCAATCCTTTTCAGCACCCTGATAGAATGATCTCAGGTGGTACCTATCTATGATGCCTGAAAGACTCTCTTTTCTCTTCAGTTGTTTGAAGTCATCCTTCATCCCTGAAGTTCAGGAATTTAACAAGCATAGATCTAAATGTCTCTCTCTTGATGGGTAAACCTTGAAGGGAACCTGGCTGCCTTTCCCATTTTCAGGCTGAATTCTTATCTTGAATCCCCTTCTACTAAAGAAATGATAAGCTGTTTTCCCCCATTATTTTTAGATGATGTGATTGTCTCTATAAAAGCCAGTTGTTTTCATTGCACACTGTAACGACAAGCTCTGGGGAAAGGCTGCCCAAAACGCTAGGCTGAGAAACTTCTGAAGCCCTATCTTGGCTTGGAGGAGAAGACTGCTGGGGCAGATCACTGGTGACTGCCTTGGGAGTGGGCTGGGCAGGCGGAGAGGAGAGGAGTGGCATGAGAGCCGCTAATTTGCTGGCCCTGCTGTATTACATCATCGTCTATGAATTTTCATATTCATCAGCCTCTGTTGGCATTGGACTTCAGAGTGGATAGCTTAGGTTTCTGTTTTCTAGGTCAACAATTTTTTCTTGCATTGTTGTTCATTTCATTCTTGTTTTTTAAAAAATTGGTGTGCCATAACAGGACATGTACATTTGGTCTTCCCACCCACCCTCTTCCTGGCATGGAGTTCCTAAAACTCTTGTGACTTCCTGAATGGAAGGCTAATGGAAGCATCTTTTGTTTTGTTGGTTGTTGTTTTTGTCCCCAGTTCCTGAAAAAGCTCTGGAGTGATGAAGGTTGCCAGGGGAACCAACCATGTGATGAAAGCATTGGTACTTTCAGTCCACCTACCTTTGGGAGTGGGAGGGCTGAGGACTGAGGCAACACCAGTGGCCAAAGATTTAATCAATCGCGCCTACATAATGAAGCCTCCCCAACCCCTAACCAAAGGGGTTCAGAGAGCTTCCGGGTTGGTGACTACATCAAGGAGCGGGAGGGGTGAGGCTCACAGGCACCTCTTCCACATGTTGCCCTGGATATTCCTTTCATTTGGCTGTTCCTGTATCTTTAGTAATAAACTGGTAAACTCAACTGCCCTCCTGAGTTCTATGAGCCATTTTAGCGGATTATTGAATCAGAGGAGGGATAATGGGAAGCTCTGATTTATAGCTGGTTGGTCAGAAGTATAGGAGGCCCAGCCCCAACAGGGATTGCCATCTGAGGTGGGGACAGTCTTGGGGGACTGAGTCCTTAACCAGTGGGGGTTGTACTCATTCAGGGTATTCAGAGTCAGAATTAAATTGTAGGTGTCCTCAGAGAATTGCTTTGTGTGGAAAACCCATGCATTTGGTGTCAGAAGCGTTGTAAGCATACAGAAATAAATAGGGCCTTCCTGGATTTGACTTGACACCTTACCTACTGGGGCACTCACTGTTCTTCTGTTTCCACCAATGTTTTTAACTAATCTATGATAGTCTAAATTGTATGATCTAAAGTTGTAGTGTATTCTTCCTAGAATTCCGTCTTTTAGCATCTGTCATTGCTTATTTAGGAGAAGAGTTTTTATGGCTTTACTTTATTTCTTTTGCATTATGAAGATTTTAGAAAATGTAATTCTGCTTTACTTTTTTCCACTTTAGTCATTATATTTTGGCTTTATCTTCTTTAATTTTTGTTGGATATTTTAATTTAGACATTGATATTGGTATTAAGTAGATTTGCATAGAGAATATATCTCAAAGCAATCTTTATTAACACAGAAGAGTTCTTCATCATCCTTTTTTTAAAAAATGAAATTCGACTCCCCAGTATCTATCCAAAGGATTTAAAATCAGTATACTACAGTGATACAGTCATATCAATGTTTATAGCAGCTCAACTCACAACAGCTAAGTTATGGAGCCAACCTAGTTGCCCTTCAAGAGATGAATGGATAAAGAAATTGTGTATACATACACCATGGAGCATTACTCAGCCATAAAGAATGACTTTATGACATTTGTTAGTAAATGGATGAATCTAGAGACTATCATGCTAAGTGAAATAAGCCAATCCCAAAAAACCACAGGTTGAATGTTTTTGTTGATATGTGGAAGCTAAACCACAATAAAGTGGGGGAGGGGAAGAAAAGAAATTCAACAGATTTGAAAAAGAGGAATGAAGGGAAGGGAGGGAGATAGAAAAAGAAAAGACAGTGGAGTGAATCTGACACAATTTTTCTATGTGCATATATGAATACACCCAGTGAATCTTCCCATTGTGTACAACCACAAGACCGGGGTCCTAATTAGAAGAAGATATATTCCATGCTTGTATAATCATACCAAAGTGAACTCTACTGTCATGTGTAACAAAAATACATATTTTTGCCACTGGTTTTTCCCCAAACGCATCAATAGTATCTTTCTAGGTCAATACATATGTATATGCTCATTGTTTTTACAAACTGCTTACTATGTCACAGGGCTCATTACATATTAGACCATTCCCCTGCAGATGTATAGTGACGTTATAGCACACTTTTCCTTTATTTGCAGTAAAGTTGCAATAAACATTCTGTATGTATTACTAACTGATCAGTGTTGATAAAAATAGAAGCTATTTCTTTACAGATTTTCTTCTCATATCTAGTCATCTCACCAAATCCCCTCACTACTTCTTTTATTACTTACTTGAGTCTTCAGCATTTTCTGGGTATGCAAGTAAGACAAAACAGTCATCTCTATTTTGCAAGCTTATGAGACATTTCAAAGTGGCATTTTAAAATAAAAGATTTGAGAACCTCTTCTGCTATTCCTATCCCTTACTTTAAAATATTTAACCCTCAAATTTTAAGAGGCCCACTCAAACACTTCTACAGTGAAACAGCAATTTCATTTAATGTTGCCAAGGATTTAAAGATGATTTCTTTTTCAAGACTCCTAGTTTCCCTCTTTAGTTATGTTAGGTTAATATTAGCTAGCTTTTTGATTTTTTTACGGCTGGAGTTTTATTTTCCCAGGAAACTGTTCTTGCATGTTTCCACAGTTCTGCAAATTGTTCATAATTAATTTAGCTTTTAACAAAATATTAGGTATGATTTCAAAATACAAAATAATTTAGAAGTTTTTCTCAGATTATTTTGTGACTAGTTGTCTTAATACACACTGTATTAATGTTATCAAACAATTAGAATATGTAAAATACTCTTTCCAGTATAAGTGACTCCTGAATTAAAAATTTTTTTTTGCTTAAACACAGGCAGCATTTGTTAAAAAAAAAAAATGAATTGCATTGGAGATTTTGGTCTATATACTAATTTGTTGAGATTTGCTTTATGGACACAGTTAAACTTTGCAAGAGTTCCATGTGCAGTTGAAAACAATAAGAATTCTCCAGTTTGTAGGTGTAGCAAGTGTTGTATGTAGGCCAGAGCTGGTTCATTATGTTGTCCAAACTTTCTCTATCTTCATGAACTTTTTCTTAACATATTAAGAGAAGTGTGTTAAAAATCTACCACTGTGATAGTGAATTTGTCAAGTTCTTTTTGAAATAATCATGGACAATTTTGTTTTTATCAGTGTATTATAATTATATGTAATAGTGGAATTCATTGTGATATATTCATATATACACATGGCATAATTTGCTCTGGTTCTCCAGTACTTTCCCTTTTTCCTTTTTATCTACTCTTCTATTTATTTACATTATGATAAATAATTGTGCATTATAATTATACATAATAATGGGATTTATTTCAGTATATTCACATATGCATATAGGATGATTTGGGTCAATTTTATTCCATAGTTGTTTCCCTTTACCTCCCTTCCTCCCTCCTCCTTGATCTCCTACTTCTCCTCTCCTTTCTCTTCTTCTGAGATCACTTTTTGTTTTTTAATTCCTCTTTTTCTCTCTAGTTTCTGCACAGGATGGAAAATGTTTGATCCTTGACTTTCTCGGTCTGGTTTATTTCATTTAGCATGATGTTCTCCCGTTCTATCAATATTGCTGCAACTGACATAAGTTCATTCTTCTTTAAAGCAGAGTAGAATTCCATTGTGTATATACCATATTTTCTTCATCCATTCATCTGCTGACATACAGTTCTAAAACTGGGCTATTGCATTAAATATTGGAGTGCACACATCTCTATAGTGCTGACTTCAGTTCTTTTTTGTAGTTTTGATTTTAATTTCCCTGCCTACTAAGGATACTGAACATTTCCCCACATATTCATTGGCCATTTTCATTTCTTCTTTTAAAAAATGTCTACTTAGTTTATTTGCCCATTTATTGACTGGGGTATTTGTTCTCTTGGTGTTAAGTTTTTCTGAGTTCTTTATGCCTCTGTCAGAAGAGTAACTGGCAAAGATTTTCTCCCATTCAAACAGTTCTTTTTTCATGTTCTTGTTTCCTTTGCTGTGGCAGAAGCTTTTAAACTTGGTGCCATCCCACTTAACTTTTATTTCTTGTGCTTTAAGGTTCTTGTTAAGGAAGTTCATGCCTTTGCCAATATGTTGGAGTGTTGACCCTGTTTTCTTTTAGCAGTTGTACAGTTTCTGCTAGAAGGTCTAATTCCTAGGACTTTTCATCCACTTTGAGTTGGCTTTTGTGCAGGGTGGCAGATAGGGGTCTAGTTTCATGCTACAAATTGATGTTCACTTTTCCCAGCACCATTTGTTAAAAAGGTTGTTTTTTCACTTTGCTTTTACCACCCTTGCAAAGATGAGATGGCCATATATATGTGTGGGTTTGTCTCTGTGTCTTCCATTCTATTTCACTGGTCTTCCTATCTGTTTTTATGCCAGTACTATGCTGTTTTGTTACTACAGCCCTCTAGTATAATTTGAGGTTGGAAATCGTGATGCCATTGGCCTTGTTCTTGTTGCTTGGGATTGCTTTAGATATTCTGAGTATTTCATTCTTCAAGTGAATTTTAGGGTCTGTTTTTTTCTAGTTCTATGCAGAATTCTGACAGGGATTACACTGAATCTGTACATTGCTTTTGGTAGTATGGCCATTTTAACAATATTAATTCAGCTTATCCAAGAACATGTAAGCTCTTTCCATTTTCTAGTATCTTCAATTTCTTTCCTGGGTGTTTTATAATTTTCATTTTAGGTCTTTGGTTACATTTATTTCTAGGTGGGTTTTTTTTTTTTTTTTTTTTTTTTTTTGAGGCTATCATGAATGAATGAAATTGTTTTCCAGGTTTCTTTTTCATCAGGTTTGTTATTGGTGTAGAGGAATGTTATTGATTTTTGCATGCTGATCTTATATCCTGCTACTTGGCTGCATTTATCAACTGTAAAAGTCTTCTGATGGAGTTTTTTGGGTCTTCTAAGTATAGAATCATATCATCAGCAAATAGTGATAATTTGACTTCTTGTCCTGTTTGTATCCCTTTAATTTCCTTATCTTGTCTAATTTCTCTGGCTAAAATTTTCAGAAATATAATGAATAGGAGTGCTAAGAGTGAACATCCTTGTCTTGTTCCTGATTTTAGAAGAAATAATTTTAGTTTTTTCCCATTCAGTATGATGTTGGCTTTGGGTTTGTCATATGTAGCTCTTATCATGTTGAACTAAGTTCCTTCTAACCCTAGTATTTTCAGTGATTTTAACATGAACGGGTGCTGAAATTTGTTGCTTTTTCTACATCTATTGAGTTGATTATATAATTTTCTCCTATTTATGCAATGGGTCACATTTATTGATTCTTGAATATCAAACCAACCTTATATTCCTGGAATGAAATCAACTTGATCAAGGTTTACAGACTTCTTAATGTGTTTTCGAATGTGGATTGCTAAAATTTTATCAAAGAACTTTGCATCTCTGTTCATCAGGGATATTGGTCTATACTGTGTGTGTGTGTGTCCTTATCTGGGTTTGGTATCAGGGTGATACTGGTTTCATAGAATGAAATTGGGAGTGTTGCCTTTTCTACTTCATAGAATAATTTGATGAGGATTGGTATTAGTTCATTTTTAATTTTTATATATTTGATACACAGAAGTGCACTTAAGCTTAAATTTTTGGTGTTTCTCTATTGATTTTAATTGTTTATTAGTATAACACACTTTGATTTAAAGGCAATTTTGCATTCTTTTAATCAGTATTACTCTAGCATATGCCATTATGTCCACCCCCTTTTTCTTTCCACCTTCTTGCGTTCTCATTTATTAAAACTGTCTCTTGTAAGGAGAATTTAGCAATATTTTGTTCTGATCATCTTTGTCTTTGAAGTGGATAAAGTCAATTTACACTGACTGGGTTCTGCTATATTTTCAGATTCATCTCTACCAGCTTATTTGAACTTTCTATTTATTTTGTTTTTCCAGTTCTCTCCCCCTTCACCATCCTTGCCTTCTTTTGGATTAAGGTTTTTACTCCTCATTCCTTTCTCTCCTTACACATTCTACATTGTGTAGGAGGCTACACATTCTCTTTCTACCATTTTAGTGGTTACATAAAAATTTTTTTTTATGCATATTTAAAGTTTTAACTAGAATCTTTACCTATATGCTAAACAGCACAACCACCTCAGCTCACTGACTCTAATCACATGCTTCCTCAAGTATATGCTACAGTTGTATGGAATTCTATTTTCACTTTTTAATTAACAAATCAGACATTACTGTGATTATTTTATATTTGTTCAGTTACGGCTTTTATCTATCTACCAGAGTCATCTTTGCTTGCTACTTTTTTTTTCAATTGCATTTCACATCTTTCTTTTGGGTTCATCTTCCTTCCTCTCTTACTATACCCTTTTTTTTTTTTGATAGTGGGGATTGAACCCAGGGGTGCTTTACACTGAGCTACATCCCCAGCCCTTTTTATTTTGAGACAGGGTCTCATTAAGTCTCTTAGAGACTTGCTAAGTTATTGGGGCTGGCCTTGAACTTGAGATCCTCCTGCCTTAGCCTCCTGCACTGCTGCGATTATAGGCACAAGCCACTGTGCCTGGCTATACTGTACATTCTTTTATTAATACTAGAAAATTTCCATTCATTATGTCCTCAGATATTTACCATACTCCTTTTCCTTGTAGAATTCTAATTAGTAATAGGTTGTATATTCTTAGAATTATGTCTATGTTTTAAAATTTTCTTTCTCATTTTTCACTCTGTAGCTTGCTATACTGCATTCTGGATGATTTCTTTCAGCCCATTAATTCTTTTTGTATCTGATTCATTGCAGTTTCTAATTTCATTATTACATGGTTTTCCATTTCTAGAAATTCTGTTTTGTCCCTTTTCACATCTACCTGTTCAGTTTTGATTGTTCCTTATCTTTTTTTTTTTTTTTTTACCATCCTTTCAGTAGGCTCTTAAAACAAATTGAACATGATTATTTTGTATTTTATTACTGAACAGCTTCTAATATAGTATTTGTGGGATAACTTCGGTTTAGCATTTCTGTTGCCAATGTTCATAGAAGCTTTCTACTCATGTCTTTGGTGATTTCTGATTTTGAGCTCATTTTCCTTGGAATTTTATCTCTGGGAGTTCTTTGTGGTCTGGGTTTTGGGTTTAAGAGTTCATTTGTCTTTAAAGGAAGGAACTATATTTCCTTCTGGCTTGGGCCATGGGTAACCTCGGATAACTTTTAACTATTAACTATATCTCCAGCTTGGAACTTTTAAAACTACTATTTTCATTATAATATTTTTGTTAGTGCATTATAGTTACACATAATCATGGAGTTTACTTTCATAATATTCATAAATGCATATAAGATAATGAGCTCCATTTCAATCCCTGATACTACCCCCTATCCTCCCCTTCTCCCTCTCCTAATTCCCTTTCTCTATTGGTCCTCTATTAATATTTTATTTGGTGCATTACAGTTATACATAAAAGTGAAATTTATTGCGCTATCTTCATACACATACATAACATGGTTTGGTAAATTTCATTCTGCGTTCCTGCCCTTTCTCATTTCTCCCCCTAAAACCTATTCCTCTATTCACTATTCTTCCTTCTATTTTCACGAGATCCCCTTTTAAAATTCCTTAGTTCTCTCTACCTTCTGCACATGAGAGAAAACACTCAGTCCTTGACTTTCTGAGTCTGGTTTATTTCACTTAGCAAGATGTTCTCTGGTTCCACCCACACGCCAGCAAATGACATAATTTCATTCTTCTTCATACACAATAAAATTTCATTGTGTATGCGTGTAGGTGAATATGTGTGTGTGTGTGTGTGTCTCACATTTTCTTTATCTATTCTTCCACTGAGGGACACCTAGGCTGGTTCCATAACTTGGCTATTGTGAATTGTGCTGCAATAAACAATGGTATGTGTGTATCACTACAGAATGCTGATTTTAGTCCTTTTTGGATAAATACCAAGAAGGGGACAGCTGGTCATATGATGGTTCTATTCCTAGTCTTTTGAGGAATCTCCATACTGCTTTCCAAAGTGGAGTAATGCAGTCCCACCAATAATGTATGTGTACACCTTTCCCCCATATCTTCCCCAGCATTCATTGTCATTCGAATTCTGGATGATTTCTATTCTAGCTGGAGTAAGAGAAAATCTCAGTGTAATTTTGATTTGCATTTTCCTAATTACTAAGGATATTGAACATATTTCCATATATTTATTGACCATTTGCATTTCTTCTTTCGAGAAATGTTTAGTTCATTTGCTTATTTTTCTTTTAAGTTTTTTATATTAATCTCCTGTTGGAAAAGTATCTAGCTTTGTAATTTTAAAGCGACATTTGTAGTGTGAATCCTAGCCCTACATCTGTGTGGATGCAGATTTTAACAAAGAATTATCAGGGGCAGATTCTCCTTTCTCCTTCCTCCCCTTCTCTCCCCACCCCACCCACCTTTTTTTTGTTGTTGTTGTTGTTGTTTCATTTACACCCAAGGCTGAGACAGACATTTATCCTTATTGCTTCTCTTGAAGACATGATTTTCAAGTCTCCCCACTGAAAGTACTGCCTTCAAAGACTGGTTTTATTCACTGGTCTCTGATCCAGTCCCCTTTCCTGCTTGGACTTGACTCAGGCTTTGTCTTCTGACCCTGGATGTGTAACCCATTACACCTCAGACTGCAAACTATTAGGAATTAGCACTTATCCCACTGGATTTACACTTCCTTGTTGCTTTTGGAACCAGAAGAAATTCTTCTGGTTCCCTTTTTGCACCAGTTTAGTCACGCCATATGAAAATATGTTTATAAAGGCTTATCCGGCTTTTTAAAGTGTGCTGTACTAAGATTTGTCTGAACATCTAGTCATCATAATGTTGAAAATAGAAATCTTCTTTCATCTCTTATTACATTAACTGGAACCTCTAATACACTTATGGTAATAGTCCTTATTTCTGACTTGCTCCTAATTCCATATCTTTGATATGCCACTATTTAATATTTTTATTGTTAGGTTTTGTTTGATGGTCTTTACCATATCTGGGTAGTTTCCTTTCCTTCCTGCTTTATTTGGGATAGCTGCTGTTCAAATGTATTTAATACCTACTGATAGATTAATTCAGTTTTACTCTAAAATATATTTGCCCTCAAGTACTTTTTATGAGTATCAGAAAAATCCAAGCTGTGAAAATTATCTCTTCTTCATTGCAGCCCCACATTTCCTGGTCCCATTCCATGGGGAGAATTACCAGAGATAATCTACATACACATATGTGTGTGTTGTGTCCCTCACATACACACACACATACAGAGTGACATGACACAATGGTCTGTGCCATTTCCTTCCCTCCCTTCCTTTCTCCCTTCTAAGTTTATTTATAAATAAACTTTACCATACCTGGATAAGTTTATTTATAAATAAACTTGGATATTTTAAGCTGGGTGTAGTGGTGTACACCTGTAATCCCAGTAGCTTGGGAAATTGAGGCAGTAGGATCCCAAGTTCAAGGCTAGCCTTAGCAATTTAGCAAGGCCCTAAGCAAATCAGCAAGACTCTGTCTCAAAATATAAAATAAAAAGGGCTGGGAATGTACTTCAGTGATTAAGGACCCCTGGGTTCAATCCATGATACCCCCTCTCCCCCAAATTCAGAACTTCTCTACTATTTACTAATGAAAGGAGAATAATAAGCTTTTGAGTTTTGGCAGAACAAGGAAATGCTTCCTACAGTTTAAGAACAGCAATATATGTCGTCTTCAACAACCCTAGAATTGATGACTATTATTGCAAGACCACCTTAGGGCAGTGCCACCCAATAGAACTTTTGGCTGTGATGGCAATGTTCATTTCTTCACTGTCCAATATGGCAGCCACTAGCCCCGTTTGGTTACTGAGAACCTGAAATGTAGCCAGTGTGATGGAGGAAATGGGTTTTTAATTTTAATTACTTTCAATAGCTGCACATGGCTAGTGGTTATCATATTGAACAGCTTGACCACAGAGGCTTATAAGTCATCCTCCTGGTTTTACACAAAAGTAGATCTGAGCTGCAGAGATACGTGCTAGTAGTGGAACCAAGACTGGAACTCAGATGTCCTGTCTGCCTCTTCATTCCTGTCTCCATTTTAGCACAGACTCCACTTCAGTTCAAGCACTTCTGGGCATGGAAAGCAACCCTCAAAGCCAGTGTGATCAAATTCTTCAGGAGGCTGTGCCTCCTGGGTTTTATGGTGCCACTGCCACCCAACACCTCCACATCGAGTCAGCCTGGTTTTTCTCTAGCCGCTCGTACCCTATGTCACTAGGACTTCTTAAGGTTCTCCCCATCCATGCTGCCTCTCCTCCAGTTCGTCATCATTCCTGCCTCACAGGGAGATGCTTTGCTGGCGTTTCCTCCAGTGCCTCTACGCAGGCCTCCTTAGGTTATCTTCCTAAGGCCCCCTTCCTCACCATGTCCCTCTGCTTGCAAGCCATCAGGAGTTACCACTGCTCAAGCAATAGTCCAAAACTCCTAGTTCCAGGTCCTCTACTAGGTGGGAATCACTGTTATTTTAAAGAAACTTTTCAATGGTTTTCGGATTTATAGAAAAGTTGAGAAGACAGTACAGAGAGTTCTTTCCCAGAACCCTGTCTCCCTGCTGTTAATGGCTTCCATTATACAGTATGTTTGTCACAGTTGGTCCTGGGTGTCCTTGGTATGTGACAATTAACTCCATACTTTTTTTTTTGGATTTCACCATCCCCCCGTCCCCCATATCTTCTTCCTGTCCCAGGAAACTGTCCAGGATGCCACTGTTCTTCATGTCTCCTTAGGCCTTTCTATTTTGTGAGTTTTTCAGACTTTCTTGTTTTTTGTGACCTTGACAGCTTTGAGAAGTGTTTTTCTCATAGGTAGACAAGAGTTGTGTGTTTGGGGAAACAAGATCACAGAGGTGACATCCCTTTTGTCACACCCTTCGCAGTCCCACTACTTCTCCACCCTAATCACTGGAAGCCAGTCGCTCAAGGGAAGGGAGTTACCTCTACCTCCCTGAAGGGGTCATTTCTACATAAATTATTTAGAATGCTCTTGTAAGGAAGCATTGTCTTTTTGCTCCCATTTATTTACTCAGTTATTTACTTATAGTAGTATAGATTAAAGATATTTGTTTTGGACTTTGGGTTATAATTTTATTATTATTCCCTCTCCCCAACTCATTCTAACCCTGGCCATTGGGACCTCTTTCACATTGGTCTTGGACATTTTCAACTAGCAGCCTCATATATGTATGGTTTTTTTTTTTCTTAGCACTTCCTTTTGGCACTTCAAATGTTGTAGGTTCATCTTCTATAGTCCCTGCCCAGCTCTGGAATGAGCCATTTTGGAAGACGCTCTGGTTCCTGTTATTGGAGGACAGTGTTAGGAACTGAGATCTAGTGTGGAATCTCATCTTCATTGTGAGGCATCCGTTCCACTCAGCTGATCCTGATGGGCACCTACCCACTTGCCCCTTGTCTCTTCAACATCCTTCCTCTACCCACAGTGAAGTTAGCTGATGGGCTCCCTGGCAACTCTTTTGTGGTACTGGCTAGAATGTTCTTCTCCTTTGGCTAGAATGTTCTTCTCCTTTGGCTAGAATGTTCTTCTCCTTCTTCATCTGTTGAAATTCTCCTTCTGTAAGGCTCTATTCAAATGTGCCTATTCCAGGAAGCCTTTCCTGACACATACTCGATATTTCATAGCCCTTGGGGCAACTGGGTTGTGAGTTACACTGTGTCATATCTACTTTTATATCCCTAAACTCAGCAGTGAACATATGGCAAGGCAAATGGAGTTTGCTCAGTAATATTACTCGACTAGGTTAAGATCAGTAGGTCTATCAGGGAAAAAGAAAACCATACACATAAACACAACAAAAATTCCTCCAATAGAAATTTTATGCCTAAGGGCCTTCTTGGTCTCATACCTGAAGATGTCCTGTTTCAGTCATATGCTATTGTGAAAACCAGAAGGAAGAACCCTGTTACCTTAGGACTCTCATCTCTCAAAACAGGTCTTGTCTGTTCCTAGCAGATGCACATATTCAAAGATAAGGATCAGTGGAAACTCACATAGCCACCCCAACTCAGGAAACCTCAATAAGGAACAGACTGTGGCTCATGTTCAAATGAGCTGATTAATTAGGTTGTGTAGGCATATTCCTGGAATTGTTATTTCCTGTCTCTTACTTCATGTGTTCCCTACATGTTGGGGATACAAATATGAAGTAACCATGGTCAGGGCTGTATCACTGAGACACTGGGAAATGTCCCAACTTTGAATGATTCTGTGATTTTCTTCTCTCATGGGGAAAGAAGAGCTGAGGAAACAGAATGTTGCGTCTGTCAATCATCCCCAAAGTCCTTAATCCTAGAACAAGAATGAGATGAATCTTTGCATGGGGTAGGGAGGCACTTTCTCCTTATTTTGGGGTTGGAAGCTCTTGTTCTGAGGGATGCAAAGGGCTGGAGTTCAACCTGTAAGAGGATGGGGTGTGCATCATAAAGAGGTCACCCAGCAGGCCCACATCTGATGTCTTCCTGGTAGTAACATGGAAAGTACAAATAGATGGCTCATGTCAGGAGGAGCAACCTTCACAGTGGAGGCTGTTGTACCCTCTGGTGCCTCTGGATGATGATGAGGCCCCTTCTCAGAATGCTCTGGCCTTATCTGTGTTTGCCTGCAACTGCAGATAGCTTGTACACACTGCTGGCTTCCACCACTAGCCCAAGGTTCGCTCCTCTGCCACCACAGGAGTGCAGCCTGGAGGTTTTATTTCCTGCATGAGCAAACCTCCTCTCAACCTCAGGGTGATGGGAGCCATAGGGTAAATGCTCTTGCCTCCCTTTCCTGGGAAGGGTGCTTTTAAGGTATAATGCTACCTGGTTCCTCAGGGGGCCTGGGTTGCAAACAGATCCTGTTAAAGTACTCTTAACTGGCATTTCTTTCTTCCCTTCTTATTATTCACTCAGTTATCTGTACTTTCTTTTGTGTGGAGCTGGGGATTGAACCTGGGTCTTGTGCTCTCTACTGCTGAGCTACATCCCTGGTCCCTATTTTTCTGTCCTTCCTAAGATCCCTTCCATGAAACTTCCTCCACCAGGTCCTTGTCTCAGCATCTGCTTTTAGAAAAATCTAAATGAAAATCTGCTGTTGGGGAAAGTGGGTAGACCCAGAAAATATAGGCAGCAATGGGGTAGCTAGGAAAGGACTGGGGAGAGGTTATTCCCAGGGAACCTATTAGAAATGCCTGGGGACTCTGAAAAGGGCTGTTATCCTGCAAGCCAGACAATGCTGCGGAACAAGGAGTCCCTGGCCACATGAAGGTACGACAGGTCTGATGCTGCTTCCCACAGGGTTCCTGACCAAAGCACACCAGCCACTCCTTGTCAGCAGAGTCCATGCACCATCTCAAGGATGCATGCCTGTTCGGGCTTTCCCAAGGCCCCCGAGCACACTCAGCCCTTTACTCACTTCTAGCCTCTGAGTCTTTTGCTCCATGATGTCAATAATATGGCTTCCTGGATCCCCTAACCTTATCCTGATGTCTGAGGTATGTGTGCTCCTGGACTATGCTGGCCCTTATGACACTTCCATTCTCTTCCAAGGGCTGGTGTTTCATAGTTTAATAATCTCACACTCCAGTCCCTCCTACTCTTCATGCCCAAGCAACTCAATATAAAGGACACTCGGGCCCCAGGACATTGGAAGCTGAATTCCTTCCTTTCTTTTTTTCTTTTGTGTGTGTGTGTGTTACTGGGGTGCACCTTTACCACTGAGTCACAACCCCAGCCCCTTTTATATTTTATTTTGAGACAGGATCTCACTAAGTTGCTCCCAGCATCTTGGGAAGCTGAGGCAGGAGGATCACAGGTTCAAAGAGAGCCTTAGCAACTTGCTGAGGCCCAAAGCAATTTAGCGAGACCCTGTCTCAAAATAAAAATAAGTAAATAAAAAGGGCTGGGGTCGTGGATCAGTGGTTAAGCAACCCTGGGTTCAATTCCTGGTACCCACCCCCCCAAAGTGAATAATGATAGTATTAGATTATAACTCAAAGTATAAAATATCTTTGTGCTCATATTGATATTATTAAATAACTAAAAAAGTAAATAAATGGAAATGAAAACTCTTCCTTAGAGAAGAATTCCAATTAAATTTGAAAGAAACAAGGAAAAGAGAAAAATCATCATTAGAACACCATATGATAACTGCCGCAGACACGCCGTACCAAAGGATGCTAAAATTGAGAAGTTTAGGAAGAAACAGAATATATTGCATGGTCTCAAGGTATCTCTCCTCAAATGAATTAATTACAAAGAGAAGAACAGTAACTTTACAGAGATGAAATGTGGCAGATAGCACCTTGACCATGTGATTGAACATCACCTGGGATAAGTCACATCCACATCGTGCACTCCCTGATGAGATCCACTAAGAAGGGCTCCTCATTTCTGTGGGATTCCTTGCCAAAATGCGTAGCATTCATCAAATCATGAGAAAATATCAGGGAAGGACTGGAGATGTGGCTTGGTAGAGCCCTTGCCTAGCACACGGGAGGCCCTGGGTATCAGAGATATCTAAATTGGGTGCCATTCTACAGAGTAACTCTGCCAAAGTCACGAAAGACACGAGAAGATTGAGAAACTGTCGTGCATTGAAGGGAATGAAGGAGATGTGACAACTAAAAGTAATGTGGGAATCTGGATTTGATCCTAGAACCAAAAAAAGGATATCACATAAAAAAACTAGTGGAGTCTGTCATGTAGTTAAGCATTGTTCTAAGGTTTATATCCTAGTTTTGATATTAATCTGATGGTGGGTAAGACGTGAGCATTAGGGGAACTTGGGAGAAGAACATTTGGGAACTCTTGACTACCTTTGCAACTCTAGGCCTAAAATTAGTTCAAAGTCAAAAGAAAAAGAAATAGTGACAAATGTTCCATGAATTTAAGTATTAAGACAATTTGTGAAATATAAGTAAGATCTGGAAGATATTCAGAATTACCAAGGGAGGAAACAGAGTAATACAGAGAAAAGGATTTTGGACCCAAAGAAGCTAAGAAAATGAAGTTCTGAGCTAAGGTAGTCATAGTGGGGCTGGAGAATAATGGTGCAAGCTACCTACCTGGTATGCCAGGCACTTCCCTAAGAGCTCTGTATACAGACAGGGGATGAACTTGATGCACTATATGTGGGAATACAGTTGTCAGGATTTGGGTCTAACAGTAGGAGGGATGCAGGGAAGGAGCAATCCAGGATGACTCCTAAGTTTCTCATTTGAGCAACTGGCTGTGTGGTGGTAATATCATTCGTCAAAGTAGAAAACAGA
The DNA here is from genome assembly GCF_902686455.1 of Sciurus vulgaris. NCBI lineage: Eukaryota > Metazoa > Chordata > Mammalia > Rodentia > Sciuridae > Sciurus > Sciurus vulgaris. Next base: position 59,877,515 of record NC_136472.1, read on the forward strand.
GTGGACTTGGTACAGAGGAGGAAGACAAGCAACTCAGTTTAGTGCAGGTTGGTTGCAAGGTGGTTATGGGGCATCCAGGTGGGGATGACTAGAAGACACAAAATGACCTCAACAGATTCAAGGAGAATACTGTTCTGGAGGTACAGACCTGAGCGCAATTATGGTAGAGGTGATGGTGGAAACTCTTAAGAGTGCATGAAATCAGCCAGGAAGTGGTTATGAAAGAAAAAATGTGCCAAGATGGAAGACTGAGAAACCCCAACCACAACTGATCAAGGAAGAGCAGGTGAAGAAGATGGTTAAGAAGGTATCAGAGGTAGATGAGAACCTGAGGGTGCGAGGGCACAGGCAAAGGGATGAGATGTTCAGTCAAATGCCAGCAGAGGAGGAAGTCTGACTTAGCACTGATGATCTTGGCAGGAGAAGTCCATGGAAAGACCAGGAGGCCGCCAGCTCTACTATGGAAGGGAATGGGTAGCCATGGGGAGACAGACAGATCGAGTGCCAGATGCTCTTTTAAGAAACTTGGTTGGAGAAGAAGGGAGGTAGAAAAATAGCCAGAGGGGAACTCAAGGTCGCAGGGGTCACTGAACTCTGTCTCTCCAGACCAATTCCTCCCTGGAGCTTCAGATATACATTTTTTACTGTGAACTGGTTCTCTCTACCAGGGTGTTCTGCCTAGAGATTTGGAATATGTACGTCTAGCCTTAGACCCATGTAAGTCTAAACTTAAGTTTACAGAAGAAGCATGACCTCTGTAGTGAATCCCCTCCTTGATATGAGAGTTGAAATCTGAATCTAATCTGGACGTGATCCCTGACTTGCAGCCGCACGGATGTGACGTTGGACTACTCTGTAACTGTTCCTGGAGGCAAGATTATTCCATGATGACGTCCCATTACTCTGTGGCCACCCGACACCCTTGCTTTAAAAACTTAGCATAGATCATTTCAAGGCAGTTTCAGATCCTGATTAGAGATTTGCTGGAGGGGTTAGCAGCTGCAGTCACTGGGAGAGATGTTCGATGAGGCTCAGGGCTTCTCACGTGTACATGTGCCAAAGCTTTTTCATTTCCATTCTGTATTCAGTAGGAGTTTACAACCCTTAGATATTAACACTCATTAATATTGATGTTTGAGTACCAAATCCGTTTAGCTCCTAGAAATTACTAGATTTTATATTAGCCATTCATTCATTCAATATACATTGAATTACACTGATTAAGTGCTAGGCAACCTGAGAGTGCTGGAGAAGACTGAATACATAAAGAAGAAATGGCTCTGGACCTTAAGAGGCACACTTACATTTCTATCAATGGCTACAATGTGGAAAGTCTTATAATAAGGCATGTATATACACAACCTGTACATATACAAACGTGAGCATATACAGATACATAGTTTTCCAAGTTCAGTTCCCTTATCCAAAATGCTTGGCACCAGAAGTGTTTCAGATTTCAGATATTTTTCAGATTTGGGAATATTTGCATAAGGAGATGGGGATGGGATCAAGTCTAAACACAAAATTCATTTATGGTTGACATGCATTTGTAGTGCTAATACATAACCTGAAGGGTAGTTTTATACCATATTTTTAGTGCACCTGGGATTTGATCATAACTTATCACGTGGGATCAGGTATGAAATTTTCCACTTGTGCTGGCACTCAAAAAATTTTAGAATTTGGAGCGTTTCAATTTTTGCATTAAGGATGCTCAACCTGCAGGTATATACTTGTTACAAATACACATGCACATAAATACACATGTGTAAGTATATATACATTCCTTCAGGTATGTGTGGGGGGATGAACGCAGAAGAATACACGACTATTTCTTTTAGATGTGACCGAATTATACAGGACATAAAAGGGAGGCACATGAGATTAGGGTGAGCAATGATGGTTTGCTCGGGTAAATAAAAGAAGAAGGGCCTCAGGCAGAAAGAAGAGCATGGGGAAACGCATCAGGCTGTGACTATGCACGACATATGTGATAATGCAGCAAGGGCAAACACAAACAGTAAAACCAACAATGGTGACATTGGCACTTGTTAGGTGTGTGTGGGAGTGGCCAGAAGTGAGGCTGCAAAGATGGCTGGGGGATGATAGAGTCTGAGTGTTGGGCTGAGGGAAGTTTTCTAGTAGGAGAGACAGCCACTGAGAGTTCTCAGTGAGGATTGGCAAGATTAGGGCTGTGATCTAGGAAGGGCCATAGGCTGGCTGTGTGGGCAAGGGACTGGAAGAGATGAGATGGGAGGGGAGGACCTGAGTCTGGAAGCTTTTTCAATAGTTAGGACCAAATCAACCATATAAAAATGGTGAGAAGATGGATCAGGAGGGTTTTGAGCAAGAAGAAATGACCCTGGTCACTCTTGTACATGGGAGCAGGCTGGCAAGGAGGAGAGGAAGGAATTCTCACTCAGGAAGAAGCATCTTTGGGAAAGGGCTAGAGGGCAGTTAAGTATCAAGTCTAGAACTGAAGGGTAAAGGTTTGGGCTGGAGGTCAAAGGAAGAAGAGTGAGGGGGATCCACTGCCATTTAAGCTGAATTTGTAAGATCCCCCCTGGATTCCTCTTTCCTTCCCCTTTGGTCTTAAATTTTCACATGAACAGTGAAGCGATGGAGGACAACACACATAGGCCTGGACCACACATGTAGGCCAAACAGCACAGGGACACACAGTCACAAACACTGGCACCCAGCCCAAAGAGGGACACAGGACTGAAAACACACAGGTGCATAGACAACCATGCATGTACACTTCTGTAGATGAGAGGGACACATACTCACCTGTCCATAGATGACAAAGAGACATGCACACCCCCCCCAAACAGGTTCACAGACAACACGGGAACATGCATGCACACTTCTGTAGATGACAGAGGGACTCACATAAGTGTGGGTCTAAGGATGACAAAGGTCTAAAAACACACCCAAAGAACATCTACAGCCCTCGCTGCTGTTATCCCACTCTATGCATTCAAAGCCCATCTCTGCGACTCCTGGGACTAAAGTCACCCACTGCAACACCCGGCTCGCCTCCTACCAAAGAGCTTCTGCAGGACTTGTCCATCATATAAATCTTCAGCGAGGTCTTTCACAATGATTCTTTCTCCAACCAACACATCATTAATCCAGTCAATTAATACCTACGGGGAGAGAGCAAGAGTAAGAGAAAAGTCATGGGGTATTTTCTTATAGATCTGCTTTCTTACCCTGGGTATGGGCTCTGGAGTTATGCAAAGCCCAGCTCCACCCACTAACTGGTTTTCATACTGCTGTCATCCACAGGTGTGTGTGTGTGTGTGTGTGTGTGTGTGTGTGCGCGCGCGCACGTGCATGAACAGGCTTGTGTTCCTCTGATATTTGGGCACAAGTGCACTCTCCATCTAAGAACGTGTGTGTATCTGCATCATCTATGGACCTACAGCAAGCTGGCTGTCTTCTCTGAGCCTCTGGTTCTGTACCTCTAAAAGTGAGAGTGAAAGTGTCTGCTAGGTCAGGTGGTGGAAAAGAATGACATATGACAAGGGCTGAATACTTGATTAAAGGCAGATCTTACTAATGGATAGGCACTCTCCCAACATGACAGCTGGAGAGACGGTTCCTTCATCTCTGTGCCCAGGAGGCTTAATCAGCATGGAAGGAAGCAGACTTGTCCAAGTCACAGAGCTTGTGGGGTGGAGACAGGAGTGGATCATATATAATGAAATTAACTAGTTTTAAGGGTATAGGGATGAGTTTTGGTCATTGTACATAGTTGAGTGACCCCCACCACAATCAAGATGAAGAACAGTTCTCTCGTCTTAAATGCTGTGATGGAGCTTGGTGGCTTCATAGCACATGTTTTGTCTCATGGAAGGATGGTCGTAATTATTGAGCACCTAGTATATACCAGGCATGGCCTATATCCAATACTATAAGACCCAATCTGTTCAGGAGAGGCTTGCCTGGTGGGCAGGGAACCAGTCACCTAAATGATTACAACATAAAAGGCTGCAATCCAAGGAGAGGAGAGTCTATGGTGCCACTGGGGAGTGGAGGGGTCCCACCAGGGCTGGGGATGGACAAGAGGCAGCAGGAACTGGAGGAGGTTTCCAGAAAGGATTGAGGACACTCTTAAAATTAGGATTCAAGGTGATCAAAGTGTCCCTAGATCTAAAAAAATCAAACTTCTTCCTGGAAGTGAGAAGATGGCCTGCAGGTTAATAGGATAGCACCCCCAAGCTCAGGCCTATGTGCAGCAATGGGCATCTGCAATCTTCCTCTCCCTCAATCTGAACCCAGGTCCAGGTCTGGGATCAGTGCTGCAGCCTGAACTGCTCAGAGCCCATTCTGACGGTGTCTGCCCTCTTGGAGGTCTCCTGGGCAAGCAGGAGCATTGCCCATTCTAGCATGGTGAGTGCCCTCTGGCATGAATAGATCAGAGCCAGACATTCTCCAGCATCCCTGCCCATACAGGCCCAGCACCTGAAGAGGCTCAGTGACAGGCAGAACCTCAGCCCACAGCTGTTCTACCTTTTCCCTGCACAGCACAAGGGTTCCAGGTTCTACTGGGTGGCCATCCATGGGTGCAATACAGATGGCAGCAAGAAAGGGACAGACATCCAACATTCACAACCCAGGCCACCCATGGGACTGATTATAGCCCAGGATGTAAGGGGTTGCCTGGTGCCCGGTCCAGACCACCTTCTTTCTGTTAGTTCCCTGGACTCTGGGGTAAGGCACAGGCTTAGGTAAGAAATAGACAGAAGAAATATTTATATATCTCCCTTGAGAACATTGTCCTTAGTCCTCCAATATCTCATGACACAACCCAAATTTCATGTGGTCTTGTTCCACCAAAGAAGCCGCAACCATGGGAACAACATTCCTGATTCTACTTTGGAACAGCCTGGCCTGGCCTTCCGTCCAGTGCTTACTGAATATTGCTACATGTGGCATCCTGCACTAGATCCTGGGGGTATAATGATGGGGAAAAACGCAGTCTTAACCCCAAGATGCTCGCCACTTGGCAAAGGAGAGAAGTGCCCGAGCAAGCAGCCGCACGCTGGTGTGGAGACTACGAGAGCTACAGCAGGGGCCACTGCAGCACAGTGGCTGAGCCCCAGCGCCGGCGCTCAGAGGAGGCTTCATGGAGGGAACTGCACCAACAGAGGTGTGCGGTGGGAGTGCTGAAAGCAAGAACGGTCTGCCAGCCCCACGTCGCCAGGCAGGGAGGATCTGAGGCTGAAGAGCCAGTAGAGCACAGACCCGAAATCCCACCTGCAGGACTGTGGGCTTCACTCCACAGTTGATGGGAAACGGTAGTCAGGCTCTGAGCAGGGAGAAGACAGTGACTCACTTGCCTTTCTGTCTTAAGGCAGCTTGGGGGAGTTGAAGAGAGGACACAGGGCAGGGAAGGAGGAGTGGGAGTAATGAATGGTTTGGAAGGGGTGATCACATGCCGGTCACCGTACCAGGTCCATGATGCATGGTATGTCATTTAATCTCATTCATTTCTGCTTGAATTCCATTTTGGCCTCTCAGCTAGAGCAACAGAGCAATTACTTGGCTTTTCTGAGACTCAGTTTCCTCATCTGGAAAATGAGAGTGATGCTAATTCCTACCTCACAGGGCGATTTTTTTTTTTTTTCCCCACACTGGAGGCTTGAACCCAGGGCCTTGTGCAAACTAGACAAGTGCTCTACCACTGAGCTATACCCTCAGCCTTTTGAGGGGCCTTGAGGAAAGCAGTGGGAGGACTTTGTGAATCCTCAGATCCTGGCCACTGTGAGCTCACTAGTCCTGACTTCTCTGGTGCTTGGGACCAACACTGAGCACTTGCTGTCATGGTTTAGATGTGGTATTCCCCAAAAGCTCATGTGTGAGAAAATGCTGGAAGGTTTGGAGGAGAAATGATTGGGTTATAGCCTTAACATAATCAGTGAATTGATCCCTGATGAGATTAACTGACGGCTGGTGGCTGGAGGCAGGTGGGGTGTGGCTGGAGGTAGTGGCTCATTGGAGGCGTGGCTATGGGGTATATATTTTGTATCTGAGAGTGGAGACTCTGCTTCCTGATCATCATGTGAGCTGCATACCTCTGCCACACTCTTCTACCATATTGTTCTGCCTCACCTGGAGACCTTAGGAACACAGAGGGCTCTCTATGGATTGAGACCTTTGAAACCATGAACCCTCAAATAAACTCTTCCTCCTCAGCATATGTGCTGGTTGGATTTTCAGTTGCAGCAGCAAAAAAGCGGACTAAAACACTTGCCATGCCCCAGTCTTACCAGTTCAGATGTCTGCCTACTGGACCACGAGGCGCCTGAGGGCAGGGAGCTGTGCTGTGTATTCTCTCTGCAGTGGCCCATGTGGTCCCTGAACAGAACCATTGGTCTATAGGTATCTGTTGAGTCTGAGAGGTTCTGAAGCCTCTTCTATTTTCTTCTTACCTTCATCAGTTCCTGAAGTTTGGGGTCGCTGCGTGAGTTTGGATCCACCATGGTCCGCACTTCGTTCTCCTCTATAAAAAGAAAAGGAATTGAGTGGGGTGGCTATACTTGAGGGCACCAAAGCTCGTCCAAAGAGACAAGAGGCAGGTTACCCAGCATGGTGTCCTCAGGGTCCAGTTCGAAGGGAATAGGGCTGAGGGGCAGATTGATGGCGTTCATTCCCTCCTCTTGAAGCTCTGACACTGGAAGACAAAGAAGAACCTAGTCACATTCCCGCTGCCTGGTGGCGGGGGATGGAGGTTAGGGGGTTGGACTTCTGTGATTCATGTGTGATGTTGATACTGAGAAAACCCCACTAAGGTTAGATGGCAGCTGTCACCCAGCCTGTGATTGATTTCGTGGTTGCTCCCTGCTAAAAGGACCTAATTATCCCCTTAATCTTGCTTCTTCTGCCTGTCACCTCCTTCACTTTCCTGAGAAATCAGGAGGTCTCACTACTTCTCAGAAAAGATTTTAGGAGAAACAGGGCTTCTTAGGTCTCTGCCTTTTGTGTCCTGCCTGTTCCTCCCTTGAGGACTTACTGTTGGGGGCACAGTGGGTACCAGTTACTGCTGACTGGTGAACAAGGTCACCAATTTCAGGTTACATTTACATTGTGAACCTTTCCGTCGTCAGTTCCACCCTCTAGGCCTCTCTTCTGGCCTGGTTTCCCTGGGACACTCTTCTGCTCATACCCTGCACCCAAACCCAGGGGCTGAGCGACGGTTCCAGTACCAGCCTCTTCCCTGGGCTCTGGCTCTCAGCTCTAAGGAGAGGTGGGACCCAGGGTCAGCCCTGTTTCCTCAGCCAGAAAAGAAAAGTGCCACTGGATCACCAGGAAGTTCTTTCTAGATTTCAAATCCTAGAAATTTATAATTCCATTTTCTTCAAGAAACATTAACAAGGGTCAGTGACCACTAAAGACATACCAGTCTGCCCTCCAAGGACCCAATCCCTTCATGGAGCCTGGATAAAAAACCCAATTCCCACCACAAAACCAGTTGTGCAATGAGCATTTGCTGAATGCTGACCTTGGATCACCCTCTCCCCCCAAATGCTATGACTTACATCCCTTACTTTTTGCCAATTAAGCACAGAAAGACCATTTTCTCTGAAGGCTTTGGGTACCAAGAGGTTCTTAAGGAGCTAATTTGGCTGCTGCCATCAACCTTAATAAAAGCAGCAGCCCATCTTTCCATTTTATTTTATTTTTTTATTGACTCTGGCCTCCCTGATTGCCAGCATAGACTTGTAAGAACGCTTAAGCACAAGGCAGCCACTTACAAAGAGTTCTTTCACATCAGCAAACTCACTGAGGGCTGTAGTTGGACAGGGAATGAACCCCCTAGCAAAGAGAGTGAAACAGACCCTCCCTTAAAGAGACACGCACATTAGGAAGCAGGTGTTTAGTCTGTTATTGTGGGCCTTTGAGGTTAACACTGGACTTTCCCCAGTCACTGTCTTGAACCTCCAAGTTCATAGACTCTCATCATTCCAGAATTCTCCATAAAATATGGCATAAAAATACAGGTGACACCTTCAAAGCTTAATGATTCTGCAAGTACAGGATTTCATTTGTTTTCTAGTTAAGTACCGCTGCTTCCTTAGACTTCTATAATCTCTCCTAATACTGCCTTTAGATCCAGCAGTTTGTGCTCTTTTCTAGGCTATTTCTCAGAGTAGGGCACTCAGTAGGTAGTGGCTATAAACTCATGCTTAAATGTAGATGCAAGGTTGCCCAGTGAAAGAACTTGAGGCCACTCTGGACCTTCTCTCCTCTAGCTACCGTCTCCCCCCAGGTCTCTGTGGTCTCATATAGTATACTCATTAACCACGTGTGCTACATTCGTTCTTTTTCTTTTTGCATTGCTAGGGATGGAACCTAGGGCCTTGGGCATACTAGCCAAGCACTTTACCACTGAGCCACATCCCCAGATTATGCTTCTTAAATTTTCATTGAAGTCAATATTCAGTTTCTTAGTTGTACCAACCCCCCCTTTTGGGGGGGGTACCAGGGATTGAACCCAGGGGTGCTCAACCATTGAGCCACACCCCCAGCTATTTTTAAAATTTTATTTAGAGACAGGGTATCACTGAGTTGCTTAGGGTCTCACTAAGTTGCTGAGGCTGGCTTTGAACTTGCTATCCTCCTGCCTCAGTCTCCCAAGCTGCTGGGATTACAGGTGTGTGCCACCGTGCCCAGCTGTACCAACCCTATTTTAAGTGCTTAACAGTCCACACTTCCAATATATATATAGAACACTTCCAATATCACAGGAGGTTCAACAGGACGGTGTGATCCTAGGGGATCATGCTTATCAAATGCTGAGGATGTCCATATTTAATTCTCCAGTCCAGTCTCACCCCCTTATGGCTTATGAACCTAATTGCTCACTCAATGTCCCCTCTTCAGTCTATTAATAGAGATCTCAAATTTAGACATCCAAATCAAAACTAGCAATTTCCAATACCCTCACACCACCATAACAGCACATAAACAACCCGTTCTTTCCCTACTTAATACTCTTCCGGAGAAGGCACCACTGTTTACACAATGGTTGGAGGCAAAACCCACGGCATCACTGTTGAAGTTCTCCTTGTTGCTCACCTCTTGCCTCTAATGCATCGGCAAGTTTTCCAGGCTCCACCTCCAAACCAGGACCTAGTTCCAGCCACCTCTCACCATCTCTCCCACCACCCTCCCGGTTCTAGCCACAGTTATCTTTCACTTGGACCACCAGAACCACCTTCTAACCAGCCCATTACTCTCCTTCTGCATTTCTCCACCTGCCCCCCTGCTTGCCACAGTGCTGCCAGAATGTTCTATGAAAATGTAGATAGATAGGATCTGATCATTCTTTGGCTTAAAACCTTCCTGTGGCTTTTCATCATGCTCAGAATAAATCCCGACACTTTACCAAGACTTACAAGACCCTCTCAGCCCTGGGCCTCCCTCTCAGGTCTTATTTTCTTCATAGAACTCATCACAGTCTGCAATCATTATTATTATTATTATGTCTGTCATCTACTTTTCCCACAGCAGCCTGTGAGCTGAGCAAGAACTGGCACTTTTTCTATTCTGTTCACTATTAGATTTCCAGAGAGGTCACATGGTAAGAGTGGTTAGAAGCCAGACCGACAAGATTCAGATCCCAGACCTGTCACTTACTAGTTCTATGACCCTGGGCAAGTTCATCAGCCTCTTGTGCCTCGGTTTCCTCATCTGCAAAGTGGAAATACTACTGCTACCTCACAGAGTTGTTGGGAAGATTAAATGAGTTAACGTGTATTCAGAAGAGTGCCTGGTACCTGGTAAGAGTCAAGTAAATACGTGCTGCTGCTGTTATTACTTAAAATAACGACTCAAGCACAGTAGGTGCTTAAGAAATATTCACTGAGTAAATAATTAAAAGGGTCAAGGTCACCCACCCTACACCAGCACAGGTTGTGAGTGGAGGCAGAATTTACCAAAGTAGTTTATGGGATGGAAAGGATTTCACCTTTTCCCCAGGGGGGGAAAAACCGCTTCTACATTTTAGTCTACGCTATGTGCATGTGCACGTATGAGGTGTACCTTTCTGGGGTAGCTCTTAGGAGTAGTTCCTCTATTGGAAAGAGAGGCCCTTTACGTTTTGCAAAGGAAGAAAAGCTGCATCTATCCGAAGACTATTCTGCAGCCAGAGTCAATGTGTTTACATGCAGGTATTAAACATCTCTAAAGTATGACAAGAAAAGCAATATTCACAGCCAGGTCTCCTAAAGGTGGGTCTAATGGAATCTCCTTCTATATGAAGATCATTATTAAGAATGTCTTCAGATGAAAAATCCATAGCCAGAGCCCCCCCTCGCCCTGCCTCTTCAATTCAGTCTCAGAGACATAGCAAACCCGAGAAGAAAGGCTGAGATATGTTTGCAATTGGAAATGTTTTTTTCAGGAAATGATTTGGTACAGGAACATCATTCCCATTCCATTAACTGCTGACTCCGAGCCAACTGTTTGTAAAAGTGAATATGCAAACTGCCCAGTTCAGGCCTGGTCCCCGCCCCATGGGGCCCTATTAGTGGCCACTTTGCCAAAACAGCCCGCCTGCTTTGGAGGCTTCGTTTCTATTAAACCAGAGCAGGGCCCAGCAGAAACCCTTTGCCAATCCCTGCACATGGAAAACAAAGAGCGGCGATTGAATTTTCTCGGCACAGAATATGAATATGATGTTTACCCCCTGAACCTCCTCTAACAATCTAAATCTAGGTCTGAATGCACAGCCTCCAGTGTCTTGCAGCGCCATTAGTTGTAACTTAATAAACAGCTTAAATGCCCAGCTGAAGGTCGGGCTTGGGCAGGCAGGGAGATTGCCTCGAACCTGAAAGTGCTCACCCCAGAGAAACAGGGCTTTTATTTTCTGGGAAGTGCAGCCTGATGCGGGGTCTGGCTGCCCATCAGAAAGTACATGGATAGATTTTGGAGTATGAAAGAGCTGTATGCAAATTCTGCTTCTATTTTTATCAGTCATAGGACCTTATGTGACTTTACCTCCCTGAAATTCAGTATAAAGCAATTCTCTCTACAACAAAAGTATAGCTGGTTTCCTCCTCGGTATTTATTCTGTCTATTGAAAGAACCTTCATTTTGTTCCAATACGCACCCCTCCATCCTGTGCTCCAAGGTGAGATCCCGGGTGCTTTAAATTAATTGTGATCATCCCAATCCATGTAGAAGTGACTGGCTCAAGCCTTGCCATATGAAACAATTCCAGTCAATAAGTGGTGGGAGGAAATTTCTAGAAGCTCTTAGGAGTAGTTTTCCTCTATTGTAAAGAAAGGCCCAAGAAAGAGAAGCCACCTTTCCCCTTTTAATCATTATTGTATCAAGATGTTATGACCAAATCTGATGCAGCTATTTTGTACCATGAGGTAAGTTAGGTCAAGGAGAAAGCTAAAATGTGGAGGTTGGCAGAGAATAAAGGAAGGAGGAAGGGGTATATTCCTACATACCTGCTGATACTGGTGAGTCACCCCAGTTCTGTATGTCTCGTTATGAGAGATAAAATAAAATACCCTTATTGTTTAAACAAGAAAAGTAGGTGTTCTCTGAGGCGTGGAACCCAACCTCCCTAATTGACACATGGGGACACCAGGGTTATGAAGTCGATGGGTAAACAGAATAAGTTGGCAATTAAAAGTAGTCCCCCACCCTTTTTTCCCAGGAGGATCAGAGTAGCTATAGGATCTCTTATACTCCAGACTATGTCCAAGGATTCAATACCAGGGGGAAAACAAGGAGAAAAGAATGAACACAGGTTTCTAACGGTAAAAAAGTTCACTGGTACAAACCCAGCAAGTTCATTCATTCAACCACTTTACTGAAGCAGACCCCAAGCCTCCCCGGCATGGGAATACAGTCGGAAGAGGGACATGGTTTTGCCTCCATTTGCTCACTGGTGGTGGGCGAGGCAGGCCCCTGAACACGTGAGCAGCGTGCTGCACCTGGAGGGGCTAGAGGGTAACTGGAGGGCCATGGAAGCTCAGGTGGAACGAGGTTGATTTTGGATGAGGAAGACTGGGAGGGATTCCCAGAAAAGGCACCATTTGAGTTGGACCTTAAAACACGTAAATGTTCATCCAACTCAGGTGCACCACAAAAGGTGCATCTGTGTGAAAAAAGCAAGCTACGGGCAAACAGGCAGGTGCTGGAAGAGTGGTGAGCACCTCTGAGCACAGGGAATACAGGGCGAGCCCGGGGGCGGGGGAGGACGGAGGGGCAGTTTGGCAGGCAGGGTCTGGAGGGCTAAGATCTGATTCAGTCACGACAAGAAAATACAACAACACTCAAAAACTAGAAATCAGGGCTGGGGATGTAGCTCATTGGTAGAGTGCTTGCCTCGCAAGCACAAGGCCACAGTTCAATTCCCAGGACCACCCAAAATATAAAACAAACAAAAACCTAGAAATCATATGTAATCATGGCAAGGCTGCAGGATATAGGGTTAATATACAAAAGTCAACCATTTCCTATTTATTAACAAAGAATGATTGGAGTTGGATGTTAAAAGCATATTATTTGCAGTAGGAAAAAAAATGTAACATGGGTATAAATCTAACAAAGTATGTACAGGGTTGATTTGCAAAAGATAATAAAACCCTAATGAAAGATCAAAGAAGATCTAGATAAGTGGAGAGAGATTCAATGTTTGTGAATGAGAAGACTTAAATATTATTAAGAAGTGAATTCTTTTTAACTTCATGTGCAGATCTGATCCAATTTCAGTTAAAATCTAATAGTAAGCCATTTTGTGGATATCAACAAGCTGATTCTAAAGTTTATATGGAAAAGTCATACAGAGTAGCCAACACATTTCTGATAGGTAACGAAGTTGGAGAATAGATACTACCAGACTTCAACTTCTATAGTGAAGCGAAGCGCATGGTAAGGATGTAAGAATGGACACATAAGTCAATGGAATGTGGTAGAGAACTCAGAAACAGACCCATCACACACACAGTCAGTTCATCTTTGACAAAGGAGCGAAAGCAGTTCAGTGCAGAAAGGACAGGCTTTTCAACAAATGATGCTGGAACAACTAGATGTCCTTTTTGCAGAAAAATCAATCTAGATACTCACCAGACCATATGCCTTTCCTGAAACTTAAGACCTAAGTACAAAACACAATGCTATAAAACTTTTAAAAAAAATGGGAAAGAATCTGCATGACCCAGGGTTTGGCAATGTCTTTAGATACAACACCAAAAGGAAAATCTATGAAAGAAATAGTGATAAATAGAACTTTATTAAAATTTCTACTTTGTGAAAGGCACAAAGAGAATGAAAAGCCATAGACAGAGAAAATATTTGCAAGACACCTATCTGGTTAAGCTTGTAAGCAAAATATACAAAGAACTCTTAAAACTGAGTAAGAAAACAAAATGGGCAAAAGATCTGAAAAGACATGTCACTAAAGAAGATGGGCAGTTGGCAAATATGCATGTTAAGATCTCTCATCATCATTTGTCACTAGGGAAGGACAAATTAAAATAAAAATGAGGTATCACCATACACTTATTAGAATAGCTAAAATCCAAAACTGACCACACTACATGCTGACAAGGAAATGGAGCAACAGAAACTCTCAACTATTGCTTGTGGGAAGACAAAATGGTACAGCTGCTCAGGAATACCGTTTGGTACTTTCTTGCAAAGCTATAATGTTAACCATCTAAGCCAGCAATTGTGCTCCTAGGTATTTATTTGACTGATTTAAAAATATTTTCATACAAAGCCCTGCAAGTGAATACTTACAGTAGCTTTATTCATAATCAACAAAACTGGAAGCAACCAAGGTATCTTTCAATAGATGAATGGATAAACTGTAGTACATTCACATGGTGAGATGTTCAGTTGATGAAAAGAAATGAGTTATAAACCTGTGAAGAGACATGGAAGAACCTTAGCTGCATATTCCTAAATCAGAAAGGTTAGTTGGAAAAGATTATGTAATGTACGATTCAATTATATGGCATTCTGGAAGAAGAAAAAGGTTGGTGGTTTCCAGGGACTTGGGAGAAAAGTTGAACAGGCAAAGTATAGAAGTTTTTTTTTTTTTAATTTTTAAAAAATTTTTTTATGGTGGTGATACTGTCCTGTATGATTCTGTGCAGTGGATACCTCATTTTATGCATCTGTCATCCCAGTGAACTTTATAGCACAAGGAGCAAACCTAAATGTAAGTGAATTTAAAACTCATTTAGAAGGTTGAGGGACACAAAGATGGAAATTAGATCGTGATAAAAGAATCTATCTGACAAATGTATATGACAGCTTCTCTGTAGAGGGTGAGGGAATTGTTCTAACCTCTTTGAAATGAGTAGAGTTTATAAGCCTAAAGGCAAAAGGACCTGCACCTAAACACTGAACTCTAGTTGATAAAGTCATTTTCCACATATGCTGGAACTGAACAGGTAAACAAATGGATGGCAGATGGTTGGAGACAGATTTCTCAGTGTTAGAGTGGGAAGTTGCAGACAAGGAAGTGGGGGAGGCTAGGATGATCCATGTGAGAATGGATTAGAGTTGGAGACACCACTCCAGTATGGAGATTCCTCAGAAAACCTGGAATGGAACCACCATTTGACCCGTTCCTCAGTATATACCCAAAGGACTTAAAATCAGCATACCACAGTGACACAGCCACAGCAATGTACATAGCAGCTCAATTCACGACAGCTAAGCTATGGAACCAATCTAGGTGCCCTTGAATGTATAAAGAAAAGGTGGTACATAAACACAATGGAATATTACTCAGTCATAAAGAAGAATGCATTGATGGCATTTGTCAATAAATGGATGGAAGTGGAGACCATCATGCTAAATAAAATAAACTAATCCCAAAAACCCAAAGGCCAAATGTTCTCTTTGACATGCGAATGTTAACACACAATAAGTGGGGTGGGGGAGAATAGAAGTTCATTGTATTAGACAAAGTGGAATGAAGGGAAGTGGGGATTGTAATATAAAGCTGCTCCCCCTCCTTTCCACTACAGCCATTTCCCCACCTCCCAACTACTTGTCAGTGTGTGAACATCTTAGCTAGCTATTGGTTTATCAGTCAGCTTGCAGTATCCTTCTCCGTTATTGGTCCCCTGTTAGCCCAGTGGAATTCAACTGCTTAAGGATAGCTTCCCCGCCATCTTTTCTCATGCTTTCTCTCCCCTACTCACTTTCTTTCTCTCTCCTCCTTGCTTTTCACACTCTCTTGTGCACGCTCTCTCTCTTTTCCTCTCATTTTCTCTCTTACCCTGCAAGGAGACCCTCTATTTTTGTGCTTTATAAACTCCCTTATGTGAATTCCCATGTCTGGCGTGGTTTTCTGGGTTCTTACAGGAATAGGAATAGGAAAGATAGCTGAATGAATCAGACATAACTTTCCTATATTCACATATGAATACGCAACCAATGAAACTCCATATCATGTTCGACCACAAGAACGGAATCTAATTAGAATAAGTTATACTCCATGTACGTATAATATATCAAAATACACTCTACTGTCATGTGTATCTAAAAAGAACAATTAAAAAATTTAAAAAACTAAAAAATAAAATGTTCTTAAATGGCAAAAAATATTCAAATGTGGTATATACACACAATGGGGTTTTATTCAATCATAATGAATGAAGTTATGTGGTTTGCAGGAAAATGGATGGAACTAGAGAACATCATGCTAAGTGAGATAATCCAGTCTAAGAGCATCAAGGGTTGTAGGTTTTACCTCACATGCGTAAGTAGAGAGAAAAAGGGAGGGGGATCTCATGAAAATAGAAGGGAGACCAGCAAAGTAGAAGAAGGGGATCTGGGGAGAGAGGGGAAGTATGGAGGGAATGAAATAGATGAATTTATGCTACATGCACGTACAAGTGTATCACAATGAATGCCACCATTGCGTATAATTATAATGTACCAATAAGAGCAGGCTGTGCACAGTGACTTCCTACTTTTCAGAGAACTGCATGAAAAGGGGGAATAAACGCATAACTTCATGGTGAAGAAACCTGGCAAACACTACCTCGGCCAGGTGATCAGGGCTCACAGTCAGACAGCATGCTGATGCTGTGTACCCTTCAAAGGCTGTGATGGAAATGGCACTCTAACTCGGTGGTCCTCCTTCCAGAAAGCCTAATCATAAGAAAAACAGACAAATCCCAACAGGAGAGGATCCTAAAAGGTTCTTGACCTACATTTTTTAAAACTCAAGGTTATAAAAAATAAGTCTGAGAAACTGTCACATGCTGCCAAGGGGCACCTAAGAAGATACAATGGCAAAATACATTGTGGGATCCTAGAACTAAAAGACATCTGAATCAATTGTGAACTTTGGTTAATAATCATGTATCTATTTTTTTCAACATACATAAACACTTATGCATCATACAACATAGTAATACATCTATCCTAATGGTCATTAATTGTCATGGACATACTATACCACCCTAAGATGTTAACAAGTGGGGGCACTGGGTGTGAGTCATATGGAAACTGTACTATCTTTGCCATTTTTCTTTAAGTCTAAAACTATGGTAAAACTAGTATTTTTAAAAAATCAATCTGAATTTGCTCTTCTGCAAAAAATATATAGTGTTCACAATGGAGGAATGGTAGAGGGAAATCTGTGATTTTATGGGACACAGGCTTCCTTTCGTCAGCGGGGAGACAGTGGTAATTTGCCCATCGCTGGCTGAGTGCTGAAGAAGCACTCCTACAGGAGACAAAGCACAGGGATCATTGCAAAGCCCCACGGTGCAAGCTGTGCTCATTTCCACATAAGAACCCAGCTTTCCAGGAAGAAAGTACACAGTTGTTTCTTTAAAAAATTGCTTCCAGGGCTGAAAGAAGAGAGAGCTTCCTTATAACTTAAAGATGCCTGGCAGGATCATTTCTACTTTCTTAGAGGGGGTCTGTCCTACTAATAAAACCATCCCTGAAGGTTCGGTGGTCTTTTCAATGGTTTCCTAAGAGAGTTTTCTATACCCATGGTCCCCGATGGGGGTCTTTATGCTAGGGGCTTTTGTATTAGTTTCATATTGCTGTAGCAGCCAACTGTCAGAGACTTGATGGCTTAAAACAATACAAACGTGATTATCCTTATGGGTCTGTAGGTTAGAAGTGCAATATAGATCTCACCAGGCTGAAGTCCAGGTGTCTGCAGGGCTGTGTTCCTTTCTGCAGGCTTTAGGGGAGAACCCATTTTCTTTCCTTTTCTGGCTTCTAGAGGGCACCCACATTTCTTGGCTTGTGGTTCCTGTCCACCATCTTTGAAGCCAGCAGCAGGGGAAGGGTCGAGTCCACCTCACACTGTCTCCCTTCTGCCTCCTTCTTTACTTTCAAGTCCCCTGTGATCACACTAAGCCCACCTGAATAATCCAGGATCATCCCCCTATTCTAGGATCAGATGCGTAGCAGTTGAGATTTCCCCTATGACCCTAACTCCCTTTGGCCATATAAGGTAATGCTCACAGAGTCCAGGGATCAGGACATGGATATCTTGCAGGGGTGGGCATTATTCTGCCAACAATAGCTTTTTCCATTGAGGGCACAGGTTCTGTTCTTAACACCCTTCTCTACAACATGTGGCTTCACTTTGCCTCCATGTGAGATTGCCAAAAGAAAATGCAAACTCCCAACCCCACCCACTTGGTCCCTTAAACCAAGGGCAGTTTTATTACTTTTAATGAAACCAATACTCGCTTCAGCAGCCATAATTTATGGCATGGGAGCCAGTCCTCACAGGCTCCGCGGACTTCCAGGGTCTTGCCACACTCTCCTCTACCTGACACAGCTGTTCGAGCACCAGGGTGTCACGTCCAGCTCTTGGAACGCAGCCAACAGAAAAGGAAAAGGAGAGGCTGGTGTTGTGATGGGAACTGACAGGAGGATCTGTATTCTGGAGTCTCACAGCTTCTACCAGAGTCTGTGTTTTGGACGGTTTTATAGTCTCTGTGGAGTTGGAAGTCCGCCAAGCAATGGCCCCTGGGCATTAATTCACTGTTCAGCCAAGCACGTGTTACAGCTGCCCAATAGCTAGTAAGCGAGGAGAAAGATGGAGGCACCACTGGCTGGCTCCAGGCAGTTAAAATAATCTGAAAGGAAACATTGGTTGAGGTCCCAAGCAAGCCATGGGAGTTATAGTTAAACCCTACATAGGCACATAGTCCAGGGGGACAAGGCGTCACAGGGCCCCAAGAGGCACTGGAGCAGACACTCCACCTCTTGCCTTTGGGCATCACCTGAGTAAGTTTTCTTCTTATCTCATTCTCTGAGGCTCTTTGACCATGTCCGTGTCCTTCTTATTCATTAATCCTGAATAGCTAGTCACTTATCTTTGTGGCAGCTCCATGCTGCTTAAAAAAGCACCACATCAACCACGAGACCACTTGAATTCCCAAGCGGTAACCTCCCTGGGAATCGATAGCTCTGAGTGTGCCGGTAAGCAAACATGGCACAGCTGGGTTCTGATTGGGTCAATTTGCAGGTGGGCTAATTCTGGATTTGTCTAAACATCAGTCGGTGGTTTCTTCTGAAGGAGGACTCTTTTTGGAAACTCCTTCTTGTGTGAACAGTGATGATGGTGGTCAGAGAGCACCAACCATATTTCCCTTAGCCTGGGCATGTTGATGTCATGTACACACGTACACACACACACACACACACACACACACACACACACACACACACATTTAATCTTCACAATAATTCCATGAGTATGTACAATTATCCCTATTTTACAGAGGATGAAAATAAGGCTCAGAGAGGTTATATAACCTGATGGAGGCCACACAGTTAGAGAGCCTGAATTTGATCCCAGGCCAGTTGGCTCCACAGTACGCATCCTTTACACTATACTGTGCTTCCCAGTTTTTATATGAAAACATATAGTTCATTTGGTGAAGCAGATGAAGCGCTCCTCAAACACAATGTGTACCTTTAAACAAGGCTTGAAGGTACACATCGCACCATTTTTGCAAACCACATTTTTTTGTGAAGGTGCAGGAACACAGTCACTTCTACACATCCACGTAAAGCCAAGAGAAAGTTTAAAGAGGAATAAATCCTGCATGTGCTAAGCTGGAGGGGTTATCTAGTTGTTCTGGGAGGACTGTCTTTGTGAGGTCAGGTTAAAGAGGAAGTGATGTCTGAGTAGTCCTTTTGCTTGTTTTAAATATAATTGGTTAACTTATTTCCTGCTTAATAGAAAAGCATGCTTACTTCAGAGAACTTTGAATAAAACAAATAATCCTGCTGTTTAGAGAGAAACTCCCTTAACATGTTATATTTTCTCACACGCTTTTCTATGTTTTATACACACATACATTTCTTTTTAAACATACTGGGCGCACACAGTTCTACAGCCTGCTTTTTTTCACACCACATAATCTCATCACATATCCTTATGCCACAAAAATACCACTGAGTGTGGCCTTGCTCTGTGCTGAAGGCACAGATGACTTACTTGCTCCTCAGCTGTTGGACACTTAGGCAGTTTCCAGGTTTGCAGGGAGGCAATCGAGTCAGGAACTGGCCAGTGGGAAGGGTGAGTGAGTACTCAGGCCAGCAGAGCAGCCAGTGTAGGATTGTGGGCCTCTGGGGACCTATGTGCATAGCCCCGTGTAAGTCAGGGCACATGTTATGTTCTCGCTTGCTCTCTCTCTCATGGAGAAGGAAGCTAAGGTTTTGAAAAGTTCCGTGCCTTCTCTCGAAAGATCCCAAGAGGACTGTGCTGGCCATCTTCTTTCCCATTTGTCTTAGTTTGATATCACTTGACAGCAGGGAAGAAATCCCAAAAGGGGTGAGGAACAAAGAGAGTGAGACTGAGGCCTCAGAAGAGCTGATCGAGGTCCATTACTGAGCTGGCCTCCCATGGGGCTGCCTCCACGAAGGCCTCCTGAGGACCTGCAGAAAGTGCCTTGAAGAGACTTCCCCATTGGTTGAGGCTGCCCCCAAACAGCTCCCTCTCTGTACTTCCAAGGTGCATTGGGTGCAGGCCGAGGGGGTTTCAGAAGTTGAAACTCTGGGCAGAAACGTGGAGGTGTATGATTAAGATGGGACCCCGGCTGTGTGGATGGCCCTGTCTCTCATAGCTGGGCTGACACAGGTGGCTGAGGGTTGGCTGTGGGGTGCCAAAGCATCTGCTATGCCATCAAGGGGCTCAGGGGCTCTCTCCCCAGGAAGAGGACCATGGGCAACTAGGTGGAAGTTAAGAGAGTATAGTTTTAGGAACAAATCTGGGGCAGATGCATGTTCTTTTCCTCTAAGGAAGAAGCACCGGGAACAGATAAGCTGCAGAATCCTGTTCTTTGTATTGTGACACCATACTAATGCCATTCAAAAGGTCACTCGGCCAAATGACTCCGGTTCTTTGAAGTGTCTGCGCTGCGGATTGTGAGGTGCTCAGGACCCGAGTCCTGTCCTGTCAGGCAATAACAGGTAGCACTGGGCAAGCAGCTAGTTCTCAGAGCCTAACAAGGTTCCAGGAAGCTTCTGGAGGCAGGGGAAGAGCTCTAACCTGTGCTGAGGTCCCGTGCTGGACTTTCTGAGCATTGTTTCACCCTTTACAACCCTCTGGGGAAGGCACGCCGTCTTCCTGGAAACAGAGCTGAAGTTTCATGATTAGTTCATCCCACTGTCGCATCACAGTGGGCAGGAAGCTGGTGACCCCTTGTCCGATGGAACAGGGGCTTGAAACTTGTGCTCACTCCTCCCTCCTACCTTCAAACAATGACTGTGCACTTACTGCATGCCGCACACCATTCCAGGTAGGAGGAGCCCTTGCCCTGAAACTCAGGGTCATGCACACCCATGTCTAGGAGGGTCAGGGTGACCTTGGCATAACTTCAGGTGATGGAGGAGCACCAAGGGGGACTGGCACCTCCAGAAGGGACCAGGGAGGGCTCATGGCACAGGTGTTGCCAGAGCTTTTCATGGACAGAGCTCTGTTCTTTTCTCCCTCTCACCCTCCATGGTGTGTGATTATACATCTGTGGGCATATCTGAAAAACACCTGTCTCCTGCGTTATTCTCAGTGCTCCAAGAGGACCAAGGCCTTGCCCACCCCGTCTGCCACACTGGACACACATAAGTGCTTAATGCGTATTTACTGAGTGAGTGAACAGGATGGCAACGCAGGCCCCTGAGCTGTCTTCCCCTTACAGCAGAGTCACTCGGCCAAATGATCAGCTCCATCTTTCACCTTGGAGCCACAGCATCAATGGCTGGCGGCCTAGGCTGTAAGAAGGGAAGCCAGGATGGGGAGGATGAGGAGCCAAGGCAGCAATGGAGAGAACAGAGAGGGCAAGCGTGTGCTGGTGCTGAGCGTGGGGGTTAGGTCATTTGGTTCAAAGTATGTTTGTTTGTCATTTAGACTTTCTCAGTACTAATAAGTCCTGTCCAGACCTGGAAATCCAT
Organism: Sciurus vulgaris; assembly: GCF_902686455.1. Lineage (NCBI taxonomy): Eukaryota > Metazoa > Chordata > Mammalia > Rodentia > Sciuridae > Sciurus > Sciurus vulgaris. The sequence continues at coordinate 59,898,944 of NC_136472.1, forward strand.
GGACGGTCACATTGGAAATGGCAAAAGGCTGCCAGTCATTGTGCTGCACGAGAGCCACTCCTTGTTTTTTTTTTTTTTTTTTTTTTTTCTTAACCAACAATCCATGTTGACAGCAAATCTGTACAGAGAGCCTATTAAAAGAAATTGTAGTAAATCAGAGACACGTTAACCATCGTCTGGCATTTCGCTGATTGCTTGCCCCACACCTCCACCAACCTTTGTTTTGTACAGCCTTCCATCTGAGTCAATTCAATGCATAATTATCGAGTCTTGACTACGTGCACGGCAACGCGTTGGGAGCTTCATTCCAATTGCATCTTCCGGGCCTAATTTAGGGCATAATTTAGCTTATAGACAAAAATAAACATGTACAACAGGAGCACAGTGTTACGAAGGCCCAGGAAACTGTGAAGACCATTTCAAAGAACACGTTACCTGCGTGAGCAAGGATGGGTTAGCTAGTACCACACATCCATTCGTGCATTTAAACATGTACTTATCAGCACTGCTGAGTAGCTTTTCTCAGCCAGGCACCATGGTGGGTCCGTACTGGGTGTCCAGGGGCTGAATAAGACCTGGTGCTGGACTATAGCAGAGCACTCTGTGGGAGCGCAGTCCCACTTAGCTCATCTGGGAGTGGAAATCAGGGAGGGCTTCTTTAAGGAGGAGGTCCTTCAGTTGGCTCTTAAGGGGAAATGAGTTCACCAGGTGAAGGGAAAGCAAGACATACACACAGTCTGGAGACGCCAGAACAGAACATATTTGTGAGAAGACTGGCCATAGGGTAAAGTAACTATGAGGTGCTGTCACAGAGTTAAGCCAAGGTCACTCAAGCCAGAACATAAAAAGTATGGGTTCAATCCCTAAAGCAGCTGGGAACTACAGAATAAGGAAAGCAGGGTTTTGCAAGCTTTGTAGGATGGTTGTGAAGGGTTCCCTAATGGATCCATTCAAGCAGAAGGCTTCACAGACAGGACAGACCATGATAAGGCAGGTCAGCCTGGGCTCGGGAGGAAGGTAGACCTTGAATGCATCCCAGTTCTACCTCTTCCCTTTTACCCCCCTAAAATAAGACTCCTACTACTCCTCTCGGGTCTGTAACGACGCTTTGATGACAACACATATGGGACGCCCAGCATCGTGGTGCACGTCTCCTCTGTGAGCCTGCGGCGACCGTTCACCGGCTCACCACCCTCTCTCAATGTGGCAGGGATGCCAGCTGGGAGAGATAGAGGGGCTGCCCAGAGATGGTCTCATGGAGGAAGAATGACCTGGCAAGCCAGCCGGGCTCAAAAACCTAGTTGGAGGAGATGTTGAGAAATTATCTGTCCCCTTGTCTTGGGTTTCAAATGGATGAAAAGTGACAGGACAGTGAAAGAGGGAATAGAAAGAGCCCCCATGATGCTCTAAATGCAGAAGGGCATTGTGAACAAGTGGCATGATGAAAGTACTTGGGCAGGTTGGAGGGGGACATTTTATGGGAGTCATGGAGCCTGGAAGGTGAGGGCCGGGGGTGACGGCTGTGCGGTTCTGCTGGGCGGCGGTGCTGCGAACAGTGGAGACTATGGTTTGCATGCATTTTTCTGGGGTGATGCATTTTAGAAGTGAATTCCTGCTTCACACCTGCACACCTGGACTGTGGGCTCTAAACAGGAGTACCACTTACCACAAAAAGGAATCAGGGCTGACCCTAGGTCTGAAATCATACAGAGCAGAGAACAGATGAGCCTAGTTCATCTTATTGCCAGAAACCAATGAACTGTGGACTTCTACTAGGTAGGACAGTATCAAAGAGGCTTCCACCGGCCAAAGATGGAAAAACTTAAGGATCAATAAAGATAACAACAGCAATGGACTGAAACACTGGATGGAACACATCAAATAGATTTAAATTCATGATTTAGTAATGGCACTAGAAAAACAAAACACTTCTCTAGTCACCTCTGGAAGACATTAGCAAACCCATTCAGGTTGAAAACTTCTGGCTTACCAAATCCTTAATGAGGGAAGGTTTATAAGGCATTTCAGCTAATGAATGAAACCCCCAGTGCTATTTGGAAACCCCCAATGAATTAATTATTTAGGCAATGATAACCAATGGCTCCTAATATCACAAAAAGAGAATCTCAAGTACAGTTTTCCCCAAAAGACACACTGCTTCTGTCTTGGATCCAATGATTTGGGAGAAATGAAAGGAGAGAGGAACATGTTAAATGACACCATCAACCCATGATTAGCAAAATCTAGGTTGTTGGAAGTTCTCCAGGTTTCTGGAGTAAACATATTTTAAGGAATAAAACAGAGACGAGCAACTATCCACCAATTGCAATGCATGGGCCTTACTTTGATACTGATTCCAACAAACTGTAAAAATAATAATAAAAATGAACCATCGAAATTGTTAGACTGAATAACTGAAAATTTTAAGAAATTATTAACATGTAATAGAGTTGTGTTCTTAAGAAATTATTTTTTAAGATGTATAACTAAAATATATATATGAAAATTATCTGAGTTTTACTTCAAAATTATCTTCCAGGAGATAAGGTCAAACTGGAGGTGTCAATTAAACAAGATTAGTCATGGATTGATCACTGTTGAAGGGGCTGATGGATTCCTTGGGGTATATTACAATTTATGTTTTCTACCTTTGTATATACTAAGTTTTCCAAAGTCAAAAGTTCTTGACTATTTTTTTTTTTTTTTTTTTTTTTTAAGGGCACTTCAGAAATGGATTCTGGGAAAGAGGAGCATTAAAGTAAACCACAGGCTTGTTTCATAAAATAAGGAGGCAGATCAGGGCAGGCAACTTTTCAGACTAAGAATAATGTTGGGCTAAGTTAAAAATAAAAATCCAACTACTATACCAGGTACCAATTAATATTCTTAATATATAACGACTTCATTATCAAAATTTGTAGTAAATATCTACCAATGCCTTAGTCTATCAATCTCCTTTTGTTAAGGAAAGTTAATAATACATCAAAGTGCAATGTTGGGGCTGGGGATATAGCTTAATTGGTAGAATGCTTGCCTTGCAAGCACAGGGCCATAGGTTCAGTCCCCAGCACCGCAAAAAAAAAAAAAAAAAAAAAATGCGATTTTTATACAGAAAAAAATCATAAATAAGTAGCAACTACTGGGGAAATCTCCCTCTTTACTGGTGTCCACAGAAACGTATGTGAAACCAGGGTGAAATGGCACTGGATGCTCCTCCATCATGGCAGCTCACCTCCTGCCTTCCCTGCCTGGCAGCTGCACTGGCCACCCCAACCTGAGGCAAACACTGGCCCTGCTTAGGTGCTTCCAGGGCTTAGTTGTAACCTCTGGATCCCCCAGAGTTGCCATCTTCTCAGCGACCTTCCACACAAATGCCTTCCTGGAAGGGGCAGGCGGGGGAATTTCAGGGGCGGGGGATGCTTAGCTGAATGAAAGCACAGAGAGCCCCGGGAAGCCAAGTCTCCACACATCTTCAAAGGAGCCCAAACACCCTCACTGTGGTCGTCCCTCAGGCCCCCACGTGGCTGACAGTTGCTCACGCCTCCTTCCATTCCTTTATTAGCTGGAGTCTTTTCAGAACCTGAATCAAGGGGCTCAGATTGATGTAACCTTTAACCTGCCTTAATTCCCAGGAGGTGTTTCAGCCCAGCCTCACACCCAGATGTGGGTTTTCAAACTGTGTTTAACCAACGTGTAGGAGCTAGGAGGAAAGTCTTGTCAAGAACTTGGATGTACATCAATCAATCCTGTTTCAGTTCCCGTTTTAATCTATTTCAAACGAGGTGAGAGAATAAAAAGAACCCTTTAAGCATTAAGATTATGATCCCTGAAAGTGAGATATTTGTCCTTTTCCTATTCCTGCCACCAGTGACAATTCTGGACACCCTCTACGCCCCCGCTGTGGAGGAGGGCTGGTGGTTAGGTCTTAGGAAAAGCATTTAGCAGGCAACAGCTCATAAAGGCCAAATGTTCCTTTGTGCAGTTTCAGAGCCCATGCTTATATTCACTGTGATGTAGGAACAGAGGACGACAAGCAGAGAAATCAGAGCCTTTCCTTCCTAAGTCTTTCACCCCTTTCTTTGTTCATCTCCCCCACCCTGCACCCCAGCATCCTACGCACATGTCCCTCAAATAACTACGTCTAACAACACATCCAGGCTAACGCAGGTCAGGTGTCTATAAACAATCTTCCGAGGCAAGGGGCCAGGGACCCCATCTCAGAAACTCAACCCCAGGGGGACAAGCTAGCAGCCAGCCAGGGTGCCAGGCATGCTCAGCTCTGCCCAGGCTCTGACCTACCTTTAGGGCAAAGTGCCCCGCAGCCCATGGTCTATGACTGCAGCCACAGTCATGGTCTCTTCTGCCCAGAGCTGGCTTCTGCCTGTGGGATCCCACACTCTTCTGCTTTCAGGATAATCTTCGGAGGTCTGAAGGTCTGTAAAGCTACAGGATCTTTTCCACCGTTTCCTGAGAAGACTGCTGCCTGCTCCGTATGACTCTCAGCTCTGAGCATCAGTTGAGAACAAGTGGCTGCCTATATAATTTAATATGATGCCACTTGAGACTCACAGACCTGCTGCAGAGCAAGCAGGATTCTGCCTTGTGCCTCCTGGCAACCCGAAATCTGGTTGCCTTGCTTGCTTCTGCCCAGTCAGGGGATATACCTCAAGTGATCTGGCAAAACAGGCAGGGGTGGGGCTGAGCTGGGCACTTTCAAGGGGTCAAATGCTGGGAGTCACTTAGAAATGACTCTCATCTCGGGACCTCTGAAATTTCTTAGCCCACCCATAGACTCATAGTCATGAGCATCTACTTAAGCAGAGGCCACCTGTGGGTATGACTGGGTGAACCCAAGCAGCTCTGGGCACAGAGTAGCCATGCTGTGCCCTTGAAGTCTTTTCACAGGTGTTGTGGGCAATGTGTCCTAACAGAGAATAATGATGAACATGCCTACATACACATTCGTAGGCACAAGTTTGTAATCTTAGGCATGGACTAAGGAAAAGAATAAAAACCTTGTTTTTAAATATTTGTCACTGTGACCCTTGGGCTTTACTGGCCCTTGGGCTTTGTTGGTTTAATGCAAAACCCTGCCAGGGGAGGCAGGCCCTGGTACTGTTTGCCTGTTTCCACTTGCAGATGAAGCAAGGAGATGACCCAGCACTGGCAGTGAACTAAACGGATTATTCAGACACTGGGACCAGTTCATTTGCATGCTGATGGAGTATCCCTATGGGGGACTGGTTACCAAGATGCTGGCTCTTAGAGATGTGGTCTGTTTTCCAGAATCATATACCAAAGTCACCCTAGTCTAGGAGTGGAGAAAGATTGAGCAAGGGGATAAAAATGGTCTTGCTGAGAGTCAGTCCTAGGAAAAGTCTGGACAGAAAAAGCCAGCAGGGGACTCTTACTTCCTGCTCCATCTGACTAAAGGTCAGTAGTAGATGATTCTTGAAGATGGTGCTACAGCTGTGCTCAAACATGTTCTAGAACCCATGAGCTGCAGGGGCATTTTCTAAGGTGAGGTGCTTTGTGCACCCATAGGATGGGAGGGAACTGATGCCTACACCACCCTCTCTAGTCCTCTATAGTTTGTTGGGAGCTTCAAATGATAGATGAGGGGTTTGTTTTGTTGGAGTTGGGTGGAGGAGGTTGGTAGCAGCAGGGTGCCTTCTAGGGTACTTTTTCCTTTTGGAAAAAGAGAAAACTCCAAGCCCCCACAGACCCCCAAAAACCCTAGAAGGAGAAATCCTGGAATATAATTACTATGCTAGCTATGATCATTTGAAAAGGGGACTCGTTTCATAACCACTAACTTCATTGTTATCTAAGAAGCCCAATATTCTTCAAAATAGTCAATAGCTAAAAGGCACAATGTATGCAAATTCAGCTAACATGTTTTTGATTACTATTAGGTGACTGGCATTAACTTGAGCCCCTCATACACATGATCTCATTTAATCTATGGGATACAGAACTTACAAAAACGAATTTGTGTCATACCTACTGCCTAATGCATTAGAGTATGTAAAAGAGGAATCTAGAAATAGCACTGTAGGACTGAACTAAAAGGTTCTGATTCACAGCAAAGGAAATTTAATTAAAGCCTATAATGTCAATTACTGTCATTCATAATCATATTATACTTCCCCAGAAATAATACAGATATAAAAGTCTAGAGTTACCTGCATGTTTGATGTAAATAGCATAAAATTATCTAGGTTCTGAAAATATCCAGATATCAGACAAGAAAACAAGTATCTCTACCTAGCCTCCTGTGTCATCAAATTTTATTAAGTGGGGACATGAACATCCATCCTTCCTCAGGGGGCAGGTTGTAAAGATTTTCATACATGCCTAAAACTCTGGGGCTTAATGTGGTCCTAAGTTTTTAGCTACTGCAGAGCAGATGCTTTGCTTGGCTTGATAAGCCCCAGGAGCTGTCAGAGAGCACTCAGTGAGCTCTGAAGAGGGATAGGAGTCAGATCTTCTCATGGGATGGGATAGGTTTGAGGTTCAGTGGGGTGAAGGAACCACAGGAAAGCAACAGTAAAAAGAAAACATAGCCCACTGGTCAAGCCATAGCCAGGTCCCACTGGTTCATCCATAGGCACCCAACATCCTGACATTTCCATCTATTTTCCTTTAATCATAGAATAATTAAGAACTAAATAGTGGGATTACTATGAGGTGCAAGAAAGCAGCAAGGTCCTTGCATTCTTGGGATTACAGTGCACTGAGAGAGACAAACAGTAATTTAAAATTACATGAATTCATAAATGTAAGCCAAGTTCCACCGTGTCCTAGTTTCTGCATCTCTGAGACGGGCATTAGAGAATACCTTTTCCATGAGGTCATGGCAAAGATGAAATGAGTGAACACATGTAAAGCTCTCAATTTAACACAAATTAAGGAAAATTCAGTGACTACTATTCCTATTTCTAAGGAATGGCTTCCCCAGTGTGCGACTTTGAGCAAATTTACTTAACTTTCTCACATCTCAGTTTTCTCATGTTCAAGTTTTCCCATACTGATCAGTTTTAGTAAAATGAGATAACAATACTCCCCAATGAAAAAGATTAAATAAGTAAATATGCAGAAAGGGTTTGGAATGCTGCCCAGCACACAGTAAGTGCTTGATAAAGTTAGTTGCTAGTGGTGGTTATTATTTTGCAAAAATCTGGAGAGTAGTCTGTTAAGACATCACGTCAGCTCACAATACACTTCCAGTCTAGCTCAGAGCTTCTCAGCGGAGGCATCAGCAGATGCATTACTGGCCTTCAGCCTGGATAATTCTTTGGTGCAGGGAGGTGTCCTGTACCTTGTAGGATGTTTCATAGCATCCCTGGTATCAGCTGGCTAAATGCTACTAGCAACCCCCTCTTCTTCCAGTCCTGACAGCCAAAAATGTCTCCAGACACTGCCTGATGCCCCCTAGGGAACATAATGCCCCCATAGAGAACTGCTGATCTGGTTGGCAAGTAGAAAGTTCCAAGAGAAAAAATAAAAAATGAGAGCTAGGATCTGGGGTCTTAAGCAACAGTAAGTCAATGAAGGCAACCCGTCGCTAAAAAGCCAGGGCAGGTAGCTTAGAAGAAATGGCCTTAAATGGCACTTCATGACCATTTCAAATCTAAACATCTCTTTATTGAGATTTGCAATCAAAACAAACTAAACATCATGACTAAACTCAGAGCAATGATAAGCGTGGAATATAGCTTTTAGTTATGTATGGTTCCTCTCACCCAAATTCCAGTAAAGCTTTTTAGCTAAATGTCAACTCACACTAATTTGGATAGGCTGGGAAGGAGATAGAAAAGAAAAAAATAGAAAAAAGTGCAGGGAGCAGGAAAGGAAACCTCTGGGTCACCCCCGAAAAACATTAGAGCGATGTCCACTGACATCTGTGGAGATGAGTCCAACTGTTAGCCAAGTGGCAAGAGAGTCTGCCTTCAAGACAGACAGGGTCTAATTCACCCTGGCTTCCAGCTGCTGCATTCCATGCCCTCCCCTCCCCATGATAGGAACCATCTGACCCTCAGCTGTAACTCAGTCCTGCCTCAGTTTCCAAGACCATCTTGGCCTGAGGCTGTCTTAGGCTCAGCAGCAGTAGCAGTAGCATCTGACTACAATACAGTGTCCCATTCAAAAAATGGACAGATGCCTAGACCAGTCCATTACCCAGTTTCTTCTTGTGGAGCTCTTGCCTTGGTCCCTGTGGATGAACTCTTGTCCAAGAATCTGCTGGGTTATGGAAGCCCAGGGCCCTGTGCAAGAACCTCGCCCAGTGTCCGAGGTTGCTGTGCGCCTACCGTCCCACCCTCAGTTCCTGCTGTGCACACCATCTGCCCATTGACACATCCTACCACTTTGGGCTCATTGTTTGCTGCTATTGAATTTTATCATGGCAATCAGACCCTGTGGTGTCCCTTGCTGGCAAAACTGCATCTCCACATGAACATGTGGGCCAGCAATCTTGGTGCACTCCTATCCTGGAGGAAGTCTGACCCACGTCCCTTCCTTCCTTCCTTCCTGCATCCCCTGTCCATTGTGGGTAACTGGCCATGCTGAAACGTGACCATTGCAGATGCCAGGCTCTGAGTTTTGGTTATCTCTGTTGTGTGGTAGTTAATTCGAACTGCAACCCCACATATGTGACTCAATCATAATGTGTCCTCTTATAAATTGACACCTCCCCTATGCAAGTTGCTCTGGCAGGTGAGGGCAGCCGAGAACTAATGCTTACTGAAGGTTTAATGTGAGCTCAATATTAATTTTAGTGCTTCACATGATTATTTAATTTTAATTCACAACAGTCCTAAGAGGGAAGTATCATCATTCACATTTTTCATACCAGGAGATAAAGTCCAAAGAGCCAACAGAACATCAGGTAGGGCACTGAACAGTGGTCCCACCGCTTCAAACTTGTGCTCATTCCCTGCATTGGAGAGGGTTTTTTGATGGCTAACTGGAATGCTAGAGTGTTTTTATCTTTTTTCCTTCCTTCCATTTTTCCTTTGATAAGTTTTGAGCGTATACATGGCATCCACCTCCTGAGCCAGTGACTGCACTCAGTGCTCCTAAAAACATTCTCACAGCCTTCCCTCCCTGTTTCTTCTGCAATAAGAACTCAGGTCACACAAGATGAAATGTGGAATTCTACAAACTCTCTCAAGGGATGTGGATACAAATAATTACTATGACTTTAGAGGAACCGCTGTCCAGTGAGCAAGATACCAGCGGGAGCTTGATTTTCCGGAAGGAAGTCAATGCCTCGAAAAGACTGGCAAACTGTCTGCAGGGCTTGGGGCTTGGCATTGTGTTTTGAGACACTGCCTCTGGTTCCCTGCAGAGGACACCAGGCATGCCAGAGATGGCCCACGGTAGGCTGCACGCCAGCCCTCACTGGCTGCATTTTTTAAAGAGGGACATGGGGTAGATGTTTGCAAAGTTCACATTTGCATAAAGAACTGTCTCCACCCACCTCCACTTTTATTTTTAGCAGATTAGTATTTAAGACTTTTAAAATACCACAAAAGCTATACATTAGAGATTGTATTGGCTTTTCCCTGCAGTGAGGGATGTCATTAGATTGATCTTTACACGGATGGAACTGAAGCAATTTTAAGTCAAGTATAAACAGTTACATTATTGGGTTTAGTAGCACAGACAATGAACCTCATTACCTGTTACAGCCAGGTTCCTGGGCATTCCTGTGTCACCTCTAAGACTGAACAGAGGCAGAGAGACAACACAAACAACACAGTGCTGGAAGCAGCTCCCCATTCCATCAGGGGAACTGTCTAAAGACACAGCCAGAATTCACCTCTGATACATACTCTACAGACCCATAGAAGTCACAGTCAAATTCTTATTTTTCTCCAGTTTTATGAAAAACTTGGCTCCAGTTAGAATGTCTGAAACCAGCAAAAATGAAACAATGGGCCAGAGACTACAGAACACACTTTACCATAGGAAACCAATCTACTGCAGAATTTAGATTCTTACCTGATCCCTACAATTGGACAAGACTAGATTTCACACCACCATAGTCATCACTGCTACACGGTCTCCTTGCATTCTTGTCACTTACCATTTAAATATGTCCCTCTGCATGTTTACAACGTGAACCTATTTGATATTTTATAAATAAAATAGTCACTGATCCTAAGCTACATTTACACCATCACACAATTGTTGGTCAATGGAGCTGTCTAGTGTAGGTAAAATTAAATATTTCTCTATGTACGCATATCTCAGATGCTATTCCCTTGGAATATACTCCCAAAAGCGTAATTGTTGAGTCAGAGTAGAAGATTGATTTCCTGATCTTTTTGCATACCACCAAACTGTTCTCTAGGAAGAAAAATAAAAAGATAATTTATAATGCCTTCTTCAATGTATGAATATATCTGTTTCCACAAAACTCTGCCCATGTTGGGTTTTATGGCTTTTATTTATTTCTGATAATGTAATAGGTGTGATATGGCAACCTCCAGTTGACTTAACTTGAATTTAACAACTTACCTCCCCAGGATTTGTTTATAGTGAATATTTCTCTTGTGTGAATTGTCTACTCATATCCTTTACCCATCTGTCCAATAAAATCTTAATTGTACCCTTTTGGATTTTTATAAAACTCCCCCAAAGTATCTGGACATCAAGATTTTAGCTGTCAGGTTTATTGCAACCATTTCCCCAATTCATTGCCTCTCTTTTTCCCTTTTGTTGATTTTCTTTGTACCCCCAAAGATTTTTTTTTTAAAAAAGTAATCGAACCCATCAAACTTGTCACTGATAATTTCTTCAATTGCTTCAATAGTCAGAAAATTGTCTTTCCTCAACAATTGGGATAAGTATACCATTAAAAAAATTAGCTCTTTAAACCATCTGGCATTTGTTGTGGTATAGGGATACAGTGACCATATTTTCTGAATCAAAAATTGGAACATGTGATCTGACAAATGCCAGTGTTCTTATGGGTAAAGTGGGACAGAATATTTGAAATTGAGACTGTGCTGGAAAATTGAGGACATATGGCCCCCATATGTATGGAGCAAGCTGTTATTTTAAAGGTACAGTGCCAGGCTCTGCTTTTCTTAGCTCCTGTCAACTTTAAGCAACAGAGGTTTTTAGCCTAAGTCCCAGTCTCACCCGTTTCGTGAGACCAACCTCACTAGGGCAGGTGGATGTCAGTAGGTCCAATCCCATGAGGAGGTAGGATCCAGAATTTGTGATGATGCAGGAAGTCCAGTGTTTGCCCTCTAAACCCATCTCTGCTTGCCTTCCCTGCTCCCTGCTCAGGAATGGAGGCATCAGTGGGTACACGTGTCGTCTGCCTTCAGAGAAAGTAGATCAAGGGAAAGTAGCCCAAGAAATCTGGGAGACAGCGAGAGGCAGCTGGGGTATTTATTTCCAGATCCCTTTGTTATAGGGTCATCATGAGTAAAGGCCACTGGTCCTGACTTTCGGGAGGCGCTCCCATACCACTTTTCTTGATGTGTGGAATTGGGTACGTTCCTGTCCTCGCCCCTTCAGATCTAGGAGTGGTCACAACTCCCCAAGGTCATCAGACCCAACATGGAGTATTCAGTCCAAGTCTTCATAACAAGCCCTTTATTAAACTGCACTCAAGGTATGCATTTTGATGTGGCATCTTTACCAGCAGGGACCCTGACTGATATATGTAGCGTCCAGGCTGCCTCAGTGAACAAGCATGTATGCAATCAGAGTCAGTCAACCCCAAACAGTATCACTAAACTGGATCCGGGCAAATGATAGTTAAAAGCCTAGTTTCTTCTAGAAATAGAACCCTCCCCCAGCCCACAGCCCACTTGGCAACTTTGCCAGCCCCTTCTTTGGAGGATGGGACTGCTCAACTCCACCCTCTGACTGCAGAATTGCTACACTCTGGATAAACCTTCAAGTGCTGTGGTCCAGCTGCTCCACCACTTTGAAATCCTGAATTTCCTCTCCTGGTTCTACCCCCATTCCAGTTGCTCTCTGTTTCCCAGGACAGAACTGGGGTCCCAGCCTGCCTCAGGTTCATCTCAGTGGGAAGAGAGACATAGGGGGCTGCCGTCATGCATGGAGATCAGTTGAGTCAACACAAGCACTGGGTGCGTATCATCTGTGCCTCCTGTCCCTGGTCATCCACACCTGTCCTTAGTGGCTACCCATTTCTCCATGGTGCTGACTCGGGGTGCTCTTTGGAACAGTGTGCAGTGCTTCTTCTCTTTGCTGACTGACCTTTGACTCTCAGCCCTGCCTGATGTCCAACTGCATGTTCCTGTAAACAACCAGGATTCTACTTCTACCTCTTATCACTCAGGTAACACTGATGAGCCCCCCTCTATGAGGAAACCACAAGCCAGGAGACACCAAAAAGCAGGAAGCCCAAACCTGCCTCTGAAGCAGGTTTGGGACACACAGACTAGAAGAGGACCTCAAAGTTCAGTTCACAGACATCCACAGAGCCAGGCTCAGTACTGCCAAACCATGGCCAACAGGAATGAGAGACTGAGACAAGAAAAAGGGCACACAGGCAGTTAGCAAATGGTGATAAGGCTTGTAAGGCTTTGGAGAAAACACAGGATACCACCTAGACCTTGAAGGTTGAAGAGAGGAAGCAAGTTCAGAAGTAAGGCCTCAGGGCTGGGGATAGGCAATGGTAACGACATCAATCACTGTGATGAAAAACACACATGATGCTTCTCTTGCTTCCACCCAAGCACCTATACGTCTCTGTCCCATATCCACTACACTGCACCTCTGAATCCCCAGGGCCTAGAGCAAGCATCAGCAAATGCCTGTCAAATACAAAAATGAATGAACATACTTCACCCTCTTATTACCAAGAGCCAAGAGTTCAGTTTTCTACCTTTGAACCTACATCTGTGGGAAAAGAGTCACCCAAGCCAGGAAGCAGTCTGAGATGGTTGCTTTTAAGAAATTAACACAACAAGCACCCCTGAACAGCTGAATGCAGCTTCCCAAGTTGCCTGATGGCTTTTGGAATTTGCCTTTCATTCACTTAGGGGCTATGACAGCTTCTGCCTTCTACCTTCCTGAAACTTCAGGGGCAGGCACTTTCCCCACAGTCCCAGGTTCTCAAACTTGAGCTTGGTCCCTGGTTTCTTGGTGACCCAGGTGCGTAGCTCATGAGGGCTCTGCCCCTGGGCTGTGCTACTGCGAGTGTAACAGTGTGCCTATGTACATCTGAGCAAAGCGGCTTTCTGTCTGGGCCTAAGGCTTCTACCCTATACAGTGGCTGCCGCCTCCTGCCTTTTAAAAGGAGTCTCAAGCTCTTAGGGTTACATTTACTGACCTTGACAAGTGTCTTTCTGTATTTTTAATCTCTCTCTTGGGTTTCACATACCTTTGTGTCAGACACTGATCACCCACCATCCTGGGTCAGAGTCTCAATTCAATCCTATTAGTAGGAAGAATGCAATACAGTAACTTACATTTGCTTCAGGGTTGCTACACATGGATCTTATTTAATTCTGTAACAACCCTGCTAAGTAAGTATCAGGATCTCCATTAGACCCTTAGGCTCCAAAGAGTTAAGAAACCCGTCTGTTTCTACAGCAACAACCTGGGCACCATGCAAGACCTGGGACACTTTACCCTCAATCCCAGTGGCCACCTCCTTATTTCTCCTCACTGGTTCTAAGGAGTGTGATCAAGCAGAGCTGATGGCCTGTCTCCGTGCTACTGACTGGTCCATGCATCAGCTAACGTTGGAGGTAGCTGGCAGCGGGGGTGGAGGGGTGCCCTTTTAACTCTGATTCTCTCATCTCATAATGCTGCAACCTGCAGGCAATTCTGCACAAAGCAAGCTTCTCCCCTCAACTCCCCCAACTTACCACATGCTAGTCCTTGCTACTCCACGATCACTATACATTTTTTGAAGCAAGAGCAGTGAACTTGATAGCAATTCCGTATCTCGGATTTCCTATAGTGCTGTGGAAAATTGTGTTACATCAGGCAAATGAAAGAACGAATGGCAGCAGGAGGGGGAAAAATCATAAAAATGTGGTCATTTTTGTTTCATCCTGCCTCCCTCAGCAGATTTAGTCAGTGACCTCTCTCTGAGTCATGAAAAGCCTTCAAAACTTGCTCTGATTTACATCTGTAGGAAACAGAGCTTACTCTGTTTTGCATTTTTCTTTTAGGTTTTTTTCTTTCATTCCCAAACCATAGTTTATTCCTTTCTATATGGAATTTCTTGATAATACCTCAGGATGAAAATATACATACATAATAGCTTTTCAGCTTCATGGTGCAGATTAACCCAAACCACTCATTTCAACCCTGGGCCTGGAGGTTGTTAGCCAGTCACCCGGGTGTATTCTGTGAGATTTAGCTGGGCCGTCTGCTCGGCAGTTAAGTCATGGGAAAGGCTCAGGATCACCAATGATCTCACTTGGAGAGTGCTCCTCAAGGAAAAGCAGTTTTTAAAAAAGTTTTCTACCAGAGAGTTGAGAGGCAAGGGGCTATTTTCATTATTTTTGGCATATGAAGTCTGGCAGATGGTCTAATCTTTCACATCTCTCCATTCTGAACTCTATTCCAGAGGAAAAATAAAGAACCACAATTTAGTAGAGGTCGGGAAGGCCAAGTTTATAACTGCAGTCTTCCCTCCACCCTGCCAAGGCTGGGGCCTCTGTGGAGTGAAGCCATTACTCTTGGGTTACAAGCAATAGAACTCCCCTCCCCCGAGCTAATTACATAAAGGGGATTAAAAAAAAAAATTCTGTGGCAGACCAAATCCTAAAATGGCCCCTTGAGAGTCCCTGCTCTAATCCCAGGTCCCTGACAGTGATGGGAAGCCACGTCCTGACTAGGTTAGGTTGGTTATCTGGTCAGAGGTCAGTAGGGGTACTAGTTTTGATTTTGCGGAGATTATCCAGTTAAGTCTAACCTAATCACAGGAGCCTCAAGAGCAGAGCTTCCTCCTGCTGTCAGCAGAAGAGGGAATCCCACAGGCTCAGGTGAGAGGACTCCCTGTGCCCAGGTCCTGTGGTTGACATGGAAAGGGGCAAGGGCTGGGAGTGGCCCCTGATCAGAAAGGGCAGTCCCTGGCCAAAAGCCAGCAAAATAACAGGGACCAGTCCCACAGCCGCAAGGAACAGAATTGTGCCAATCACCTGAATGAGCTTAGAAGCAGTTTCTTCCCCAGCATCTCCAGGTAAGAGCCCTGCCCAGTCAACACCTGGGGTTCTAACCAGAGGGCACCGCTGGGCCCACCTGGACTTCCAGTCCAAGAAATAAGATGTGGGCGTTGTTTTAAGTTGACAAGTCTGTGACCATTTGTTACGCAGCTACAGAAACAAACCGAATATAGACACTCAGACAAGTTCATGGATATAGGAATCCAAATACAGTCAGACCCCAGCAGGAAGGAGAAGCCCCCAGGAAGCAGAACTTTCTTTCTGTCTCTCAGGAGACACCCAGACTCTCGTCCCACAGCTTCTCTTTCGATCTTGACCAGCTTTCTATGCTTCCATGTGCTCACACATGGTTGCTGGCCCTGCATCGAACCATCCCCACAGGGCTAGTAATTATCGTTAACCAAGAAGTTACTGTGCCCTTAGTTCAAATTCCTGAGAGAGAAGCTGGCTCTTGTCATTCGTTCGTCCAGTAAATATTAACTGAGCACATATAATGTGCTAAGAATTGTTCTACGGGCTGGGGATATAGCAGTGAACAAGAAAAAATTTGTCATAGGAAGCTACATTCAAGCAAAGGCGAGAGACAATGAAAACACAAAGAAACACATATGTGATGCCAGCGGTGACAGGTTATAAAGGAAAACAGAACAGGCCAAGGGAATACAGGGAAACAGGAAGTACTATTTTTAAATAGGTGGTTGCAGGCCTCTCTGTAGGTGGGGGTGGGGCTGCAAGGGGAAAAGGACAGGAACGAAGATTTGAGTGAAGCAAACGAGTCTGTTATGCAAATACACAGGGTAGGAACATTCTAGAAGAGGAAGCAGAAAGTGCAAAGGCAGAAAGGTACATGGCAGGTATGGGGAACAGCAAGGAGGCTGCAGGGCTGGAGCAGAGAAAGCAAGAGAATGATAGGGAAAGAGGTGGGAAAAGTGTCAGGGGACCAATAGAATAGGGCCTGCAGGCCATTGTATGGCTTTAGAAAACCTTTAGGGGGTTGACTACAAGGTTGTGGTGTGGATTGGCTGATGTCAGCCAGACATCCAAACAAGGTCTAAAACAAGGCCTCTCAGGCCTGGCTCTTCAGCTGGGCTGCTGGGCACCATCAATGTTGGACCAGTCATCGACTCCCTCTGTAGCTAACATCAACTCTGGTTAACTCGACAATGCCTCCATCATCTCAGTGTGGAAGCTTAAGGGCTGAATCAAGAAGGGAGAAGTTCATGGGTTACAATGGAAAGTCACTGGGAAACAGAGTGTGTCTGTCCCAAAGGCTCCTTCCTAGAGACAGTTGGGCCCTCTTTCCATCTTTCCTGCCATGCAGCTTTGGGAAGAATGAGCAGAATCACTGGTTCATTAAGTGTTAAGTGGTATCCTCTGCTGCATCCCCAAGCCTGCCCACTCTCCATCCCAGTCAGTCTTATTCACGTACCCTCTCCTTCCTAGGTCATCTGGCCCTCCTGAAGACATGAGTCATCCTAAGTTCCACAGTACCTACTCTAACCCCATTCTTCCTCTGGACTGGTTGGGTCAATCCCTAGCCCTAAACCATCTCTTCCCTCCTTTTTCTTTGCGTCCTGGTATCCAAAATTAATCCAACAAACATTTTTTGAGCATCAGTTTCATGGCACTGTGTAAGGCAGGGGGTGGGGGGATTCAAGCCCCGGGTTCAAGGCCTAATTCTGCCATTGACTGGTTGCCTTAATTTGGACAAATAGCCTCCCTGAGCCTCATCCATGAAATGGGCACCATAATACCTTCCTGAGGGGGTGTTTAGGGATAATGTAAGTAAAGTCTCTGGCAGGAAGTAGATCCTCTGAATTTTTGTTGAATTAATGAATAACAAGCTTTGAAGTATATTTGATACACGAATATTGATGGAAAACTAGGTTGAATACTTCAGCAGAGGAATCAAGGTCCACAGAAGCAGAGTCCAGGCTGCCATCTCCTCCTTTACTCTCTTGCCTCCCCTCCAGTCCCCACACAGAAGCCACTTCAGTCCCCATGTCTTACCCACAGTTTCTGACTCTCAGCCGATGAATGCCTCCTCTTTCTTTTTCTAACTTTTTCTATTAGTTGCAGATGGACACAATACCTTTATTTAATTTATTTATTTGTAAGTGGTGCTGAGAATCGAACCCAGTGCCTCCCGTGTGCTAGACAAGGGCTCTACCACTGAGCCACGACCCCGGCCTGAATGCCTCCTCCTTCTTGAAGGAGCTCTGATGCCGAGCGCAGCCGTCCTGTTCTCTGCTTCACCCCGGCATGTCACCGTCTCTGCGTCCACTCTCCAAGCCTGCTCTTTCAATTCGATTCAACAGGCCTTCACTGCGCGCCTCAGGTGTTCGAGGCAACAGGATACAGATATGACATGGCTACAGTCTCCACTCCCAGAGCTCGGATCTAGTGGGAGCAAACACTCAGATGGCCAGCTCACGCACCGTGATGACGGTGGCAGTGGGGATACATCCAGAGCACAGCAGCAACGGGAATGCTGCTCACCCCTAGTGAGGTGTAGAAGGGGAGGGGTGAGGGAAGGAAGAGAGGCTTTTCCAAGGAGGGCCCCAGGAGGTGAGCTCTGCAGAATGGATAGGAACTGGTGGGGTGGGGAGAGGGCACCTTCTTTCCACGCCTCACCTCTCCTTCCTCAGAGAAGTGCAACCCCCTGCCTTTCTTATCCTTCCTGGAAAGTGTTTCCCAAGCTATTTGAAGTAAAGAACTGGTTTCTTTCTGTTTCTTATTTCTAAATCATTGCAGATTGATGCATTGCAAAATCAAGCAAACTATTAGAAAATCCTGAACTCTTACAGTATATAAAATACAAGCAAAGTGGTCACACGCTTAGATGTTGCAGCAATGTCAAGTTGCTGGAAAGTGTGCCCTCTGGTAATGACGGTACTGCAACCATGTGGACAAGTCAAATGCCCTGAGCTGAGCACTTGAGGCTAAAATGAACATGGGAAGGCGAAGATGAAGAAAAAGTTTTGTATGTTCCCACATGTACAAAAAAGTTTCCATTTTGAGACTCATCAGTAGAAATTCTAGAGTCATTTTAAAGTCATTTTCTTGTTTTCATCTCCAATATTAAATTCTTCACCACTATCTTTAATATTTTCTTTTGAAATAGTGTCGATTCCTATCATGGTGCCCCTCCCTGCCCCATCCTCTAATAAAACATGTCTTATTTATAAGGGAGATAAACTAGTCTTCCTAAAATATCATTTCATTATGTTTTCACTCAAAAACATTCAATGGCTCCATAGGGCCTTTGGTATCAATCTGAGCTTCCCCACCTAACTTTCACAGAAGCCTGCATCACTGAGTTCTCCCTTTATACAAAAGTGACATTTCTATTCTAGGCAGCCAAAAGTTCTCCAGACCATTTGTCCCATCCACCCTGAACTGTGTACCCATCTCTCCAGTTCTAAAACTTACTTATTTATTTATTTAATTTTTGGTGCCAGGGATTGAACCCAGGGGTGTTTAACCACTGAGCCACATCCCCAGCCTTTTTTATTTTGAGACAGGGTCTCATTAAGTTTCTTAGGTCCTCACTAAGTTACTGAGGCTGGCTTGGAGCTCACGATCTTCCTGTCTCAGTTTCCCAAGCTGCCTGGATTACAGCTATGTGCCACTACACCTGGTTTCCAAAACTCTTATTGTCCAGTGTCACCGAGACCTTGATGAGAGATTGTTACTGAATAGGCTCAGATTGCTGTCTGTGGTTTCAATGGTGCCGCGTTTTGGCAATTCTTTCTCAACTCTGATACTTGGGCTTGTAGGCATGAGAAAAGGTTCATAAATAATTTTTGATGAGTTGGCAGGGTTGTTAGGTTTAAGACAATATCACCATACTAGTTCCACTGGTGTCCTACTAAATCATGTCTCTGTCTTCCCAATAAATAACATTATCTCCAATCCTTACAAAAGAAAGATACTGTATCTATTTTGCAAAGAAAAACAGAGGCATGTCAGGAGAAGCCAGTTGTTCAAAGTCACACAATAGTGGGAGAAGAGTGGGCTTGGAATACAATGATTGACTCCGCACCCCAGGCTGATTCCAAGCCAAGCCAGCTTTTGAAATGACAGCTCTTTTCCAGGCTTCTGGAACCACCCACCAGGCATCTCCAGTGGCCTGGGAGAATTTGAACATCCAACACAGTAGCTCAAACCCTCCTCCAACCGCACAGCTTGCCACTCAGAGCCAGGGACACTGGCCCTTGCTATTATCACCAACATGAGTACTTTTCGGTCCTGGGACTCACGCCCATGACCTCAGAAGCACTGTTGAGTACTATCAGTTGCCTGGGGGTATTTCTCTTCTCATGTGTGTTGAACAAGAAGCATGTTTTCAGAAGTAGCCTTTGGAATGGACAACCCTCTGTGCTGTCCCCACATCACAGACCAGGATCTTGCGGAGGAAGAAGAAAGAGGCCTGGAAATTAAGGGAGCAATAACAAGAAAGAAGAAGAAAGAAGAAAGAAGAAAAAGAAGAAGAAGGAGAGGAAGAAGAGGAAGAAGAAGAAGGAGGAGGAAGAGGAGGAGGAGGAGGAGGAGGAGGAGGGAAGAGCATCAGGGAAAATGGAACAAGTAGGCAGAGAGAGGGGAACCCTAAGAAATACCTGTCACAGCTGCAGAAAAGGAGGGCTTCAAGAAAAATACGGTTAAATAGAGCTCAAGTAAAATGAAGGGAGAAATTTGGAAATTGGGGGGTCACAGGTAATCTTGGCCAGAGCAATTTCAATGTAAGTTGAGTCAGACTTGGTGTATTACTGGCAGCAAAGCACTAGGGGCTACAGATGAGTTTTCAAACCACTCGCTGAGCATGGGGTGAAAAGGGAGCTGCCTGAGAAGGGACTGGGGGAGGTGGAGGCCCTGCAGGCTGGTGATGTTGGGTGCTGGGGCAGCATTTGGCAGACAGGGCGTAGGCTCAGGAAGAAAGCCTGTCGAGCTGATTCCCGTGGGGACTGCTCAGTTACAGCAGTGAGGGACGAAAGGGTTTCAGGTGGTGTGGGGGAAACTTAGGGTGCTGGTGAGAACGGCTAGAAGAACCAACAGTCGACCAAGCTGGACTGGAAGGGAACTGAGGGTTTGGGAGGGCGGAGGGTCACACTGGAGGCTAAAGAGCAAGGCTTCTGGAGAACTGCAGAGCAGGAGAAATAGTGAAATGGAAGGCAGCGGTCAGGGAGAGCATGTGTTCAGATGCAGCGAGATCCAGGTGTGAGCCACGGGAGCAGAGTCACTGGTGCCAGTGGCTGTGGTGGCCAGGGAAGAAGGTGAAGGAACTGTGTGGCTGGTGCCAGGTCAGCAGGGTGGCTATTGAATTCACAAGGAAGAGAAGAGGCGTGTTTGATGTAGAGGAAATCCTCAGTGAGCACCAAGAGCTGTTGGGGACCCTGGCAAAGGCATGGGTGCACCAGGCACCTCGGCTTCAAGGGAGAGTAGCTTCAAAGGACATGGGGAGCAGTTGGCTGTGTGTGCATGGAAAAGCAGGGACACCTGAGAAGACAGTGGCGTCCAGGGTCAGGCCCAGGCTTTGAACAGGAGTGGGTTACAGATGTTGGATGTTGGGGAGTTTTTTGGCAGTGGAGCCAGAACTCCAGAGAGCGCCTGGGGTGATATAGATTAGTAGGGGGCCTGGCAGGAAGGAAGGGAGCTGAGTTAGATGGGAACGAGAAGACAAACTACATGTGGTCAGAGGAGGGATCCCATCTCACGCTGGATGCCACAAAGACAGAAGGCAAGCCAGCAGCCCACCCTGAGAAACAGCACCCACTGTCCAGGAGAGCCCACTGTTATCTCAGTGGGTACCTCTGGCCCTCACTGCCTCCGGCAGACCTGAAAGTAGGAAGCAATCACTGGGCTATGGGCAGAGACAGCCAGGGCCACCAAGAAGGGCAGGAGGCGAAAATCCCTGACCTTGTCAACAGAGAACAGAGCGGCAGAAGGAGGAGAAGAGGAAGTGAGAGAAAACAAAGGGACTTCATAAAGCCTAGTTTATCACTTTCCTCTGAGGGTTTAAAAAGGCATTTACGCCTTCGTAATCCTAAAAAGGCTGCCGTGAAGGAGGGCGCAGGCCTGTCTCCACACGCATCTTCCTGTCCTCCCCAGGTCTGGGTAGTCAACTCTTTGGTAAAGCTCAGAAACACATTCTCAGGAACAACAAGGGCCTAGTTCTAATTAATCTGGCCGGTCCTGCAGCTGAGATAGCGATCAAGGCAATAGGAATGCAGAGTTTATCCATGCTCCTCAGACTCCAAAATGTTACTCCCTTCTTTGTTAGAGAATGCAAGGCCACAAAACTGCCCCCTGTGGATGTGGGCCTTGCCCCACAGCCTTTCAAGCCCGGATGGGAAAACTGCTGACGTGGTATGATGTTTTAACTCGAGGGCACTTGGAAAACCAAAATGTGAGAGTGGGCTGCTCACGAGCCTGGGCAGCTTCGGATGGATGCCCCCGTAGAACAGCGTGTGAGGGGAGCTCAGAGCTGAGCTCTGGAGGGTAAGGCGAGCTAGTTCTCGGCCTGCTTCACATTTCTCTTTATTTTTATCTGCGGGATCAGGCGTGTTGGAGAGAAAAGGAGAGGCCTGGTAACAACAGCTTCCTCGTCATTCTTGGTTACTTACATCTGTGGTCAATTTTCCACACTTTATTCCATAAAAGGTAAACGAGGCACGGTACTTGCAACAGGATAATCTAAACAATATGAACCCTGTTACTGTTAAAGACCATCTGGCTGATCACGCCCAGGCCCAGACTTTTAACTCCTTAAGGTAAGAAAGATGCCAAACCCAGAGAAGCCCAGGTCTTGCTCTGGTCTCTAACTTCGGAATCCTTTCCTCCCTCTTCAAGTCAATTAGATTAGTGCCTCTAAGATCTCTAGCAATCTAATGTTCTCCCAGATTCCACGCTGGCTGCTGGTGAAACTCGCAAGCTTTGTGAATGAGCAACTTTTAAAATTTTTTTACCAAATGACTCTTCTTTCTCTTTAAAAGGAAACATTAAAAGCTTAAAAAAAAAAAAAAAAAAAATCCTATACACAACCCAGACTAAAATACTCTCAAGGGCTAGGGTTGTTTCCTTCATTGCTGATTCTCCCACTTCAAGTCAAGGGATCATTTACATAATTTTAATTTCCAAAAGCAACTGGCACCAGTTGAAGAAGCAGCAAAGCCCATGCTTTGCTTCTATTTGGGCTTACACATTTTCAGGCCATCTGTTATCCAAGAAAGTTGCAAACTCAAATAAGAGATGGGAGACTTGCAAATCAGATGGTGTTTTTCATCCTTTGGGTGGGGAGCTAATGATAAGAGATTCTGGGAAAGATTCAGATGGGTAAGGTCATCCCCCAAATGGAACGTGACCTTTCTCAGAGGTGCAGCATTCCCACCTGCAGAAGGAATTCAGCATCTGACCCGGAAGTTCAAGTGTAGTTTATTCTTCAAGTAGGCCATTAAGAACTCCAGCTCGCCCCAACTCCCTGTACGGGGATTAAAACCATCAAAACAGTTCAAATTAATACACCTTGTAATTTTTTAAACCAGGCCTTGCCATCCTCCAGCAGGGGTGCGTCTTCCAGCGTCACATCTGTAACACATCTGTAACGGAGCCCTCATTTTCAGCCATGATCTTTTTTATAACCACAGAGCACACTTGAGCCGTCAGTGTTCTGAGAATGGGTTTTCAGAGCTCATGGTGGAAAAGATGCTCAAATACAGTGGCTGTTCCTGGTTTCAACGAGGTTATTTAAATTCAACTGTCTAGAACTTTGACTAAGTATCTCCTTTTAAAGATATTCTAGAAAACCTTGATGATATAAACTGACAGCATGAAAGCCCAATGGAAGACCAGCTGGCACAAGATACACATTGTAGAATGTAGGATGTGGCTCTAGTTTGTCAAACTAGTTTAAATTCCAGAGGCCCAGATGAGCAGTTGCTTTTTTTTGTTTTCTTTTGTTGACTTGCCAAATAAACTTCAACATCCTTCCTTCCATCCACCCTGCAAGTTGTCTCTTCTAGATGCACAAGATGGAACATGGAGTTGAAGGAGTTAAGGGTCACCAACAGAGCCCTTGGGAGACATCATAGCCCATGATCATAAATCTCTTTCAAAGCAAGTGGAACTCATTCTACTTCAGCTCCCCAAATTTAGCATTCATCTTCAATTAGATAAAATGACATTCATGTCTATTTGTACTCCCTTCATTTACCAACATATTTATCTCGTGGAATGATAACTGGGAAACACTCCTGTCCTAAACAGGCACATCTTTTTTTTTTTTTTTTTTAGGGCTAACCAGGCTAAATAATTTAATTAGTAGGTCTTTTATTAGAATTTACTTTTACTATAAATTCTTAAACATCTGTGAGCAATATTTTTAGAGATAGGCAAGAAAGAAAATGTGGGGGAAAAAGACTCAATTATTATTCAGCTGCAGTTTCACAACCTAAAACAAAGCAGGTTGATTGGAAATGTGATTTTATTATGATCCTCTGATTGGCTATTGATCACATTACAGCCCTTTTCCCACAGCCCCTATCCTTTGGAGAAGGAGGTTCCATTTCTTTTGTGATTTTGGTCAAATGGACAGGTGACCTTGATGTAAACTAGTATCCCCACCTCTATGAGGACCAAGGCTATAGCCCGAGCAGGGCAAGTTGGGAATTTCCAACAACTGCTGGATTTGAGTGATTGATTAGATTTGGAACCAATAGCAGAAGATGGGAAACAGTCCCAAAGAGCAAGAAAGTACAGTGGCTGAGCTCTGAGGACAGCACAGGGAGGAGCAAGTTGGGTACATCAATGGGGATTGAGGTGGGGCTCAAGGTGGCACCAGTCTCAGGGGCACCTGGACACAGGCAGGAAGCCTGGCTGGGCAGAGGATGAGCTTCTGGAAGGTTCAACAGATGGTAACAGCCTAGCATAGGACAGGTTTGCCTGCCAGGGTGGGTGAGAACATGAGACCTGTTTAAAGGAACGGGGGTATGGGGAGGTGTGACTGAAGCCACTGGGCGTGGGGATGAGGGCAGACACATCAGGGGAGGGGCCTTTGATTCTGGAGACTCGAGCCTGGTCCTCTCTATTAAAAACAAGATGGTTCCCTCAGCTGCGAGGTGGGCCTGAGCTCTGGCTTGGTCTGTAGTGAGGGCTCAGTATACAGGTGGTAAGTGGCCCAAGCCCATGCCTGGAAAGATATGAGCAGGGGTGACAGAAATTTAACCATGGGTGACGCCTGGGCACTGGCTAGTCAGACGCCAGAGCAGGGTCTAGAAGCACCTGCTATGCCTGATTTGGGGGTGTCCAGTGGGCTCTGGGAGGGGCAGGCTGCCTGTAGATGGTGGGGGGCTCCAGCAGGAGGGCTGGGAATTGATTATTTACCAACCAGTACAGAAATAAACTGCTGTGAGTCAGGGCTGGGAGAGGGACGGACTGGCAACTCCCCCTCCCAGTTGACGGTTTTTCCACATCTGTGTGAAAGGGATATTGCTTAAGAAAGGAAAATAAGGCTGAGGGTGGAGCCAGGAGGAGCTTGTTTTGGTCAAATTTCTCAATAAATATTTGCTCTGCTGATAAAAGTGTGTGCATTTGCGATTAGGAAGTGTGCCTCTTTGTTCTTGTGGCATGGCTGAAAGGAAAAAGAGGTTGCAAACTTCTCCAACCTGTCCAACAGGTTTGGATTTCTTTTAGGTGAGGTCAGGAGGGAGCTTTTGAAGAACACTTTAGGGTAACTCATTGGACTGCTGCCTAAGTGATCTGTTCGTAAATAACCCCCATTGCAGCCCCTTCTTTCTTTCTATAAAGAAAGATACAAGAAAATAAGAGTGAACTGTAGTTATTAGGGAATACTTTAAATAAATAGGGTAAGTAATGAAGTTTAGGCAAGATCCCTGCCAAAGCCACCTCCCCCGCCAGCATACCAGTATCAGATTCGGGAAAGAAGTGAGCCTCTGTGCATGCAGGCAGGGCAGCAGCTAGGACCTGCATACGCAGGAGCAGCAAGGAGGGGAGAGGCACAGAGTTCTTCACCCACAGAGGACACTTTACCTTCGTGAGTAATAAAGGCAATGGTTGAGTCAAAGCTGTCTCCTGGCAGCTCAAATGTCAAATGTTCAGAAATTCAGTTACCAATTTTAAAACACGGTCATTATTAATACTTAAAATATTGACTTTCAAGTAAATAACTTACAGTAAGGTACTCCCTCCCTTATCCATAAGGGATATGTTTATATTCCAAGACCTCCAGAGGATGCCTAAAACCACATAGGGTTCTGAACCCTCTATACAAGCACAGTATACTGTGATAGTCAGTCTGATAACCAAGACATTTACTAAATGCTTAATGAGTGGGCAATGTATACATCATGTATACTCTGGACAAAGGGATGATTCATGTGCTGGGCAGGCCAGAGCAAGACAGCACTAATTTCATCATGCTACTCAGAATGGCATGCAATTTGAAACTTATGAATTGTTTATTTTTGGAATTTTCCACTTAATATTTTCAGACAATGGTTGACCATAAGTACCTAAAAGGGTAAAAATCAAAATTGCTGATGGGGGCAGACTACTGTATACTTAAAACAAAAATGTAATGAATACTCAAAACTTTACTTATACTACTTTTATTATCATCTGTGATTGTGAGAGTATATTATTGTGTCTACATGGAAGAAGTATCACATAATGGTGGGTCATGGTACACCTCTTCCATTATACGCCCAGGGCGACCACAAAATTGACAACAGTGGAAGTATTTACACCTTAGAAATTGGCAGGCACTGCAACATCAGGGTTTGATTTCTTGCTGTGTTGATTACCTTAGTCTTAAGAAGGTAATGAGGAAATGTCAGGGCAGATTAAACTTAAAAGTGAGTCATGTCTGTAGCCACTACATTGTGAATAACATTTAAAGAAGAGGAAACAATTCCTCTAGTACTTGAAAACACAGAAAGTGCTCAAGCCTCAGGTGAGCAAGCGATGCTCTAACCACAGTCAGGCTGAAGCTGAAGGAGGTTTTAGTTTAATGCATATCATGTGCACAAATGGGAAAGGGAGCTTAGAGGATTACAGATCAGATTTAATGACAACCAATGTCTTGGGAACAAGTTTGTGGATTGGGATGAAATTCCCCTTGTCAGATCATGGCTAAATGGCAACCATAGGTTAGCCATGGGAACAAAAGCTCAACAAAAATCAACAAAAGCACGGTGAGAATCAGCTGCCTATGTAGAATTTACAATGAAGAGTATTGGGTGTTTTATTACTATTTGTGAATTATGTGCCATACATCTTTTATACCAGTAAAATAATAAAATCATATATGCATTCCTATACATTTTTTTAAAAAGAGATGGTTAAACATGAATTTAACATGTTAACATGAATGACTGTCAGGAAACTCAAGTCTCTGGTAGGGGTTTCTTCTTCCAAAGGTATTTTTTTAAACTCTAAACCTATCAGATGCTAGATTAATAGACAGCATGCTCACCCTACCAACCTGTGGGATTTACCACTCCTCCAAATCCCTGATATGGAGCTCCCTTCTATTTTTATTCACTTAGCAAATAAAATACTCCCATGCTGGCTTTTCAATTTACAAAACTTTTTACTGATGCCCCATCTTGGTTTAGACAAAGGTCATAGCAGAAGCTTTCTCTGAAACTTTTAAAGGTCTCTGAGTAGGCACTCAAAAATATATTCATTCAGTTAGTCAATTGGTCAATTTGCGTTCAGAGAATCTGTCCTCTGAGCCAGACCCTGGACCAACCAAGACACACGGACATTTCACAATGATGACTGTGAGGTTAATGTGAAGGTCAGGATTTGCTGAGTTCTAAAAACATGCCAGATGTTAGGCCAGGGATTCTGCATCCGATACTCAGACACACCAGTAACTGTGAATGTTAGACTGCCTGTTCAAAGAAGGAACCCGAGACTGTGCCTTGGTCATCTCAGTCCTTGGGTCCCAGCCTGACTTGGCTTAGTAATGGTGATGCACCCCTGTGTGCATGCGAGAGGCACTCAGCGGCCTGGGCTGAGCATTCAGTTATCCTTCCTCTGTCTCTTCTCCAACTTTCTAACTTTCCTTCCTTTCTTATGTATGAGGAATTCTATAACTGGAGTAGTTTGAACACGGTATATAAAAGCAAGAATGCTTTCCCAAGACTTACACCCTGGCAGTGCCAATACACACAGCTGAAGACTCCACCTATACCCAACTTCTCTGCCTGCCTTTGGCCATTGCTCTGGAAACTGCTCTGTCCCCTCCTGGAGAACATTTAAAAGGGTTGCTCACTCTCCAAGGGAGGCCCCACTGGCTGGCAGGGAATCGTGTCTCAACTGTTAAGCTTTCCACAGCTGGCGAGACTTCTAGGATAAGGGTGGCTTGGAGAAGAGGGGCACGGGGATCTGCTCTTTGGTTGTGCTGGTCTTCTGTCCTTGTCACTTTGCGAGCTTCCCAGGGGCGTGCCCTAGAAACTAGCAACAGCTTCCCTCATCTCTCAGTTTGAGACCCTGATGGCAATTCACTTCTAAGCATCAATCCTTCGCCTTTCTCAAGAAAACAGAAGTTAGTAACTCAAAGTTTTAACCTAAGGGCTTATATTTGCTAACAGATGCTTCATTCTAACTTTATCTCACCCTGTTGATGAGCCACCTGACAAAATTTTCTAGACAACCAAATTTTTATGCTTCTAGCCCAAACTCACTTTTCAAAAACAAGTCTAAAACAGATTAAGCCCATTCTTGCCTTCATCAGCAAGGACGGCTGAGCATAACCCTTGGCCACAACTCCTGCAAGGCCATCTTTACTGCTGTTTGAGCCAAAATAATGATATATTCATAGTGATGATTTTATTTTTCTGTTTCAGGAAGGGATTTGAGCAGGGTCACGAAGACTGATCAGACTTGAACAGGCAGGGAGGAAAGCTAAAGAGTAGGCCACACAGAGGGCAGTAGATCTCACATCAGATTTAATGGCAATAAATTGTTGACCAATTTCATTATCTCATGCTATCTGAGTATCTGTTTCAGCTTGCTTAGCTAATGCAGCAAGGAGTTATAAATAATGTTCCACACAAATGACAAAATTTTTAATAAAAATTATATTTCCTTTCTCATTCAGTTTTTCTACTGTATTAATTAAAATGAAAAAGCTTGTTTGTCTTATTAGTCTGGTTCTTACTACATTTCTGATCCTCTTTTATTTCCTTTTTCATGCTGTGCTTTAGCTTAGTATTTCATTTTCTAAATTCTTTAAAATGCAACTTTGAAACCTTTTACTTTGGATTAAGTGAACCATGCATATTCATTCCCACATAGTTCTCTGACCCCTGGTTGCCCCAGAATATCCACTTCCCCCCAGTCAGCAGCCCTGGTCCAAGCTGTGACCTGTCACCTGTTACCTGGGTAGCTGACAGAGCCTCCTAATTTGTCTGCCTGTTCCCACACGTGCCCAGCTCCACCAAACATACAAAGGGCAAAGGATCTTGTGGTAAGGCCAGGCGGTGGCCAGAGTGCAGATTCAGGAGGTTCAAGACAACCTGGATATATCCTGGACCCTTCACAAACGCACTATGTGACCTGAGGCTAGCAGCAAATCATCTCTCAGCCTTGGTTTCCTCAACCGGGAAACGGGCATATTTACAGCTCCTAAGGCATATTGATGCTCTCTGTACAAAGTGAGATTGCTTGGACCATTACTAAACACATAAGACAACTTACAAAAATCTTTGAAAATATATATCTGACTGTTTAAAACCCAAATGCCCAGTCCTGGACCATAAGGGCCACTTACTGCTAACTCACCATGCCCCAGTCATACACTGACTTTTGGTTGTTTCTCAAAGCCACTAAGCAATTTCATACCTCAGGATCTTTGCATGTGTGGTTTCTCACTGGCTTCTTCACCTGGCTTTGCTTGGTTAATGATGCATTCTTCAGTTCTCAGCTTAAATGTCACTTCCTAATCTGACAGAGGTCCTGTTCAAAGTCCAGACTAACATTAGTTGTGCATGTTATTCTCCTTCCTTTATAGCACTTGGCACAATTTGTAATTATAAATTTGTTGGTTTACTGGTTTAAATCCAGTCTCCCTATTAGACTGTGAACAGCATGAAGTCAGGGAAGAAGTTTACTTTGTTCAACCCCCTGCTGCCCACACCTAGCTAGCACAGGGAAGGTACTCGGTCATCATCTGCTGAAAGAATGGGGATGGATGACTGAAGCAACCAGCTTGGAAGATGAGTATGATCCCCTGGGGAAACCCTTCTGCCTTTTTCTCCAAACAGGTTATACTAATTTACTAAAGATAATAAAAACTGACTTTGGCCATAGATGCTCCTGGTTTTGCCTAGAAATGAACTGAGAATTATTAATCTACCAACAAATGTATTCAATAAGTATTATTTAATATCTGCCACATACTTAGCACCATATAGTAGATAGTGCTTGCGAAACAAAACAGACAGAAGACCTGAGATCTCCCACCACCCACCCCTACAAGGATGTCAGACATATGAGGTGTACATAATGACATAGGAGGTTGTGAGATAATATGACAAGGCTATGATAATTATTTGCCAAAATGCACGATACACCTAAGGAAAACATAAAGAGGTAAGCAGGGGGACATCTCTTGGGGAGAATCACAAAGACAAGAACTCTGGGTGGGTCCTTGGGATGAGCAACCAGTGGAGAGAAAAGGGGCATCCTCTACAAGGTGCTGGGAAGGACAATGGGGCCAAGGTATTAGGGCAATGAGAGGGCTGATCTGGTGGGACTTGTGCTAGGAAATACAGTGGGGAAAACCAAAGGAAAGGGGGCTCTGAGAATTCTCATTCTCTGATGGCAACAGTGTGTTCTTCTTGTCATTCAGCACTTTGCCTAATGTTTTATAGATGGTTTATATTCAACAGTGCTTGCTGAATTAAATAAGTTGATAAAAAATTTAAAACATGTTAGACTCATGTCAAAGGAACTGTTAGAGAAAAATTCTATCCCCTCCAAATACTTCTAAAGGCAGTCCACAGTGGAGTCTCCAAATTTTCAAATTCTAATTACATAAATGACTGTAAGAGGTAGACGAGAGGGTATGTTATGCTGTATTATAAAAGGGAAGTAAATAAGATCTTGGTCTAAACACCAAAAGAGTATAAATTATCTTACTAAAAATATACTTTAAAAATCATAAATAAAATTCTTTATAAAGGAAAGGGAACTATTTTGAAAACAGTAGTCCCAAACAGAGTGCCAGCTCCACACAAGGAAATCATCAGGGTGCTTCTAAACTTTGACAGAAAAAATATTTTTAGATGTAAGAATTATTTTGGTGGATACTGAGAAGGCCACCAATAATATTTCAGCATTAATTCTCTTGTTGCAGTGTTGGAGTCAACATTAATTCTTTATTAGAATGCTTTAAAACCAGAAGAGAAGACTATTCTGTAAGATAAAGAAAATTATAGATTTAAGTTTGAGCTTTAATATTATTCTTAATGTATGTCTGAGTGTATTTTCTGTTGCTATAACAGAATATCACAGACTGGGTAATTTATAAAGAAATTGCTTCTCTCAGTTAGGGAAGCTGGGAAATCCAGGCTGAAGGTGCTAACAGCTGGTGAGGGCCTTCTTGCTAGAATGGAACATGGTGGCATGTATCATATGGTGGGAGGGCAGGTGTGTACATACTGGGCCTCTCCTCCTCTTATTACATAACCACTAATCCCATGGGAGGGCACTCTTATGACCTCATCTAATCCTAATTACCTCCCAAATAACCACCTCCAAATATCATCGACATATGATTTGGAGAGTAAGTTTTTGATAAGAAAAAAATTCTGAGATGAACTAAATTATGAGGACCAGCGGTTGGAGAGGAAGAGAGAAGAAAAGTTAACCAGCTAACAGCTTCCAGGCAAACCAACAAAACACTATTTCGTGTTCCTTGAACGTATGTTGAAATCCTGACTTAAAACCCATCATGGTGACCACCAGGAAACATCCTGCCCTCTTTACACTTTCTGGACTGCTAACCCCAATCAATCCCAAAGCTGGCCCAAAGCTGGCCCTGCTTCACATTATCCCACCCCTCTTATCTACAGCGGTTCAATGTAAACAACATAGGCTTTCTTTCTCCAAATTTTCACTATAAAAACACTCTTAGCTCTAGCCAAGCAGATATTTTTTCAACGGCTCTCTAGCCCTGTTACTGCTGCTGCTGATAGTTGTGGGAACTTTTCTCAGGACCTGGTCCCTCTCTGGCTGGCATCTGTAACAGTTCAACAAACACTTTATTTCAGCATTCACCTAGCCTTAAGAGTTTTGGCCTAACATTTACAACATATGAGTTGGGGAAGCCATAGCAACATTTCACAAGAAATCCTAGAGCAGGGCTAACCATTAGGATTTTTTGCAATAATGAAAATAATTATTTTTGCACAAAATTTCAACAAATTACAAGTGGCTATTAGTTAGACACTTGGTAGACAGCATCATCTTAGTGTTTCACTTTGCCATAGAAAATACTTCAGGATATGATGAAAAGGAAAGAGAGAATAAATATAAGAAAGGCAGTAACAGAACTTCACTCTTTTTTAGATGATTCAATTAGGTAAACAGAAAATGAAAAGTCAACCAAACGTATGCCCGAGATATAAAGTTAGAAAAGGCAATAAATTCAAAATATACAGATACATTCTACTGTCATGTACAACTAATTAGAAAAAAATTTAAAAATTAACAAAAAATAAAAAGAAAAGGCAATAAGTGGCGCTATTCTCAATTCTGAGAAAAAATTGAAAATTTAAATACCTAAATAAGATATTGAGCAAGATAAAAAATTATAATGGGAGCTGGGCATGGTGGCCATGCCTGAAATCCTAGCATCTCAGGAGGCTCAGGCAGGAGGATCACAAGTTCAGACAGCCTCAGCAACTTAGCAAGGCCCTAAACAATTTAGGGAGACCCTGTCTCAAAATAAAAAATTGAAAAGGGCTGGGGATGTGGCTCAGTGGTTAAGTATCCCTGGGTTCAGTCACACACACACACACACACACACACACACACACACACAAAATTATAATGGGAAAAATAAAAGAACCCCTAAGTAAACAAAGTTATAGCCATTGCTCCTAATTTAGAAAATTCACGGTAATGTCAGTAACATTAGTCCATAAAGCAAAAATAGATTAACATGATAATAATTACATTCCTGCTAGGATACTCTAGGATGTGATAAATCACTAGCAAAATTAATAAGGAAAAATAAATACACAATAATACCAAAGAAGATTGGAGGAGGATGTAATAATCAAATTTTAAGACATATTATAAAGTGATCTTCATCAAAACTGAATTTTGCTGGATCAAAGCCAGAACAAAGACTCTAATAAAACAGTGATTCCAGAGATAGATTTAAACACTTGTAAGTCCTTAGGATATAGCCAACAAAACACAACTAAAAATCACAGTAATGGATGAAAGAATTAGTACTTAATAAATGCTGGTAGAACAACCTGATATCAATTTGAAGAAAAGTATATTATGTCCATAACTCACCAAGTATGATAATCCTTTCCAAATTGGTCAATGAACTAATTAAACAGAAAAAGCAATAAAAAAGAAAAGACAGTGTATTTATTCCAGCTGTAGCAGAGAGATAAATTCAGGACCTTTAAAAGACTGATCAGTATCATAAGGCCATGGTAGGTGGATTTAAATATTTTAAAGTAACAAAGCAAATACAAAGGGAGTAAAATAACATTTTAAGTTATGACAAATATAATGGATAGTTACAATCCAAAACAGTAATAAAATCTTGTGTTATGACATATTCATATGTCATCATTGGTAACATGACCCCATTTGACAAATGGCTCAAGAGTGAAGGGAGAAGAGCAGGAAAGAGAAGGACACTACCAAGTGGCAGCCCTGTGGCAGCGCTTCACTTACGCATCATGCACACTGGGAAATGTACGTGAACAGCCAACACGCAGAGTTTAGTCTCACTAACAACCAAAGAAGCATGAACCAAAAGACAGACAGTCCTCAGCTTAAGCTTTTTTGGACACTGTGTTGGTGCCAAAACTGTACTTGGAGTTTTGAATCTCCATCCCTTCCCAGGCGAGCAATGTAGAGTACAATTGATATTCTCCAGCGATGCGGGGCAGCAGCAAACAACCCATGCTCCACAGCGTACTATGCTGCGAAGCTAGAAAGTTCTGTAAGTTAGGTTATTACATGCTTTTTGACTCATCCCACTTTCAGTTTAGATGGGGTCATCAGGATACAACCCCATTATCACTCGAGAAGCATCTGTGACTATTCACGTATTTTAAAACAGTAAGAGGCGCAATGATAGAACAAGACTGAGCAGGGCAGCAGGAGAACACACCTCCTTCACCCTGCAAGGTCCAGGGTCTGCTGGCTAACTGGCAATAAGCCATAGACCATCCTTGTCTTTTGATCCTTAATTCCCCTTTGAATGCTATATCCTAAGGAAATGCTCGACAGAGAGACTGAAAAGTAGGCAATGTGAACAGTTTCTAACTGCATCTTAATAAGAACTAGAATTCAATCCATCTAAATGTCCAACCACAGCAGAAAGAGTTAAGTAAATCTGATACAATTCAATGGGATTCTATGAAGTTATTAAAAACTGTAAGTGATCATGTGAATAGATATATGAATATGAAACTATTTTAAATAAAAATATAAAACAACCCCCCCAAAAAAGGAGAACACTGCAAAACAGATCAAATTAAACATAGAAGATGATGATTATGAGTCAAAGCCCTTCCACCCTTATGTGGGGAGAAGTCAAATTAAAGATCAGTAACTGGCATAGACACCAAATGAGGCTTCAAATTCTTCCAGTAGACCTCGAATTGCCTAATCAAGAATGCCTCAGCCTCGGGCTGGGGAGATAGCTCAGTCGGTAGAGTGCTTGCTTTGCATGCGCAAGGCCCTGGGTTCGATCCCCAGCACTGTAAAAAAAAAAAAATAAAGTGCTACAGCCTTCACTTATTCTGATATTTCTAGAGCTTAGATGGTTTAATTCCAGAAAAACATAATCAGAACAAGATACAATCAGCCCCAGTATTTTTTGAATACATCCTTTTGGTTTTTCCTTCCATTGTGTGGATTAAGGAATGGAGTGTACAAATATCTGCAATTTCAGTTTAAGACTCTAAGCCATTGTTTCCCATTGAAGCACATAAACTACTAAAAGTACAACTGGAGCGCTGCCAGTGAGAGTCTGGTTTGTGGCAGCCCTTGCAAGCCAATCTGACCACTGAGCGTGGCCTGGGCAGTTATGGAACACCAGGTAGGCGGTGACCACATGCCCTGCTGGACATCCTAAGACCACGTGAGGTCCATTCCAACAACACTGCGCTCCACAATTCCTACAGAGGTGTGATCGTGAATTAAAATTTTTTGGCAGTAGATAATCAATTAATTAAAAAAAATTTTTTTTGCAGTATTGGCAATTGAACACAGGGCCTTGTGCATGCTAGGCAAGCACTCTATCACTGAGCTACTTCCTCAGCCCTTTTTATTTTGAAGCAGGGCCTGAAGCGTGCAATCCTCCTGACTCTGAGTAGCTGGGATTACAGGTGTGTCTCACACACCTGGCTAAACTAGGACATTTTTAAGAGGCAGATTAAAAGAGAAAAATAATCTTTCCTGGGATTCTTCTGGAATTTATGCTTCCAGGAAAGAAATTAAAAAATGGGGTCACCACCTTGTAAATTCTCCATTCATCCTTGTGGCTTTAATGTCCACCAACTCCCTTTAGCACCATCAACCTGAAGTTCAGTCCCATCTTTTCCTTCCTTCCTTCCTCCCTCCCTCCCTCCCTCCCTCCCTCCCTTCCTCCCTTTCTTTCTTGGTTCTGAGGATTAAACCCAGGGACACTTAACCACTGAGCCACATCCCCAGCCCTATTTTGTATTTTATTTAGAGACAGGGTCTCACTGAGTTGCAAGTGCCTTGCTAATCTGCTAATTTGAACTCATAATCCTCCTGTCTCAGCGTCCCAAATTGCTGCGATTACAGGCATGCGCCACCGTGCCTGGCATCCCCAGCCCTTATTTTTTATTTTGAGACAAGGTTTCACTAAGTTACTTAGGGCCTCACTAAGTTGCTCAGGCTGGCCTTGAACTTGAGATCCTCTTGCCTCAGTATTCCAAGCCATTGGAACTACAGGCATGTGCCACCATGCCTAGCTCTAGCTCTAGGTCTGTTTAAAAATCTGAATACACTGTCTACACTTCCAAATAAAACAAAGGACTCACACTTAAGCTTCCTTGCTCCTGCTTGCTGTACTTGGGAGACATCTCAATCATGAAGTTCCCATTCAAATTAAACACACACACGCACACCATAAATGTTTTTTTCAAAATCCACACTGTCAGTTGTGGAACCAGGGTCTCCGAAAGGAGAATGAATGATTTATAAAGTAAAAGTTTATTAGTCATTTCTAACTTTTTTTTGAGGGGAAGCAGTCCTGGGGATGAAGCCTAGGGCCTTGTGCACGCTAGACAAATGCTCTACCACTGAGCTGCACCCCCTGGCTTTTTAGTTATTTTTAATGGGTCAATATTAGAAGAGTCTCCCAGAACTTATCCTTTCACTCCCAGGAATAAAGTCCTCATTCCTGCCTAGACCCATGAATGCCTGCTTCCCTTAGTTTTCTTTATTAGTGGAAATTCAAAGACTTCAAGAAATGTATTTTATAAACTAGCTCCATATGTATTTGGAACATCAGACTAGTGTATGCAATTGTAGAAATAGCAATATCATGGATTTAACATTTGCCAAAAAAAAAAAAAAAAAAAAAAATGAACCTTTCTCCATAATGATGGGAGACATTCTGAAGAGCGGTAACTTTGAACCTTAGACGTATGTTTGCCAGCATTTATCCAGGTATTGCCATATTCCCCACAGAAATAACCTAAGAAGAATTCATCTTGACCTCCATGGAGAGTCAGTCTCCACTCATAAGAGACCTATGACAGCTGTGGCCTTAGGTAAATGTACTGTCCTTCTCTCAAACTCAGATTCCACTCTGATTCCACTCAGATTCCAAAACATGATGGCCAGGCAAGATCACCTCTAATGAAAACTTTTTCAGCACTGAAAGCAGGGTATCTAAAATAGTTAAGAAGAAATTTCCTCCAAAAGACCTTTTCCCTTCCCCAATCCCTCAGCTGGCTCAGAACCAGTCCAGGGATCCAGGCTGTCTGCCACTTTCCCCTTAGGGTAGCCTTTCTCCTCTCACTAGCCCCACTGGAGCTGGGCCAGGAAACTCTGCCCTTGGTAAGTCAAACCCTGGCTTCTCCCTCCCCAGAGGAACCATGTGTACACAATCTTGGGAAAGAAAAACCCTTAGCCAGTTTCCTGGTCTAACCCAAAAAATTGGTAAGCTCTGTGGCTGTCAGTTAAACTCATGGTAACATCCCTGTCCCTCACTCTAAAGAAATGTATGGTCTACGTTCTGCAAGTTAGGATGGTAAGGTTTTAAGGATTAAAAAAAGAAATTCCTTAGTTCTTTATTCTCCTCTGTCACCAAAACTGTCCAATCACTGATGGTTAGAAACAGAGACCCTACAAAACTCTACGACAAAGGTTGATTATGTTGCTGTCAGAGTCTCAATTCCAGCTCTGCTGAGGATGGAAACCTTGGGTGGCCTGATCTGTACCATACAACCCCACAGGCCCACACTCTGCTGTCCAGGTAAGACTGCCAAGCAACAGGCTTGCCTGTGGCTGATCGCAGGGCGTGGCCCTTAAAGATGAACAGAGCCAATCAGATCATTTCTCCTAGGATGCTGACTTAGAAAATATCAAGACAACAAGGTGGTGGGCAATGGGAGATACTGCTGAAACGTCTGGAGGTCAATGGATACTGGCAGAGGCCTTGAAGTGCAAGATGAGGGCAGAAATGTCAAGAAGGCAGAAGCAGAGTTGGAGACAAAAGATGGAGCAGAAGCTGAGGAAGCCATCCAGGAGCCAGACAACAGGGCAGGGTCACTTCAGTGGCGGCACCTCAGACTGAAAATGCACAAACTCCCACTTTGCAGAGGCCCCTCCTGCTGCCTTGGGTCACGTGCGTCCTTCCAGCCCCTCCCTCATTAAGATCCAGTCCTCCCTTGGTAGCTACTCAACCCATGGCCTGACCGTTCTACTTTTCCAATTACTGCCCATATTCATTCTTAAATCAGACCTCCATTTCTTGAACAATTTGTATAAGACTCTGCCTCTCTGAAACTAGCACTGACTAGGTGTGGCCTTTGTCGCTAGATGAGGATGTGAGGAACGAGGAAGCAGAGCAGCTCCCAGCCAGGCTGCGGTGGCCTCTGGCTGGTTGGATGGTCCCCAGGCAATGCTGTTGCTGTTGGAGTTTGCTTGCCTCAGACACTCACTTCCCCTGCCTTTCAGGAGTTTGTAGCAGCAACTGGCCAGGGTCCCTCCTACCAAGCAGCAGTTCTGTTTTTTAAGAAAAGAACCAAGATCTTTTCCCTTGTTCCTCACATCCCTCTCCTAGGGTTCCTTCCCTTACTCTGGCTGTGGGGATTCATTGTTCCTGGACCCCCTGACAGGGATGGATGAAAGGGACTAAGAATTTAGCTCTGCAGTCATTTCCTCGGGTCTCTGAAAAGCCCTCCCTCTCTCTCAATTAGCAGCCTCAGCTTCCTCCCTTCAGGTCCTTTCTTCTATACACTCCATTTTATCCCAGTCAGTAGAATCTCCCTTTGCCCCAGCTGGGAGAATCTGTCAACCTCACCAATCAAATTTCCACCAAATAATTCCTCCCGTAACACATGCCACCTCTTCCCCCTTGGACTGCCAATGGCCCATCTTTCCCATCTTCTCATTTTTTATTATTTGGTCTCTCTGGCTCTCAGCCCTTTAGGACCTTTCTTTGTCTGCCTCACATGGTGTCTAGTAATACGGTCTTCTCTGGCTCTTTCTCTCGATTATGGGCTGAGATCCAATCTCAAATTGCCTTCCCTCAGTTATACTTTCTTACTTTTTTATTAAGTCTTTCTGAACTGCTCAGCACTGGCTTCTGTCTTCATGTCTTACTTTTCCAAACAAAATGGGTAAAAATTTGCTGCTTTCCTCATTTTACCTCCTCTATAAAGCACCTTGAAAAATCTCCTTGGTTAGATGTATCACCAAAATCGAGGCAACAAAAATACATATAGGTAGAACACATCAAAATTAAAAACTTCTGTACAGCAAAGGACCTAATCAACAGAATGAAAAGGTAACCCAGAGATGGGAGACAATGTATTTGCAAATTATATATTGGATAAGGGGTTAATATTGGAATATGTAAAGAATTCTTACCACTCAACCACAGAAAAGCAACTCAGTTTTAAATATGGAAAAGCACTTGAATAGATACTTTTCCACATAAAATACACAAATGGACAATGGACATGAAAAGATGTTCCAGCCACTGGTCATTAGGGTGATGCAAGTCAAGACCACAATGAGACCCCTACCTCATGTCCAGTAGGATGGCAACTATCAAAAAAGAAAAAAATAAGTACTCGTGAGGATGTGGAGGAACTGGAAGTCTTCCACCCTGGTATGGGAAAGTAAAATGAGGCAGCTGCTATGGAAACCAGTATGGCCATTTCTCAAAAATATTAAACCTAGGATCACCCATGTGATCTGGCAATTGGAGGTACGCACTCAAAAGGACGAACGCAGGCAAGCAGAGATTTCACATGTCCACGTTCACAGCAGCATTACTAATCATAGCCCGGAGGTAGAAGTGACCCAAGCGTTCAACTGCAGATGAGTAGATAAACCAAATATGGTAAATACGTACAATGAAATATTATTCAGCTTTATTTTTTAAAACAGGAAATTCTGGTGCATGCTACAGAAATAAGCCCATCATAAAAAGACAAATACTATATGGTTCCACTTATATGAGGTATCTACAGTGCTCAGATTCACAGAGACAGAAAGTAGGAACATTGGTTGCCAGGGGTTGTGGGCAGGAGGAATGGGCACTGTTTAATGGGTATGGAGTTTGTTTTGCAAGATGAAAAGAGTTCCAGAGGCTGGCTGCACGACAGTCTGAATGTACTTAAAACTACTGAAATGTACAGTTAAAAATGGTTATGATGGTAAATTTTAAATTATATGTGTCTTATAGCTATTTTTCTTTTTCTTCTTCTTCTTTTTTTTTTTTTTTTAAAGAACCCCTTGGTGGCAACCTGGCTACTTCACAAATTGAACCACTTAATACATTGGGCAAGTTATTTAATCTCTCCATTGTGGGGATTAAGTGAACTAATACATGCAAAGTGTTTATAAGAGTGCCAGGCACAAAGCATTGGTTAGTAGGTTAGTTATCAGAGTGAAAATGGTCAGTATTGGCTGTGTGCACAGCGCCACCAGAAGCACTTGCCTGTGTAGAGGCAGACAGTCTCTGACCCCCACCTCTGCTCTCAAGAAAGCTGAAATTTTACAGATGAGGAAACAGAAGCTCAGAGAGGTTTGGGTCACAAAGCTAGTGAGTGGCAGGATAAAGATCAAATTTGGCTTCAGCGATGTGAAGTTGCTTGATAAAAGAAGCAAGCA
Organism: Sciurus vulgaris; assembly: GCF_902686455.1. Taxonomy (NCBI): domain Eukaryota; kingdom Metazoa; phylum Chordata; class Mammalia; order Rodentia; family Sciuridae; genus Sciurus; species Sciurus vulgaris. The sequence continues at coordinate 59,938,726 of NC_136472.1, forward strand.
ATCATCACACAGACCCTAAGTTGAGTCAGAACTGGATTTGGTGTCCCTACCAAGAACTGGGGTGGGGGAGGCTGTGGTAAGGGATGGCTGAGAAGCTCGGCTCAGCTCCAGGCCAACAACCCACCAGCTAAAGAATCCCAACTGTTTTCATCCTCCTCCCACACCCATCCTGCCCCAGGGATGAGACCAGCTGGATCCAACAAAGAGAACACAAGCTGAAAGTTCTATCCAGAGGTCACCACAGCCAAGAGCAGATGGGAGAGCAAGGCCGATAGAGGAGATGGCAGAGGTCTCTGGGCAGGGCCTCCAACATGGAGAACAGAAACCCAGGTAAGTGGCCTGAGCTCCAATTACCAGCTCCCACCTTGGACTTTCATAGCCCTGTCACCTTGCTGACAGGGCTTTGGATCTTGGTCTCCTCAGGGCCCGAGGTGGTGCCAGCAGAAACCTTCTAATGACTTGCAGTTTGGTTTATTTTCTTTCCAATAAAGGATTTCTCCACCCTATACCACTCCAAGTTATTTAAAATACTCAAGTTGGCCTCAAGGGGCCATGGTCACTTCCTTTCAGAAGCTGATATGGTGGGGGTTTAGTCTGGAGGAAAGGGTGCCGTGCAGGGGCTGCCACTTGCACACAGGTGCCTCGCCCTGGGAGCTGCACCCTGGAAGGCCATCTGCCGGCTCTAGAACACCTAGCTCAGGCCATAAGCAAGACAGAAGGTTTGGCACCAGGGGGCCTGGGACAAAAGTGATTCAGAAACAGGATCTGACATTTGGGGAAAGTTTTTCCCTCCCAACCCTGGGTGGGGCTCTGTAAACCCAAACTGAACTTGGGCCCTTTTCTGTGGAAAAAGAACTTAAGTAAAACCTCTCTCAGAGTAAAATGTCTTCTTTCCTACTGATTTTTTTAAAAATATATTACGCAAGTAATATATATTCATGGTAAAAAAATAAGTTAGGAAAATGCAGACAGAAAAGTTAGAATCACTCCAAATCCTACCTTCCAGATTTAATTACTCTTAATGCTTTAGGGGTATACATTTCCAGACTTTGTTTAATGCAAAATAAATATATATCTTAACATATATATACATATAAGTATATAAGTACTCTTTGGAAAAGTGTTTCAGGTAATATACTCTGAAAACCACTCTACATCAATAATATAGAACTCCACTTTATTTTTAATGACATTATGGTATTTAAGTACCGCAATTCATTTGACCAGTTTCTTCTTATTAGACATACTTTATTTCAAGTTTTTCACAAGTGTAAACAGTGCTGTTATCTACATAGGGTTAACACCCTTGTCCAAATATTTCTTAAGAATAAATTCCCAAATGTGGAATGGCTGGATCATAATGTTTTTATAATACACATAAATCTCCCTAATCAACCTACTTCACTGATATACAAGCTTCCTTAAAGAGAGGCCCTGGTATTGTACAACCCTTGGCTTTTTTTTTTTTTTTTTCTTTTTAACACAGTTCTCCATTATAAGTAGATTCAGGAAAAAAAAACAAAACAAAACAAAACAAAAAAAAACCTCCTTAAGCTTCTTGTCCATGAGCTCACAAATGACTCACAGTGGCATTTAAAAGCTACACAATTTGTTTTGACTTTAGTAATCTGCTAAACAGAGACCCACATGACAGATGTACCAGGAAGGACAATTGCCATGCAAAATTTGTACAAGATTAGATTTAACTCTCCTCTTGCTGATTGTCCCTCATCTTCTAACTTTTTATTTTTCTGGCCCTCTGTCCTCCTTCCTTCCATCTTTCCTTTCTCTCCTCCTCTCTCTCTCTCTTTTTTTTTTTTTTTTTTTTGAAAGGGGTTTCACTCTTGCCCAGGTTGACCTTGAACTGCTGGGTTCAAGTGACCTTCACCCTCAGCCTCCTGAATAGCTGCTGTGCACCAAGGCACCAGCCTTTCTTTTTCTTCTTAAAAATCACTTCTTTCTTTTCCGTGCCCTCCCTTTTCTTTCTCCCCTTCTTCCTTCCTCCTTGCCTCTTCCTGAAGCAATGGGGACCCTGCATCAGAGCAGACAGTGCGAGAGCTGAGTGAACACTCCAGCCGCACAGAGGGCATGCGGGCTGCCTGTGGAGCCTTCCATCTTTGGCATTCGCTATTTACATTCTACAGAAATGGGTTTGCTTTTAAGTCTCCTGACTCATCCTCCTCCTTAACGATCCTGTAAACGCTCCATTTACGTTTGGTGAGGTTCATGTCACACGCATTTCCATCAGAGAGCTCTTCTGGACCCTGCACAGTCTGGACACGGCCTTTTTGAAGTGCAGCAGGAGTGCATGAGGACTCGTGGACTTTGCTTTCTTAAAAGTTGCTGCGACCAGCCCTAATGCAGCCTCAAATTAATAATGTGAAACACATGCTCTGCCTGCATGCTATGGGGTGACAAAGCCATTTATGTTCATAATGGCCACAATTATTCTACAGATGAAAATTTTTCTAAAGCTCGTCACACAGGCTAGTCAATCAGTTTCACCAAGGGGGAAAATTCTCCCTCAATCATTCCACTTAAGACCTCTTTGCCAAAACAGTTCACCGTGGCATTATGATATTGAAAGGGAAAACAAATGGAGACTATAAACAGTTTTCTGAAGTTTCCAAACTTTCCGCCCTTAATAAGGCTGACAAAGATTAGCACCAGCAGCAAAGTGGACAGGCACTGTGCTTTTTCACGAAGATCTGGGGAGGACTTTTGGGTTTCAGAGACCAAACAAATCCATTACAAGTCTTCTTCTTTAAGAAAAAATAAAATAAAATTGGGCTAAAAAATGACTGTTATCAGCAAAACGCTAAATCTCTCTCTATTTCTGGCTAGTGGAAGCAGAAAGATATCTCTTTGATATCAGAGCAAATAAAATTTGAATTATTGACTACTCATGTTAATGCTGAATTTTACTGCCACCATATTTCAAAAAGAAATTATTCTAACATCTATACCTCAAAATAAGATCTGTGATAATATATATTGCAGTCCAGAGAATGTCTTGGGTTCAGATGATGTAAAGGCTGATTCCTCCTGAGAATAAACACTGGCTGTTGTTTCTCATCGGCTAAAGCTCTCCTGGTCCCCTCCAAATAAATCTGAGCATTGATGACATTAGGGAGTGCTGCCTGGTTATCAAAGCACATCTGGGGGTGGGGTGAGGAGGGCAAGGCGGTGCCACTCAACAGGCCAAGTGGTTGGTATGTCTTCCAGGCAGAGTTGTCAAAACACAGCTTCCGCCTGTGATTTACAACGAAAGACCTGTGAGCAGACTTAGCACATGGCACACAACACTTGATCCTCTGCCCCCATGTCTTTTGGGGGTATTCATGGATTTTCAGTTTCCACACTCATCTCTGTAGATCCAGCCAGCAGCTGACTTGCCCACCGTGGACTAAGTCCTGAAGTCCTCGACACTGCCCTTTCCACCCTCAACACATGGCTCCATCAAGATGTGAGGGAGGGAGGCGGCATGGGGGTGGGCAGCCAGGGCTAAGCCAGCCAACCCAATGCACCTGTCAGGCCCTCCCTTCTGCCAGGATCGACTGCCCCTTACTCTGCAGTACTACTTCTTCCCTTGGAAGGAAAAAGTCTTCTCATCCCAAAAGCCTCAGAGTCACAGGGCTTCCCAGTTCTCTCCAGGCCCACCAATCAGATGTTAGTTAACGTCGACCTAGGGCAGCCACAGTCCAGATTTCCTTGCCTACCGCCCACTGCAGATGACCTCACAAGAGAAACGGTGTAAGAACTAAACTTCATTTTAAAAATTACTTTGCATAATTCTTTTTGCTTCTAAGGAAAACAAAAGCGAATGTTTATAAGGACTCATTTGAATATATCTTCACTTTCTGAGTACAAACTGAGAAATAAGAAAAAAAAAAGTGAAATTTCGGCAGCCACAAGAATGTCTTTCTCCCCCTGCCAAGTGATACTCATATAAACAACAGTATAAAAAAAAAGAAAAAAAAAAACTCCGAATGCTCTCTGATCCAGTCTTTCATTTAATCTTACAGTTCCTTAATGCTCACATTATAATTGCTGTTTCTGAGCTGAAATCCCTCCAGTGGTGCTAAAAGACAAAAGAATTGAAAGCATTATTTAATACTAACTTGGAGCAAAAGAGAAGGACTTTGGGGCCTCTAAAAAGAAATTTCACATTATAATCACTCAAACTGCTCAAAGCATGCATGAAACAAAGCAAATTAAGTGTGTTGAATCTTTGACCAGGAAAGTGGGCTGTCATAAAATGTAAATACTTCCTAACTGGCATCTCTAGCTTTTTTTTTTTGTTGTTGTTTTAATTTAAAAACTGGAATGTAATTATCTCTTATTTACTAGAGTCACAAACATTGCTGCAGGGAACATAAACCACTTCTTTTGGGATGAAGTTGCTAACAAAGGTTTGACAAAGAAAAATCATTAATAGCTGCATGCTGGCACAGGGTGAGCCTCCAGCTCAGCTAAGTGACCTTGAAGACATGCCAGGCTCGGCCACCGTCTAGCCCTTGGATCTGGGGGCCTAGCCAGGAGCAGGGCGTATGGCTGGCTCTGAGGTCCACTGTTGCTTTGAGATGGACACAAGCTATTGTGCAGGACAGAGTCCAGGAGGTTTCTGAACATCCTCCTCGAGTCACCAATTTGTGCAGAAATTGCTTTGTGTTTTGGTTGTAAACTTTCTCCTGTTTAAGAAAGCTGTCCATGGGCGAGTAATGTCTTTCAGCTGGGGGAGAGCATTCTCCAAGTTTGAATCTGGGTTCTTCCATGTAGAATTCTCATGCTGAGAATCCATGGCAAGATACCCTTCAGGGCAGGGAACCGTGATGCCGACCTCCTGGAGCCTGCCTGGGACATCTTACCAACCACGTCACCCCTGAACGTTGGGACTGGGGAGAAGAGTGGGCAAGATTATATGAAGCTGGAAGTTTTGAGGTTATCCTAACTTTGCTTTCATAGTAAACTACAAAAAAGTATTTGAATACAAATAGCACTAAATTCTAAGTGATATCCCTCTGTCTTCTAATTTGTCTGTCATAAATGCTAGAAAACTCATGGCCCTGAGAAGGTAAGATATTAACATTATTTCTATCATTATTAAAAAAATGGGTTTACTTGTCAAGTTTATACACTTCCCTTTCCCTTCCCCTGGCATGGGTATGTTTTATGACTGGTGACTATTTTATCCTTTTTTTTTAGTACTTGGGATGGAACCCAGGGTTACTTTACCACTGAGCTACATCCTCAGCTCTTTTTTTTTTTTTATTTTGAGACAGGGTCTCACTAAGTTGCTGAGGCTGGCCTTGAACTTGTGATCCTCCTGCCTCAGCTTCCCAAATTACTGGGATTTCAGGTGTGTGCCACCATACCCAGCTATATTATATCCTTTTATAGTATATTTGGGTGACTAGAAAGAGTTCGGGTCTTGAAGCCAGAATCTGATTTGTGGCCTCGACAAGCCACGTCATGTTCCTAAGCCTCAGTTTCCTCTCTATGAAAGGAAGATGATATCTCTGGAGCAGAATGGGCAGGGATTATGTAGGTCTACTTTCCTCTGTATGCCCAAAGTCAAATGCCTGGCATATGCAGACGCCTCCATCCCAATGCCTGGCATGGAGTGGGCATCCAATACATGAGAGCTATTGTTATTATTACCATTAATAATATCAAGGACAAAAGCAAAATAATAAATGCTGTTGACTCCAGAGAGCGATTCCTAATTCACACTCCACTATTTCAAATTAACTCAGCTATTTTTCCCTCTTCATAGAACCCAAAATAAAACCCTGAGATTCTGACTCCAACTTCTCAGTGGTAATCTTGGCTTTAGGAATATCCCTTAAGGGTTTCTGATCCAAGGAGAACTATTAACACTGAAGTGGAGGGAAACTAGGAAGTCCAAATGAAGTAAAGGTCTGCTCATGCATATAAGGAGTCATTTGCTCTTACAAATATTATTTCTTGGCTCTCTGTATCTTTTGTCCTTTTCTCTGTAGGCAGAGACCTTTGGGGTAAAGGACATTTGAGGCCCACACATGTTTGCAGAACAGGCTGGTACATCCTGTCCTTGCTACATAGCCTGGCACATCAGTGCCAAAACAGACCTCTCTTTTGACACACTTTCTTTTGAGGATTCTGCCGGACCAAGACTTGCTACTTGAGGCCACCCAGAGCCTGCCTCCTGGGCCAGTTGGTGAACTGCCTCCTGGAGCCCCCTGGCGGTTCTTCCCATAATCACACCATGTTCTCACACAATGGCCTTCCAGCATCTTGCAACCACCGCGCACCCCATGTTCTGAGGACGAAAACAGCGTGCCCTGTGCTGAGACCGGTCTGGAAAAAGCGCCTCTCACAACCACTGACCACACATCTCTCAAATGCCTACTATGTGCCAGGCTCACGAGGCCATGAGAAAGAGGAATAGGACTCAGCTCCTGTTCACAGAAGCTTCCAGCGCCCAGAAGGAGGCATACAGGAGACTGAGAAGAACTGCACAAAGAGATGTGCCAAGGGAGCCCTGGGGAAAGTGCCAGTCAGCTCAGGGGCAGTGGCAAAGAAATTAGGGAGGAGGTAAAAGCTCAACTAGATCTCGGACTTCTTCTTAAGACTAGAAATGAGGCAGGCAGAGAAAAGAGGGGAGGCGACCCAGGGAGAGAAATCAATATGCTCCAAACCAGACTTATTAGGGAAGGTCAGGAAGCTGGGGGAGCTCACAGTAGGCAGGCAGGAGAGAGGGGGCTGGTGACACTGCAGGGGCTGGATGGAGGACCTTGTGGACCACAAGGAACATGGACTTGCTCTTCTCCATCAGTGATTTTCCAAACCATACCTTAGGCTTCCTGTAGATAGCTGACTCTAATTTCATGGATTCTGAGGCTAAGAAAGAGAAAACAATCCTTATGAAAACCATGAAAGCTCATCAAAAACAAGGAAAGTCTGAAAGTCGGTCACAGCCCAGAAGAGACTAAGAAGATACGATGACCCAAGGTACAGCAGTACCCTGGAGGGATCCTGGAGCAGAGAAGAGGCTCTATAAGGTAAAAACTAAGCAAATCGAGTAAAGTGTGTTTTAGTGAATTCTTAGGCATCAATGTCAACCCATTATTGTAACAAACATACCACAGTGGCGTATGATATTAATAACCAGGGGAACTGGGTGCCTGGTATGGAAACTTTGTATTATCCCTACATTTTTTCTATAAATCTAAAACTGTTCTAAAAATAAAGCCACTTTAAAAATTTCTTTGTTCATCCAAAGAGCCAAACTATTATCACTTGCGGGCTTTGTGATAATTAAATGTTATAAACTAGAACTTACAGTATTAATGTATACACTGGTAACATTAGCCACCATTGGCTGAACAGCTATGCAAGGCCAGGCCTCTTGCCCAGTGCTGCATGTTACCTATCATGTTTGCTTTGCACGGTGGCCCTGGGGACTAGGAACTGCCAGCATCATATCCCCATCTTACAGAGGAGGAAAGCATGGCACAGAGAGGTTAGTCGCTTTACCTGAGGTCAGAAAAGGAAGGGGCAGAGCCTGGATTTGAGAGCCTCGGTCTGTGTGATGCAGAGTTCAGATGCTTAAAGATGACTCTGCACTTTAAAAAAAATTTTTTTTACATGACAGTAGAGTTTATTTTGAAATATTATACATATATAGAATAAGTATAACTTGTTCCAGTTAGGATCCACTTTTATTGCCTCCTGACTTGTTTTATATACTAAGGATCCATGTGACATTTCATTGAAAAGGAAGGTTCTATACTGATTTTATCTGTTTTAACATTAAAACAAATGGCAAGGTGGGGCAGGGTGGCCCTCGGCAGTTTCCTGTGGAGAAGGGACGGATTTTGGAGTGAACACTCTGGCAACTGCAGTGTGAACCATGAACTCCTACCGGCACTGGGCCTTGCTGCTGAGATTTTCTAGTGATGTGTCCAAAGAGAGGAGGAGAAGCGACCAGAGAGGATGAACTTCCCTAAAAGGACAAAGCAAAAGCCGCTGCGCAAGCCCCTATCAGATCCAGCTCCCACCAGCCTCAGCAGAGGCATTGCTGAGCCCTAAACGTGTGCCTGGAATGGCCTCCACAGACAGGACCTAGCAGTTAGTAAAGGGAAAGTAATGGCAGAGCAAGAGAGAGAGCAGGTGGCCTGAGACCCCCCCCATAGATAGAAAGGCAGCTCTCAGAAGGGGTGTTTCTTGTGGGCTGGGGCCAGCAGGGGTGCTTCATGGAGGAGGCCCAGGGGATATGCCCTGAAGACTGGGACTTCAGGCAGAGTCCGGCCATCAAGAGGCACATACCACTCCTGCCCCAGAGTCCTTGTGCATGGGCCACCCGGCCAGAGGATCCAGGTTGACAGCCCAAAGTCTCACAAGCTTTGTAGTCTCCTCTGCCTTCCTGGGCCAGCAGAACACATTTCACCAGTGTGCTTGACAGTCTACTGTGTGCTACCTGGAGGCACATTTAGAATCTGGCACCCTTAGGGCTGTGGAAAATACCAGCAAGTCCCCAAAAGCAACAATGCCATCTTACACAGCCTAGCACCCAGCAGGCCCCCATGCAAGGGATAGAGGCTAAAAAATTCATGGGTCACAGGCCATGCTGGAATGTACTGGAATGTACTGAACTAGAGTTTAGAATGTTGGGTGCAGGAACCTTATTTTCGTTTCCTATTGCTGCTGTAACAAATTACCACATACTTAGTGACTTGAAACAACACACATTTATTATTTCACAATTTTGGAGGTCACAAGTCAAAATGGGTCTGACCAGGCTAAAATCAAGATGTTGGTAGATGTGTCCCTTCTAGAGGACAGTTCCTTCCTCGTCTTTTCCAGCTGCTAGTGGCTACCTGCATTGCTTGATTAGTGGTCCCTTCCCTCATCCTCAAAGCCTGTCACTTGCCCTTTCCTCATGGTCCCATCTCCCTCAGGCTTTTTCTTCTGCCTTCTCTTCCCTTTTTTAAGGACTCCTATGAGGATACTGGCCATCCTGGGTAATTCAGGATCATTTCCCTATTTTATGGCCAGCTCATCAGCGACTTTAAGTCTATTTGCACATTTAATTCCTCTTTGCCATGGAAGGTAACATATCCACAGGCTCCAGGCCTTAGGACATGGGATGCCATTATTCAGCCTACAACAAACACATTTTTTTAAAGGTAAAACACAGGAGATAACCATTCTGTCTCCAATATATGAAAGAAATAATTATCTCATACCAAGAACCTGCTGTGCATCATCCTTACACACTTTATATACATTATCCTATTTAATTATATTCAATACCAATAAGGTAAAAACTATTAACAGTCCAGATCATGCCATTCACCTGCTAAAATCCTCTCACAAGCTTGCATGGGTCCTTGGGAAAATTCCTGAAAGTCCCTATGGTATCCAGTCTTGGCCCAAATCCCAGCAGACCTCCCACCAGCCTCTCCATGGACCTGCAGGCTTCAGCCATGTGGGCCTCCTTGGGGTTCCTGCAACTTGTGTGTCGGTGCCTGCTGACCTCTCCTCTGGAATATTCATCTCTAAGATCTTCACACAGTTGACCCACCTCATTATTCAGATCTCAGTTCAAATGTCCCAACCGTAGGGAGGACTCCTTTAGCCATCTCCTCTGAAGTCACCATCTCCCTCCCTACCAGGCCACTACTAGCTAAAATTCTAATAATTTGTTTTATACTGCCCATCTGACCCATGAGACCAGAGACACAGTCCCTCCTATTCAAGGCTATATCCCCAACTCCTAAAAATAGGGCTTAGTATATAGTAGGCACTCAATAAATATTTTTTAATCGAGCAAATCTGAATTGTGTAAATGGGGAAGTTAGTCAACTGGGATTCCAATGCCAGACGTACTCTAAACCCTGGTCTCTCAAGAAACCACCCTTACCTCTTCATCAGAGAACGTGGCTGAGAGGAGAGGGATGGAAGCCTTGGTCCAGCCCACCCGCAGTCCCCTGCTTAGTGGAGTGACAGAGTAGGCCCCAATCAAACGGCAGGACCACTAGGCCTGGTTGTCATTCTCTGCCAGGAGGACTAGGATAAAGAAGAGGGCATGGCCACTGCAGATCAAGGATCTGTAACCAAGTTGGGGAAACCCACCCAAAACACAGTCACCAGAGGCAAATGACCCAGGGTTCGCTGCTGTGACAGGGCCGCACAATGGGCACAATGGGGGCCACAGTAGCTCGGTTTAGTAAGTAGGGCTGGCGGCGTTGCATGTGGTGACAATAGGAAAATGTCCAAGCAGAGGGGCAGACCCTAGCACTGGCAGGACATATGTGACAGGCAGCCAGCAAAAGACACATATTAGGAAGCAGAGGAAAGCAAAGTCAAGGTAGGACCAGGCTCTGGAAGCTGAACTGAGGAGTTTACACGTTAGTTTTAAAAAGATGGGGATTCATGGTAGGGTCTAGAGCAGGAGAGGAGCCTGTGTTTTAGGAACACTTATTTTATAAGTCCACATGGATTGGATGGCAAGAAGATTTCGTCCTTATCAGGCAGAGTAGGTGCCGAAAAGGCCTCCAACCTCAAAATAACCTCTGCACCTGCAGCCACTTGTCAGGCCTCTGCTTCTGTGGGCGAAGCACCGCCTTTGTGCTAAGGCCTTCAAGAGGGCTGTGCCGCATCCCAGAGGCGCTGCAGGGAGAACCAAACCCTTCCTGGCTTCCAGTGCACTCCAGACTGCTTCCCTCTGTGCTGGGGATCACTTGAGCAGCTGGGGACACCTGGGAGGGTGTAAGAAGAGACCAAGAGGAGAAACATGGGATTGTGACATGTAACTAGAGCCTGAGCAACACCCCCCTCCCCAAAGTCAGTGTTTACAGTTTCCTGGCCTTAGAAAACATCTTAAAAAGTGGGCTGGAAAGAATCTCTTTACTGAGCACATTTTAAATGAAATATTTTAAAACGTCTCACCATGGTTTATCTTCTCTATGCTACAACTCCAAAAAATAACACTGTCTAGTCCTACGGCCTCTCCTGAGCACCCATTCTGCCTATGACGCCTGTGGTAGAAAATCATACTTGTACATTTTTTCTGAAGACATCCAAGGTAGAGTTGAGGCTTCAGAAATGAACGTTAAAAAAGAAGATGGTTCCAGCCTACTAAGGAATGGATCCTTCCAGATTCCACTAATTAGATTTACACATTTTAAACATCAGAATTTTGGGTCCACTTTGCTAACTTTTTGGGGAAATTTAAAAGAAGCCATCCTGTTTTTCTCCAGGCAGCCCTGCAGGGTCATTATTTTAATGTGTGACTGAGGCCGTTGCATCATGGATTCCAGGGACTGAAAGCTCAACCAAGCTAACCACATGGAAGAACTCTCCAAAAATTCCCCACGGGGCCTCTGAAGAACCAAATATGGAGCACTGGTAGAGAGCCAGAATGCCAGCAGCAGGCAGGAGGCAACGATGACAAGGAACAACCTGGGAAGACTTTGTTCCTTATCACCGTGTTCCTTACTGCCCTTGCTGCAAATGAGAGAAACAGGATGCTGTGATCTGAATGTCCACATTCCCTGCAAATTCATAGGTTAAAACCTCATCTCCAAGGTGGTGGCATTGAGAGGAGGGACTAGGTCATGAGGGTGGAGCCCTCATGAGTGGATTAGTGCCCTTACAAGTGACTCAAGAGAGATCCTTCCTGCCTCGCACCAAGCAAAGACACAGCTAGACGGTGCCATCTGAGGACATGGGCCCTCATCCAACACCAAGACTGTGGGATCTTGATCTTGGGCCATCCAGCCCCTTGAACCATAAAAAAATTAATTTCTGGTGTTTATAAACCATCCAGTCTATGGCATTTTTGTTATAGCAGCCAGAACAGACTGAGATGCAGTAGAAGAAAGCAAAAGGGATAAAAGCCCACATTGGGTCACCATCCCAGCCCCAGTCCCACTGCAGGTGCCTGAGACATTGGCAGGCTGAGCTGGGAGCAGGCAAGATTGTGGAATTGGGTGTAAAAGTTTTGATTTCAGACTGGACTAAAACTTTTTACCTGTAAGTAAGTTATAATGACCTAAACGAGAAGGAAGTCTGAGATCTGCCTGAGAGGTCACAGATGATTTAAGTTGTGCTGGGAATATAAAAACTAAAGCTGTCCCTGACTGAACACCTATAGAAGTCAGTCTTTTGATACATGTACTATAAAATAAAAATCAAAAGAACAATAGACAATCATGGCTTGACTATCAAATAAGCAAAGATGAAAAGCAAAATAATGCCAGTTCCGATGAGTGTACTCGAGTGTGTCTCTCTATTCTTCAGGCAGAGCTATACATGGGTAAGAATTTTCTTGGCCAGTATCTCAAACTTCAACGTATTTACATGTTGCCTGGGGATCTTGCTAAGATGCAGACTCTGATTCACTGGGTTTAGGGCGAAGCCCAAGAGTCTGCATTACTCACAATGCAGGTACAATTGATGGTATCGGTCTAAAGATCATACTTTGAGAAGTAATGTCCCAGAGAGAATTCAGCAATGTATATCAAAAGCTTAAACTCTTCATACTTTTTGCCCCAGCAATTCCACGCTAATGAGTACATTCTAGGGGCCAATAAGGAATGCATAAAAAGACGACACATGCAAAGATGTTTATGAAAATATTACACCTACAGTAAATATCAGATATACCCTCCATATCTAACAACATGAAAATTTCTGAGTAAGTCATGGTAAAGTCATTTGGGGAGAAGATAATATAGTCCTTTAAGTATCAAGTTCTATTAGAATGTTTGGTGCTGTGGGGAAAATGTTCATGACATGCAAAATTAAAAAAAAAAAAAAAGATCAAAATACAAAATTGGAGTATGTAGTGTGTGGTGGTTAGTTTTCTGTGTCAACCTGGCCAGGCTCTACACCTGGTAACTTAAGATGCTGATCTAGAAGTTACTGCTAAGGTACTTTGTAGATGTGATCAACATTTGCACTCAGCTGACTTGAAGTAAAAGACATGACCCTCTATAACAAGGCTGGACCTCATCCAATCGTTCAGTTGAAGGCCCTAAGAGTCAAGCTTGTCAGAGAAGATGGAATTCTGCCTCAAGATGGTGGTGTTGACTGCTGCTTGTGCTTCCAACTCAGTAGGTTGACTTCCCTATAGGTTTGGAACCTGCCAACCTCATTACCACCTGAGCCAACTCCTTGGAACAAATCTCTTCAGTTTTATCCTTTACAGGTTCTGTTCTGAAGAATCCTGAGTGATACATAGCATGGTTGGGTCCTATAACTGAATACATGATAAGACTATTCTGTTCTTAAAATATTACATGTATGGACAATGAGAGGGAAGAAAACATCCAAATATTAACAGTATAAAGATTATGATTTATTTTAATGTTTATATTTAACATTTTTTTTCTGAATTTTTCCCTAGGAGAGTGTGTGACTTTTATCATCAGGGAAAACATACTTACAATGTAATTTGCATTCAGTGAAGCAACTTCAAGGTCCACTCAAAGGTAATTTGTGTGATTTTAGGCAACCTGAAGGAGAGAACCCCCTTCTTTACCATCTCACCTGCTATTCTTGGCCTTTCCTCCAGATCTGTCCCAGCAGCTCTGCTTTCTTTTTCTCCCCTTTGCCTCCTGCCTCTTCCTTCTTGCCCAAAAGGAAAAAGCCTCCTCTCTCAAATGAAAAACCAGTTAGATGGGCAAGGCAGCAACTTGCATTACCTGAGTTTTATAAATAAGGAAACTGAGGCTAATAAGGTTTAAGAGAGCAGCACTAAGATCCCCAGTCGGTAGTTGACACAGACCAAATTCCTTTCTTCGTAAACTGTAATACTAGACACATGTGATTTTCATTACTGTCCCCATATGGACTGTGGGAGAACCATGTCAATTACATTACAGGGTCTTCTCCCCAGCCTTCCACAGCCACCTTCAGTGACTGCAGACAGTGGGTAATTAAGCTCCAATAAGGATAAGGATGGTCGGAATCGGGTGCCAGGCAGGTCCAAAGATGCTCAGGGCTGTGCCACGTGTCCAAAGCATACTGGCCAGGGCTCCTGATGACTCAAGCTCTACAGCTGGAAGTAAGCAAGGCCACCCACACTGCCCCAAATGGGGCCCAACTCACCGCTCTTTCCATTCTCAGCCTCTCTAGTCCCTACCTAAGTATTGGCACAAGATCCTGGCTAGCAGCCACCCCCGTGCCCACGAAGACAGCCTCACTGCTAAAGACAACAATGCCCACTGCTGGTCACTTCAAATTTTGCCTCTGTGAACACTGGATTGGCTCAGGCACCAAGGGTTTTCTGTCTTCCTTCCTACTGGCCCTCCCAGACTGAAGATACTCTTGAGTCCCTTTAGGACTGGATCCCTTTCCTAGGGCTTTGGTACTCTCCTTTGTATCCTCAGGGACCTGGGTCCCTTTGTATGAGCATTCCTGCAACAAATGGGCTGATCTCCCCCAAATCATGAGCCCTTTACTTCCAAGCACCCTGGAGTATCCTAATGGAACCTGCCACCCTACAATCCAATAGTAATGCAGGCTGGAGTAATACCCACTGTTTGTGAATGAATGATTAGACAAGAACACATTCAGGGCATGCAAGGTGCTGGCAAGCTCCCTCTTCAAACAATTCCCAATGATAAAACAGGGCCATATTAAACGGTGAGCTGGCAGGGTGGCTGTGTGGGGTGCATGTTTATAAGAAATGCTAAAACATCCATGGAATAAACTGGAAATATGGCACCAGTTAACTCAGGTTTCCACATACTGCTTTTTTTTTTTTTTTTTTTTGTAGTGCTGGGGATTGAACCCAGGGCCTTGTGCATGCGAGGGAAGCTCTCTACCAACTGAGCTATATCCCCAGCCCCACACATTGCTTCGTTCATAACTGAGAAAATATATACAAATTGATCCCACTTCTGCTAAAGAAGATGGTCTATTTGGTGAGAGGGTACAAGAGACTCAGTCCTCTTTGAAAGCTATTTCAGATGAACATATTTACCAAATGCACAAGTTGTAAGATAGAACTAGAGGCTACACCACCAATCCAGAAACTAGTTCACTGGATTTGAATTCAACAGATCTAGGTCAGCTGATGTTTTGAAACCAAACTAACCAGAGACAATAGAAGTGTTTACTGAGAGTAAGTGATGTTTCTGAGTAGTTAAATTCTAACTCCTTTACTCTATTTCCTAAGATGTTGCTTACTGCAGAAAAATCATGAAGTAAACACACGTAATCATGAAGGACCAGGCTTACTAGCCTAGTTAACGTAAATAGCAGTTTCTTCCCATGGATAAATGTTGAACACATACCTCAAGTATTTGGCCAGATACTCTCTGGGTCCCAATGCATCAGAAACCAGCTCCACAGTAGAGGTGCTCAGGGCTCTGACTGTCATTGAGGGAGCCTCTGAGAATCAGCTCCCCAGAGGGTCATGTAGGTGCCCACTGCCTGCCAGGGGACTAATCAGGACCCCTGCTTGCCAACCTGGTAACCTCGAATCCAAGGATTCCAGTCTGCTCATAGCAAGACCAGAAAAGCAAGAGGTTTCTATCTCCCTCTCCTCCCACCATTCGGCAAATAGAAATGGTGGATGGAGGTGGACAGAAGTGGATGAAGTAGAAGGCAGAGTGGGGCAGGGGTCTTCCAACAAGACCCTGGAAGAACAGAGGAAGAGAAAGGAAACAGAAGAGTGGACCTCAGAGCAGCCCCGAGCTGGCCTTTGTGGAGGTGGGCCACTGAGGTATGTGCTGACAGGTTGATGAGCTGTGCTTTAGCTAAAGGTTTAACCGGTAGAGCTAACCACGGGTTACAGAGAGGGACTGCAAACGACTGTCCAGCTGTGCCAAGCACATTACAGAGAAATCTCCATAGGATCAGAAAAAAAAAAACTTGTTTGGGTTTCTGGGACCGAGCTGAGGTCCAGAAAAGAGAGTCAACAACTGTGAATCACAAAATGAGAAAGGCATCACTGTGCAGTGTTGTCCCTGGACATGGCTGTGTGAAATGCCTCAGCTTGCCAAGCTGCCTTGATGTTGTACTGGAGCTAAAGAAAAACCATTTTAAGTGCCACTAAAGACTGACCTGTAATCATGGTTTCCCAACCTGATTGCCCTCTCAAGATGGCTTCTTTGCCCCTGGACAGAAAGAAGGGTTGTATTTTAAAAGCTGCATGGCTAGAGCTCAAAGCAACCCTTTTCCAAAAATTGACAAAACTATCTCAGAAATGCCAATGGATAAGTAGTTGCAAAATTTAATTCATTCAAACTGGCAATTAATTCTTATAAAACAGGCCCAAATCACATAAAAGAGAGGGAAAGGAAAAAGAGGAAAGGAAGAGAAAAGTATATATGGCTGGGGAAATCACTGGAAATACTCAAGTCAAGTCCCAGACACTTGCTATAGTGTGGATGCCCAGTATCTGGTGTGAATTCAGATGGGGTTATCTAAAGGAGAGGACCATCAAGGTCATGTAAGAGCAGGTCCCGATTCTGGCAACAGAGTAAAAGGGAAGGACCTAGAGAGTGGAGATAACATGCATCAGTATGCACAGACTTTCTGGGCAGATTTACTTGGCCTACAATCTGAAGTAGTTTGAAATCGGTTCAAAGTAATAAATTTTTATTTTGGCACTCAACTGAGTTTGAACCAGGAGACAGAAATGGTCACATGCTCAGAAAAGTTTTGACCTCACTGGTAATCAAAGAAATTCAAATAAAGACATTTAAGGTTGTTTTCATTAAACAAACTATAAGAGTAAATGCAGAAAGGGCTATTATTAAACGGGCACTGGGGTGGACTACTGGGGGGAACGTGTGTTGGCTCCTTCCTTTTAGAAAATAATTTGGTAATATCTATCAAGAAACTTAAAAACCTTCATAATGTTTGACCTGGTAATTCTATTCTATGAAATCTACCCTACTGAAGTCATCTTAAATATGAAAAAATATTTCTAAAAAAAATACCACTTTATTTTTTAAATGGCAAATAATTGAAAACATCCCTAAACCTTGCTATTAAGAGAATGGTTGGTAATCTATGGTACATCTTCCAGATGGAATGTCATTATTCTATCATAGTCATTAAAAACTATACTCAAGAATTGTTCACAGTATTGTGTAAGCCAATCTAATAAATCCCCTTTTCATAATCATAAAAAAGGGAATTGTTCACAACAACACTGTAATAAGAAATGTAGTGAGGAGAAAGAGATATGTGTATACAGATAAAAATGACAAAAACAAAATACATAGGAAAAATACTGGAAAGAAGTAAGCTGAATGGTAACTGTCAAGTCAGGCTGACTCAGGGTATTAAGCACAGATCAGCACCAGCCTGGGAATGGGGGTTATATGTCCACAATAAGAGAAGGCAAGAATTCTAGAGTAAGCAGCTAGAAACTTCCAGCATGTTGACACTGCCTTGACACCCACATGCCTGTACCAGGGAGTCGCCTAGCTGAAGAGGGTACAGACCAGCTTGACGGTTGTCAGATTCAAGTGGAGAGTTCCAGGTTCCACAGCTGTGCAGTAGTCACACACACAGGGCACCCAGGTCCACAAAGCACTCGAAAGAACTGGCCCAGGAAAGACTTGCAATCCTCTTCCCTACATCCCCAATTGTTCATGGTCCTATTATTGCTCCTGTAAGAAAGACCAACTTTTTTTAAAATTTATTATAATACAAGAAAAAAGAGAAAAGTAAATGTCCTTGACTGCTTGTATCTTGTATCTTTGGAAAACTTTTGTACAGAAATGCCCAAATATAGACAGGCAGAATGATAGAATGGTTAGGAAAGCAGATTCAGGAACCAGTAATTTTGGTTTGAACGCTGGCTCCACCACTTACTAACTATGGGTTGGTTGGTTGTTCAATCTTTCTGTGCCTCAGTTTATTCATGAATAAAAAGGGGATAAAAGTAGAACCTATAGCTATTTATGCATACACACACACACACACACACACACACATATATATACATATAGATATATATGATGTCTTAGGACACAGTAACTCTACAAGTTCTATCATTACTAGTCCTGTGAAGGGGTAGAGGCATCATCAAACACATTTCCCAGTGTTTCACTTGCAAAATGGGTTAAAAGGAGTGGTACAAGTAATAGTAACAATAACAAGTAATATTAAGTGCTTAATGTGCCAGGTTCTATGTTAAGCACTTGACATGAACCTTAATCATTAGCAACAGTAGAAACTGGTACTAAGTTCTTTTTATCCCCATTCTACAGATGGAAAAACCAAGATTCAGAGACATGTGATCGGCTCAGAGTCACCAGACTATTTGCTCTGTCTCCCTCTGGGCTAGGCACAGAGCACAGGGGTTCCTGGAGGGTAGACTGCAAGCCTCTTAAGAGCAGAAATGACCTGCATCTCATGCCACAGGGAGCCAGGGTTGCCTATGCAAAAGACTAGGCCAAAGAAAAGTCCAGGGCTTGTTTCAGCTAGGGACCTCACCTGGTCCCCTCACCCTGGGCAACAACAGCAGCTGACCTTCTAGTAGGAGTGTGGCTCTCAGGGAGTGACATAAGCCAGAGAAAGGCAATTCTTGAAATGTCAGGGAGGATGCTGGGGCTCATGAGTCACTCTTCCCCCGCTTGCCACGGCCCTGCATGTAATGTATTATCTTTGTCACTGGGATTTCTGCTCCTGGTTGGCTGGGGGTTGGTGGAACAGTTATCCCTAAAAGGAAATCAGTGCATTAGCAAGTCCCATCTCACCCCACCAAGTGAACGAGAGGCACGAGGAGGGACACTGGCAAGGGCCCAGCTGCCTCCTGGTCTGGAGGGGCCCACGGGACGGAGAGGCCTCTACTGGGCTAGTGAATACTGAGCACACTGGCTTCAGACCTCCGCTTGGAAATGCTCTTCGCTGACCTCCTCCTCCCAGTAGAGATCTGGGCCCTCTGCATCAAAGAGCGAGCCTTCCAGCACAATGTGAAGCTTCTAAATATTTATCCTGAAAGTTGAAGGAGGAAAATAAAATGCCTTTCCCTAGAAAATGGACATAGAGGGCCTGGGAGAGGACGGATGGTGAAGAACACACAGGATTTTGCCTTGAACTCCAGAACATCCTGGCGTCACCAAGTGTGAAGGGAAGGAGCCTGGGAATTTCTTGTTAAAAATGTGAAGCCAAGGAGAAGCAGCATTTCCTACAAAATTAAGAGATCAGATAAGTTTGAGTTTCCAACCCGTTTTCAAGATTGAATTCTTTTTTGGTGGGAGTGAGGGCTGGGCATTGCACCCAGGGGTGCTTTACCCCTGAGCTATATTCCTAGCACTTTTTATTTTTGACAGGGTCTCGCTAAATTGCTCAGACTGGTCTCGAACTTGTAATGCTCCAGCCTCACTCTCCTGAGCTACTAGGATTACAGTATGCTGGGCTCAAGACTAAATTCTTAACAAGAAATAAGAGTTTAAAAATTTGAGTAGGAACTTTTCTTTTTTAGCCTTTCCTTTTTGGAGACCAATTTGGTAATACCCAGCAAAGTTTGAGAACTAACAAATTTTTGACTCAGTAATTCTGCCTCTAAGAATTTATTGTACAGATAAAATGGATCAGAATGCTTTTGCTTGGCTGCAAGCACATTTGATGCAGCATTGTTTGGGGTAGCCAAACATTTCAAAAAATGTATATGTTCATGGAGAGGGAACTGGTTAAACACCTGTATGCACTGAGTAGTACATCCAAGGAGTGCAGAAAGCAGCTAACAAAAAGGAGGCAAGCAGGCATGATGGCGCACACCTGGAATCCCAGCAGCTCTGGAGGCTGAGGCAGGAGGATTATGAGTTCAAAGCCAGCCTCAGAAACTTGGTGAGCCCTAAGCAACTCAGTGGACCCTGACTCTAAATAAAATACAAAATAGGGCTGGGGATGTGGCTCAGTGGTTGAGTGCCCCTGGGTTCAAGCCTGTGTAGCAAAAAAGAAGAATAAGAAAAAAAAAAAAAGCAAATAAGCAAATCCACACGTGAAAGATAACAAGACAAATAAATAAATGGAAAAGAATAGCCGAACACTCTTAACAATGGTATTTCAGTTGTATAAAAACAAACAAGTACATATGCTTGCAACACAGAGCTTTTCTGGCACAGGGTGCTCTTGTCTCTAAGCCTGGGAGTGAGGCAATACCAAGAGCTTCTGACTTCTCAGTTTATGTCTCTGGTCACTTAGTTTGTTTTATTTTGTTTTTGTGTTTTTTTTTTTTTTTTTACAATGAACACTTTTAGCTTGTTTAATAACAATATAAGTAATATTATCAACCAGCTAAATGTGCTGTGAATAAGAGGAAAGTTTCACAAGAGCAAAGACAGAGCCTGAATGGTCCAGCGGAGACAGGTACTGAGGGAATGCCCCCGAGGGCCAGCACTTGACAGGTACCGATTCCTTTCAAGTTCACCTTGTGAAGTGGGTGCTAGTGAGGCCCCATACTGCAGATGAGGAGACTGAAGCAGAGAGAGGAGGACGAACTTGCCCTAGGTTCCACAGCCACGGTTTCCTGGGACCAGAAACATCCCTCCCGGGCTTGCATCTCAATACCCATTTGTTGAACAAATGAACAAGCTATAAAAACTGCCAACACTTTTAAAGACTCTAAATTATTAAACAGTTACTATTGATACTGTTGATTTATCATGGTTCATTATTATTGATGAATGAACACATGCTAATCAGAAATGCCAGTGACGTCACAGTGGGCAAAGAGATCGACTTCAGTTTCAGAAACGGAGGTCCTTGTTCTACCATTTGATAGCAAAGAGGCCTTAGGCAAAGTCACTTCAACCTTCTGAGCCTCAGTTTCCTTAACTGAGGATGACAGGAGCACCCGGGGTTCCTGTAGGAGTTAAATGTGGCATCATACAGGAGGGCCCCTAGCTGATTAACATGTGTTGGACATATGCACAAAAAAGCAAAAGATGCTGAGGATGGAGTAAACTACACCCAGAACAAGACTGGGAAGACCCCTTCATTTTGCACCTGCTGTATTTTAAAAGTGAACAGAAAAACTTACATTCACACGTATTCCAATGATCTGGGTAGGAAAGAGGGTTTTAATTGTTCTGATCCTGCCTCTAGAATATTGATTTAGAACATTTAATACTATCTCCAAATGCCAGGCTTAATTTGCATCGGGTCGGAAGCCAGGCCGCTGAGCACTGCTGTTGATTTCATCAGAGACCAGAGAGGGCCTGCGGCCCACCTTCCTCCTGGCCCTTAGCCAGTCGTGAGCTGGCTTCACTGGGGGCTCAGGAGAACTGGCAGTGGTGGGGGCTGTCTCCGATGGATTTCACTGCTTCATTAGAGCGCAGCTGGGGCCTGGGCCGCACTGCACCTTTCAGCAAGGTGTTTGTCACAGGTTTGCGCAACTAGCCTTGCTGAGGCCACGTGGCCAGAGCGCAGCCTAGACTCTGACTGGTCTCTCCTTGCCAAGGAAGCCCATCCTTCTACCTCTGGGAGGCTCCAGGGCTCACCTCTAGGAGCCGAATTCTCCAGGCAGTAAGTGCTTCCTTCTGGAGGATCTCAGAATCGAATTCAAAAATGGCCAGTGGCTCACACAGAATCCCCAGAGACCCACTGGCGAAGCTGCTGACCCTCAGCAAGCATGCTCAGTGCTCTGAGCCACCCATCACTTCATTTATCACAGGAGTCACACAAAAGTCTACCCTCGTCACTCACTAAAGTCTTCTTTATCATAATTAAAGTGGAAATTTTCAAATGTACCCCAAAGAAGAAAGAGAAGCACAGCAACTCTCCACACACCGCCCTTTCTATAACCACCACTCCCACTTCCATGTGTGCCTCAGTCCCCTACCCTGCACTGTTTGAAGCAAATCCTAGATATTTTATCGTGTCCTCCACAAACACTTCAGTATGTACCTCAAAAAGATAAGGACTTTTTTCCATTTTTATTATTATTTTCTACATGACAGTAGAGTATATCTAGAAATATTATACTATACATACACAGAATTAGTATAACTTGTTCCAATTAGGATTCCATTATTGTGGTTGTATATGATGTGGAGTTACAATGGTAATGTATTTATATATGAGGATAGGAAACAAGTCTGATTCATTCTGTTTTTCGTATTACTGTCCCCTCTCCCTTCCCTGTATTCCCCTTTGTTTAGTCCAATGAATTTCTAATCTTCCCCTACCTTTTTGTGAATTAGCATTCACGTATCAGAGAGAATATTCAGTCTTTGGTTTTTTGGGACTGGCTTATTTCACTTAGCATGATATTCTCCAGTTCCATCCATTTACAGCAAATGCCAAAATTTCATTCTTCTTTATGGTTGTGTAATATTCCATTGTGTGTATATACCACATTTTCTTTATCCATTCATCTGTTGAAGGGCACCTAGGTTGGTTCCATAGCTAGGTTCTTGTGAATTGAGTTGTTGTGAAGATTGACGTGGCTGTCACTGTAGTATGCTGATTTTAAGTTCTTTGGATATAAAACGAGGAGTGAGATAACCAAAAGGTGGGTCCATTCCAAGTTTTCTAAGGAATTACCATACTGCTTTCCGGAGTGGTTACACAAATTTACAGCCCCATCAGCAATGCATAAGTGAAGCTCTTTTCCCACATCCTTGCCAACATTTATTGTTGTTTGTACAAAAACAGACATGAAGACCAATGGAACAGATTAGAAGACACAGAGTCAGACCCACATAAATACAGTCATTTTATACTAGACAAAGGTCCCACAAACATACATTGGAGAAAAGCTGGCCTGTTCAACAAATGGTGCTGGGAAAACTGGAGATCCATATATAGTAGAATGAAATTTAACCCCAACCTGCACAAAACCCAACTCAAAGTGGATCAAGGACTTGAGCATTAGACCAGAGAGCCTGCCCCTACTGGAAGAAAAAGTAGGCCCAACTCTCCACCACATTGGCTTAGGAACCAACTTCCTCAATAAGACTCCTAAAGCTCAAGACATAAAATCAAGAAGAGATAAGTGGGATGGTATCAAACTAAAAAGCTTCTTCACAGCAAAGGAGTTTTTTAACATAACCACTGCACCATTTCACACTCTCTAAGTTAATCGAGGTCCTTTAATATCATCGGATCTCCCATGAGTCTTTACATTTTCCTGACTGTCTCATAAATTCCTTGTAGACACAGGTTTGTTTGAAGGGAGACCCATTAAGGTTCAGGCTATATTTTGATTGCAATCATAGTGACCCTGGCTTTCTTGTCTCCTGTCCTCTTCCTTCAATTCTATGTCCAAATCGGCACCACTTAATAATGTGGATTTGGACAGGGAATAAAACTCTCTGCCTTAGCTTCCTCACCTGAAAACAGACAGTGGGCACTCAAAAGGTTTCAGATTTTGAAGTGCTTCAGATTTCACAATGAAATCTTTGCAAATATTTCAAAATCCACAACCCTCCCAAACCTGAAACATTGCTGGTTCCAAGCAATTCAGATGAGGGATACTCAACTAACACTGTATGGAGTTACTGTGAGGGTTAAATGAAACAGAACATGTAAAAATGCTTAGAACAGTGCCTGGCAAACCATCAATTAGTAGTACTATTTTGGTCAGTTTTTTCACTGCTGCAGCAAAACGTCCCACCAGCACAAACGTAGAGGAGAAAAGGTTCATTCAGGAGCTCGTGGCTTCAGAGGTTTCCATCCATAGACAGTAGGTTCCACTCCTTGGGGCTGGAGGTGAGGTTGACCGTCATGGCAGGAGAGGGTGACAGAGGGAAGCAGCTTACATTGTGACCAGGAAACAGATACAATATATACCCAAAGCCACGCCCCAATTCCCACCTCCTCCAGCCACACCCCACCACTCAGTTACCACTCAGTTAATCCCTATCAGGGGATTAAATCACTGATTGGGTTAAGACTCTCAAAACCCAATCATTTCTCCTCTGAACCTTCCTTCACTGTCTCTCTTGTGAGATTTTGGCGAACACCACATTTAAACAATAACAAGTAGTTCTTAACTGTTATTTTCTGTTTGAAAATCAGGGACTTCAACAGCATCCAGGCAACCAAATACAGTTACACGTGGAAAGACAACTGAGTAAAAACCTATACCCCTCAGAGTGAGGTTGGAGGGTATGCAGTTAACAGCAAGCTTGGGGCCAGGCTGCTTGGGTTCAAACCCCGTGTTCCACTTGCCAACAATAGCAAATAGATGCACATGGAAATTACATTTCTCAGCCTTTCTGGCACTTAAATGCAGTCACATAGTTGAGTGCTGGCCAGTGGTTAAGGGGCAAAAGTGATATGCACCACATCCAGGGCTGGGTCCCAAAACCTTGCCCTGTAGTCCTTGATCTCTTTTACACCCACTGGCTGAGTGGTGAGCACTGAAAGAATCTAGAAGGTGGCAGAGCCTTAAGATGAAAGAGGCCTGGATCCCTGAAAGACCATGTGAAGGACAATCCAGTCAAGAACAGTGCCTCTAGGTTCTGCTGGAAATAAGACGTAAACTTTTATTACATTCAGCTTTGGAGTTTTGGAGCTTATCTCTTAAAAGCAGCTGGCATTGCCTTAATCAAGACATTAGCCTTGACCTTGGGTAAGGTATCTGGTCTCTCTGTACCTTAGTTTCTTCATCTGTAAAGGGGATGATACCTTTTCCATGGGGTTATCAGGAAAATTGAATAAGTTAATGCATATAAGGCATATGGTATATCTATGGTTTAAATAAGTATCCCCCAAAGGTCTATGTGTTAAAGGCTTGAACCCCAGGGTAGTGCTATTGGGAGATGGTAGGACCTTTAGGAGGTGGACCTAGGTCATTGGGGTGTGCCCTCAAGGGGGATTGTGGAAAGCCAGTCAGTCCTCTCCCTTTTGCTTCCTGGCCATGAGATGAGCTATTTGTTCTGTCATATGCTCCCCACCATTGCCAAGTGGCACACCTACCAACAGCCCAAAGCAATGGGCCTACTCCATCTTAGACATGAACCCCCAAAACTACGATAAAAATAATGTTTTTAAAAAATAAATGTATCAGGTCAGGTATTTTGTTATAGCAGTAGGAAGCTAACAGAATACATTATCAAAATTTTCAACATCACTTAGACGCACAGATTTTAAGTCTTTGGTATTTTCATAGTAAGACTTTTTTGCCTTTCTTTCATTCTTTTTTTTTTTTTTTCTTCTTTCTTTTTTTATAATTTGGGGCAACAAATTGTATTCTAGGCAATTTCCAATTTAATGCCAAAATCCAGTGGGATAGGAATTTAAAAAAATAATAAGAGAAAAAGATACCCTCAACATGTACCTTTCTGGGTTAATAGCCCCAACAGGCAATAACAATCAGGATGGAGCTATGTGCTAAACTCTATGGGATTTTACAAACCGGTACTCAATTAGATATACAAACGGCCAAAAAGCACTTGAAAAGATGCTCAAGGTTGGCCATCAGGGAAGTACAAGTAAAGAAGCAAAATGAGATATATTTAACCCACACTAGGATGGTTACTATTAGATAGGCAACAATAACAAGTGTTGGCAAGGAAGTGAAGAAATTGGACCCCTTGCACATTGCTGGTTAGAATGTAGACTGGTGCAGCTGCTTTAGAACACAGTGCAACAGTTCCTCAGAATGTCAAACACAGACTTACCATCTGGCCCTGCAATGTCATTCCTAGGTATTTTTACACATGAGAAATGAAAACACATGTCCACATAAAAACATACATGAAAATTCATAGTGCTTAATAGTAATAGCCCCAAAATGCAAACAATCCAAATGACCATAAATGAATGAGTGCATAAGCCAAATGTGGTATATCTATATGACAGGATTTTTTCAGCCATAAAAGAAATAAGTACTGATACATGCTACAACATGGATGAACCTTGAAAATATTACGCTAAGTAAAAGAGACCAGATACAAGATTCCATATTGTATGATTCAATTTATACAAAATGTCTAGAATAGGCAAAGCCATAGAAACTGAAAGTAGATTAGTGGTTATTTATGGGTAGAGAATGGGTAGGGAAAAGGAAGTAAATGTTAATGGGTACATGGTTTCTTTCTGTTAGATCACAAAAATGTTCCAAAATTGATTAGGACAAGGTTTGCATACTGTGAACATACAAAATATCACTGAATTATACCATTTAAATAGATGTATTATATCTCAATAAAGTTGCTGTGTTAAAAAAAAAAAAAAAAAAAAAAAAAGTGCTACTCCTCTGAATGGATCAGATTACCTTTCCTCCGGTCTTGCGCTTCCATCAGAAACCAGGGCACAATCCTCCCTCATCAAAGCCCTTGTGAACTACATGCCCTGTTAAAATCCAGATCCACCTCTGAGTGCAAGTGACAATGCTAAGACCCACCACACATGCTAATGAGTCTGAAATCAAAGCAAGACGTCATGGCTGAGGAGTTAGTGCAGCCAGATAGGCTCCCTTGAAAACTGATAATCCACTGAAACCAACCCCGCACAAGCACAGGCTTCCCACCCAGAGATCCAAGCAGGGCTGTTTTTTTTTTTTTTTTTCCTACACAAGAGCATATGCTGGATCATGAATCATACTTCCCAGAACTAGTAATGCTGAACGGGCTGGGTAGTTAGGAGCCTGAATTACTTAAATTGATGTCACAGCATTTGAAAAGCTGACACTCAAGCCTTACAAACTGAATGGCAATTGCCATCTCCATGCAATTCATGGCCCTGGACTCCTGTTTCCTACCTGCTCTAACACCAATTTAAGCAATTCTGAACTTTGATCTCCGTGGCAGAATGTCTCAGAATTATTGAAGTGTCAGGTCCCAATTGTGCTAACATCCACCCCTGACAGGGCCATTACAAGGTGTGAAATCTGGGTGCCCATCACCCCAGCCATGCTCGGCACAGCAACAATCAGAAGGAACAAATCAATCTGCCTCTCCATAGTCATCATGGGAGCCTTGCAATTTGCCATAATGACAGCCATGGAGGAAATGCAGAGGACAGTATCATTCCATTCTACGGGAATTTGGGTTTGTGCTAGAAGTGCTACAGAGTCCAGTAAGACAGACCTTACAACCCTCAGCCAAGAGGCAGCTATAACTCCTTGCAAGGGGAGATTTCAGGACTTGCCTATATCCTGAGAGTTCTTTTAAAATGTAATTGTGTTATCCTCCTCCTGTGTTTTGCAAACAGCATCAAAACTGTTCCTGCTGCCCAGGCTTCTCCCGTGTCATTATTAACTACCTGTCATCTGCAGATCTGTCCTACCAGGACTGGAAGCCAGGGATAGATAGGCCTTATGGAGAAGTAAGATTATTCTTCCTAATACAGAGCTAAGTTTATTTCCAAGTTGAGAAAATCCAGAACCAGGGTCCCTCGGTGAGCATCAACCTCTACTCTGCACTGCCAGCAAGTCCTGATTCTACAGTGAGACTGCAGCTGCCCTCCCCTCACCTACTCAGTGAGGGTCCAAACCTGCCTGCCAACTTCTGTCCCCACAACTCAATCTGAGACCCCAACCTGGACTCAGATAAGTATCCCTGATTCAAGACTCAGGCACTAGACAGAAGCCAAGAATGAGAGCTCAGAATCTCTGTACCCTGCCAATTTGGTGCCCACCTCAATGAACCTGATGTGCACTACCCTCTAAATTTGGGAGTGGGACTACAGACCCCTCCGGGACTCCTCTCTCCTATCCCCTCCCCAACAGAGCTCTTCACAGGCCTTGTAGCTAAAGCCATGCTGGCCAAGATAAAAACTTCATGTGGAATAATTGTTTCGAATTGAAAAGTCGATGTAATGCTGCAATGGGCAGATTCATTATCCTACCAAGGAATGTACCCTAGAAGTCTCCACTGAGCTCCTTGGAGTTATTGGCAGCCCTATTTGGGTTCATGTCACTGTGGTAGCAGAAAGAGGCCAACAGGCTTGCCCCTTCATAGCACAACACCATCACCCACAAGAACTGTGTTTTCCTGCAGAGCTTCATTCAGGGCTCCTCAGAGTCAGGCTGTTTTCCACAGCAAAGAAGAGGGGAGTTGCCTCTGGATTTTAAAAAAGATAAGAAAACGAGCGAAGGATGGAATATGATTCATGGATGGAACAAACGCCCTCCACTCAGACACATCCCTCCCAGGGAGAATGTCTGCCTCCTGCGTGGATCAAGGGAACAGTTCCAGAGGTGTTGGGTGTGGCAATGACAACTCCAGCTGGCTCAATTCCATCCTGCAAAGAACTGAGACACCTGATGACTAACTCTGCAGGTGGAAGAAACTGAGCCCTGAGGCACCAGCCTGACTTATTCTGTCAAAAGCCAACCAAAACCCAGCAGGATCCCTCTCAAGCCTGTCCCCTCCCCTGTGGCCTTGGAGTCCAGAGGGGGCCCTCCTCTGGCTTCAAGACCCAGCCTAACGCACCACTTTACCTGTGGGTTTCACCCCCAGAGTGGCCCTAAATATGTCTACAGCAGACGGGTCCACTGTCCTGGAATTACATCACATGTAGCTGTGGTCACCAAGGTGGGAAGTCCAACAATTCTGGTGTTGGGAGATGGAGAGGAAGTATGCAAGAGAAAGAGGGACTCCTAGACCAAACCTCCACCAGGTCTCATGTGGGAATGGCCAGAACACACAGGACCTGTCCTGTCCATGGTGACTACAACTCCCAGGGCTGCCTCCTGGTTGCCTATTCCCAGGGCGGCCACACCCTCGGCTGTCAGAAGGGAGTGGACACCAGGGTGATACCCAGGGCGACAAATGGATGGAAGGATAGCCATAAGAGAAGGTTCTAAATTCAAGGGATGCCTGTACTAGAGCCTTACTCTGAGCATGTTTCTGGCCAGGCTGGACAACTAGCTGTCCCCTGACCTGTCACCCTACTACTACCTCATCTCTGATGACTTGTTCCTGCCAGTTAGATGGAAACAAATTTCAGCCTAGCAACTTTGGTTTAACTCTCAAACAACCTACCATAGACACCACCAAACCCAATAGCAGTAATTTCTCCTTGATGATCAGTTCTAAGTATTGATGTAAACAAGTCAAGTCTAATCCTTGGCCTTCCAATTGCATCTCTGGAGCTCTATT
This sequence comes from Sciurus vulgaris, assembly GCF_902686455.1. NCBI lineage: Eukaryota > Metazoa > Chordata > Mammalia > Rodentia > Sciuridae > Sciurus > Sciurus vulgaris. The sequence continues at coordinate 59,967,741 of NC_136472.1, forward strand.
CACAGGAAATTATTCTGAAAAAAATTTTAAAGCATTAATTCAAGAAAGAAAATTTTAAAAAATGAGGACCAAAAGAAATGGTTAATAAGTCAATCACTTAATGGAATATTATGTGCCTATAACAATTTAAATAAGATTTATATTAATAATTATAATAGTAAAAGAAAAACAAATATAGAGAATTTTTATCTATAAAACACATATAGTATAATCACAATTATAAATAGAGGACAGTTAGAATAAAGAAAAAGAACAGAAAGAAATAAACCAAAATGCTAGGAGTGCTTGTCTTTGGGAGTAGAACTCTGCATGATTATTTTGTCTATTTTTCTATAAATCCCATAACCATGGGTTAATTTTATAATGGGGAAGAAAAAACTTTAATTAAGGAAATCAGATGCTAAGCGATTTGGTTTATTTTTCTTTCTTCCAAGAGAATGTGCAACAACTAAGACTATTTCCATGCAAACTGATAAAATTCGCTGTTCGTTCCACCCACGGTGTAAAATTTTGCAAGGGCTGGTATAAAGTGAAGACAATGACATTGGTCACCAAGTTTTACCAAGACTTTGGCAGCCTGGCCTGTCCAAGCATGTAGAATTACCACTTAGGATAGAAACAGAACTAGATTTTAGGTGAGTGACAGACATATCATGTAAACATTTATCCCAGGCCTGAATAAAAATTATATAGCTGCAATTAACAAATTCAAGGTGAAGCTCAGGGAAGGATTGAAGCATTAAGTCATTATCTCCTTTTAATTTAATTGATTCTCTCTTTCTCTCTCTTTTTTTTTTTTTTTTTTTTTTTTTTTTTTTTGGTGGGGAGAGCAGTTGTTTTTGTTCTGTCTTTTGTTTTCTGTGTTTGGGGCAGGAGGGGCTTTCTTGCTGAAAAGGAATGCCTGGTCCTGCTTCTGGCTGACTTCCAGTTGCCTGAGCTGTGCACTTTGGTGAGGACATAAAGTGAGATGAGCAAGACAGGATGGGGTTGGGGAATGGGACAGGATTCTGGGGATTTAAAGGAATTCTGACTCTCTCTTGTGGTGTTTTGGTCTGCACGTGTCTCCTCTCTCCACCACCTTGCCAATGAGCTGTTTCATCATCATCCTTCTTCATTTAAGCAGTTTATTGTGAATCTGTGCAAAGCCATTTCTGCAGAGCAAGCTTTCTGGCCTCTATGCACCACCCCGTCCCCGTCCTGACAACGGGCCTCCTTGCACATTCGCTGCCATGGCTGCTCAGTCAGCACCCACATCAGCACCCACAGATTGTAGGACCCAAACCTCTCGTCCCAGTGGCCCTTGTGTGTTGGCCAAATTAGTGACTGGTTGATAATAACTTTCCATACAAAGCAAAGAGATTCCTGGATGGAAAGAGGAGGCATTTTTAAAAGTACACTCTCTCTCCTCTCTTCCTCCCTCCCTCCCTCGCCCCCTCACCACCCTCACCCTCCTCCTCCTCCTCCTCCTCCTCTTCCTTCTTCTTTTCTCTCTCCCCCCCCCCATATCTCTCTATCTCTATCTCTCTCTCTGAGGGGAGGGGGTAGAAGTTGAGACCTGAATGGAGTCCAAGGACCAGAAAAGCTACCTGAGGTGAGTAACCTGGGGATTCCCTCAAGGAGAATAAGACACCACTGATGATCTGGGCAGTTAGTCAAGAAACATTTTACAGAGCACTTGTTAAGTACCAGGTGCTAAGCTAGGCACCTGGGATACAAATGTGGGCACAGCAGACACAACTCCTGCCCCCACAGCATCTGCAGTGGAAATGAAAGGCGAGAGTGACCCAGGGCCCTGGCCGGGGGGCGCTGGAACTCAAGCAAAGCCCTCATTTGGATTTCCTATTGATTTCAGGCTGCCCACAGTGAAAACTTGACATCCATTTTTAAAGTATTTTATTTTATTTTCCAAAGTGTTTGGTTATTGAAATTGTTGTGGGACTTTCCTCAAATGTTTTTTTTCCAAGACAGTGAGTAGAGATCTTAGATGCTTTACAAATGTTTACATGCGTATTTTATCTCTCCTCCTGCACTAATGGCTAAAACATAATTAGGAACTGTGCTTGTTAACCAAATAGAGATATTCCATGAGACAAGGAGACCGATTCCTAATATGGAGGTGTCCTTGGGCCAGGGCCCACTTATCCTGGTATCCATCTCCTCAGCCCGACACAGAGGTGCCTTCATTAGTGGAGGAAAGAAAGAGGTCTTTGTGATGATGTAATTCCCAGACCACCCTACATGGACAATAAAACTAAATTTGAGAGAAGCCTGGTGAAACAAGAGCTCAGAAATCATAGAGAAGCAGGGCTGCTAGGGCCCCGAGAGGTTATTTAGTCTAATCCCCTAATATTAGAAATGGGCAAATAACACCAGAAAGGGGAAGAGACTTGTCTAAAATTATACAACCTGTGAGTGGTGAGCTATTTCCACCAAGATAAATATGGGAAATACACTCCATGAAGATTCCAGAGTCTGTGTATTAAATATTATGCGAGGTAGGAGGGGTCCGGAAGAAGTCTCCCCATGGTGTGTGGCACGCATAGTCACAAGTGGCTGTAATGCAAGGTGGCTGGTGCCACAACAGAGTGGGCACAAGATGCCGTGGGTCACAGAGAAGGAAGTGTCTCACCCTGCCCAGGGACACCATGGAAGGCGGTATGCAGAAGCTCAGGGAGATCTGGGCTGGATCTTAATGAAAGAATAGAGTTGTTAAACAGAGAAGGGAAGAAGGTCTAGAAATATGGACCAGCATGTGAGAACAGGTGGAAGAACAGGATGTGTTTGGGGGATGAATGGTGATTTGCTGGTGAACATGGAGATTTTTTGGAAGGAAAACAGAGGGGGCAGGATGGATAATGTAAAGGACAGAGTAGTGATGCAGGCCTTGAATGCTATATTAAGTTTGTCTTGGAGAGATGTTAACTTTGTTTAAAAAAAAAAAAAAACAACATATTAGCCAAAGGCAGAAGGACCAGGTTGAACAACAAGGGGCTGGAGACAGGGAGACCAGTGGGGTGGACACTGCACTACTTCAGGTAGAAAATGAAGAAGATAGAACTTTAAAACTAAACAAGTAACCTAAAAGAAGACAGAGAGCACTCACGAGGACTGAATTAAAGCAGTGAGATTTAGAAGGCAGGGACAGCAGGACTTCACGAGTGATGGTTGGATAAGGGAGATGAAGTGGAGCTAACCCCTGCCCCCGGGGCCATGTCCAGCCTGCTATCCATTTTATACAGCTGAGGATGGCTTTCCCAGTTTCTAACTGGCTGAAAAAGAACACAGGAAACTATTCCATGATGCTTGAAAATTATGTGAAATTCAAAGTTAAGTGTCCCTAACTACGATTCTATCAGAACATAGCCACACTTGCACATGTGTCTGCTATCTATGGTGACAAGGCAGTACTGGATGGCTATAACTGAGGACATTGAGAAAGTCTGTGACCTCTGAAATTGAAGACATCCACAACGTTTCAGCCTTAGGCTGACAGGAGAAGAGTTGGAGCAGATTTGGGCAAGTGGGGGAAATCATGGTAATTCCACTGAAGGCATGTTGGGTATAGAATCCCGTGGCACAGGGAGACCATGGGAAGATGTACCTGGGCAGTAGGTGAAAGGTCAAGTTCTGAGGCAAGGATTTTGGAACTGTCAATGAGAAGGTCATCAATGGGAAGGCCGCAGTGGAAGCTGTGGGAGCAGGTGAGATAGCTCAGGGAGAAAACCAGGCTGAGGGCAGGCAGAAGACCAGGAAAGGCTGCTGAGCAGCAAACAGAAGAAAAATCAGGGAACAATGGGAACAAATTCATGGTGGAAAAAGTCAAGGGAGGAGATGATTTTTTTTTTTTTAATTGCTGAAGATGCTTTTAAGGAAAAGAGGAAGTTGCCAAATGCCTTCACGAGCCCAAATAGAATCATCATTGAAAAGGGGACAGAATTTTGGAGAGCTCAATCAGGAAGTCACTTAAACAGTGGAACTACATCAGTTCTCCAAGGGACTCCCCAGATTCCACATTCTCCCCATTTCCCTCCTGTCACTCTGACTCCTGTCCTTTTTAATCTCACTCACAGGTTCCTCATCTCCTAGCTTTTAAATGTGGAAAAATTACCTGGTTCCATTCTTAGACATCTTCTTCTCTCTCTCTCTCTCTCTCTCTCTCTCTCGTACTGGGGACTGCACCCAGGGGCACTCTTATCACTGAACTACACCTCTACTTCTTTTTATTTTTATTAATATTTTTTAAATTTTGAGACCAGGTCTCTCCAGGTTGCTAGGCTGGCCTAAAACTTGGATCCTCCTGCCGCAACCTCCCCAGCAGTTGGGACGACTGGCACACACCCTTCTATTTTCTATCCACCCTCAGTGATCCCAGTGCTGTGGGTTTAAATACAGCTATGCACAGTCATATCTTCACCAAGACCGTCCCCTAAATTCAACTTGCAGAACCAACTGCAAACCCATTGCCTGCGCTTGGAAGTCAAATAGGTCCCTAACCAGATAGATCCAAAAGCCAGCTTCATCTCTTCCTCCCCAAACCACCCTGTCCAACAGGATCCTGCACCACAGTTAAAATTAATTCCACTTTTCTGGGTGTTCAAACTGGAATCATCTTGATTCCACTCTCTCATCTTCCACCCAATCTTTCAATAACTCCTATCTTTTGTATCTTCAAACTACTTCCAGAATTCAATGCTCACCCCCTCCATGGGTACCACCCTGCTCCAGACTGCCACTGTCGAGCCCCCTGACACTAAGAACAGTCATTTCACACCAGTTCTACTGCTTTCTTTGGCTGGTTCACGGACCTACCCCCACATGGCAGCAAGCAGCTACAGCTGGATGGTGACCAGCCCCATTAGAAGCCCTTTGCTCTCCCATTCACCCATTTAAGGCCTCTGTATTACCTAAAAGGCTAAATGACAAAATTGGGATGTTATAGTTAAGTGTAACAGGGATAAAACAAAGATCTTGTACTTGGTTTCAAAAACCCAACTGAGTGAATCCATGATAGGGAAGGGCATGGTTTAGAAGCAACAAATATAAAAATGCCTTTGAGTAAGCTGATAACACTCAATAAGAGACTATGGGATGTAGCTGCCAGAGTAAAGAAAAAGCACCCTTAGTTGCATTAATAGAACACTGTCTATGCTAGAATAAGGGAGACGATAGTCCTGTTCCATTCTGAACTGGGTGGCTTTGACTACTGTACTATGCAGACTTCTGGGTAGTTCACTTTGACAGGGTCTGCTAGGTATTCACCATTTCCCTCCGCGTACCTCTGTGGTCTATTCTTTACTGAAGAATATGCAGGAGCTGGTCCCTACAAATTGCTGCACCCAAATTCCCTTGCCCCGGCAGCTTCCTAGGTTCAGCTAGAAGATTCAAGGGCAAGAAGAAAGAGAACATGTCCTTTTGTACCATCCTCTCCCTCTGCACCTTTCTGGCAGTAGCTATGTCCTTTCACAATGCCAGTCACTATTGGGCAACCTCTCTTCCATAGCTCCAGCTTTTTGCGGGTTCCAGTTTCCTTCCCTTGCCCCTTCAGGCTTTGAGGTGGTAACAGCTTCCTCCTCTTGCTAGCCCCTCAGCACCTCAGCATCCCTTCTTGATTCCTTTAACCTGCCCACAGCTCTACAAATAATCCCTTCACTAATTATTTTCAAAATTCCAACTAAGTGGGCCTTCTGTTTCCTGCAGGGACCCTGAATCCAAATGAAGAGACAGGATGCCAGAAAGTCTTAATGTCGTGTCTATGCAGAACAACTCCAAGAACAGAGGATGCTTGGCCTGGCCAAGAGAAGACTCCAGAAAGCACAGCCTATTTAAGGGTAACTGAACATCATTGAATTTACCATCCTGGCTCCATAGACAACAATAGGTACAGAAAAATCACCTTTTAGATAAATGTAAACTTTTCCCATAGTTGGTAAAGGTAGGGTGAGTACCCCTGGCAGGTCATGAAGTTCAGTAATTCTGAGTTGTCCAGTCTGAAGCTGGATGAGCCCATATTTGGAACACTGTAGGAAAACATTAGAAGCACAGCCTAGAAAAGGGCTTTCCAAGCCAGAATTTCATGACTTGCCACCAACTGTACACTAATCAAAGGTCTGCCAAAACACAGCAGTCCCCTCTTATCCTTAGTTTCACTTTCTGTGGTTTTAATTATCCGTGGTCAACTTCAGTCAGAAAATGTTACATGGAAAATTCTAGAAATAGTTCATAAGCTTTAAATTGCACACCATGAGTGGAAAATTCCAGATACACAATTCATAAGTTTGAAACTGCACACCATTCTGAGTAGCATGATGAAATCTTATGCCACCCCACCCCCTCCTGCCTGGAACATGTATCATCTCTTCATCCAGTGTATCCACATTGCATATGCAACCCACCATTAGTCACTGTGGCTACTGGCTCAGTTATTAGATCCCCTGTCACAGGATTACAGTATTTGTATTCAATTAACCCCTACCTAGTAGTCTAACTATATCACAATGCCTCTATCACTGACCTCACTTCATCTCATCATATAGGCAGTGTATCTTCTCACATCATCACAAGAAGGTCGGGTATATATATGATAAGACTTTTTGAGAAAGATCACATTCATATAACTTTTATTACAATATAAATAACTGTTCTATTTTAGTTATAACTATTAACCTCTTACTGTGCCTAGCCTATAAACTTTATCAAGGCATGTATATATAGGAAAAAAGCTGATATAGGGCTTTGTACTATCAGAGATTTCAGGCATCCACTGGAACATACCACCTGTAGATAAGGGAGAATATGATAAAATTGAGGAAAAATTTGGGGATGTGTTTTGCTGCTTCTTACTTTCATCTAGGGAACAGAGGGATAGTTTTTGTGTCCAGCTTTCTAATTCCCAACACCGAAATTGTTGTTCATGCTTTAAGAAAACTTAAGAACATAACTCATTTTACATCTCAGTATCACGCTTTCCAAAGGGTTATTTCCAGTCCACTGAGGAATCTACTCAAAACATTTTAATCCGGCAACTTCTACCCACCCATTTGTCAATCACTAGTGTGGCTCTTGAGAAACGCGGTCTCATTTTTCAAATCAAAATCCAAGATGCAAATCCTACCCACAGGACAAAATTATCGTACGTCCTAGAAAAAAACAAGATAGCCTTAATTTCACTATAGTGGGAAAAAAGAAATGTGCTTTGCAAAAGCCCTGAATGTCTGAGTTCACAGCAGGGTCATGGTTCAAGATGCCAAGTTTGTATCTAACCCGGGTATTGTTGGGTGAGCATTCAGAGTTGATCATTTACTAGCCCGCGGTACCGCTAGGACAGCCAGTTCTTCACTCATTCATTCAACAAACATTTGATATTGATCAACTCCATTAACAGAGCCTTACGGATGCACAAAAGATTCAAAGAGGCCAACGCTGCTTCAAGAGGACTTCAGTAAGTCCAAACGACCCGATTTTAAAGGCCAATGAAGGCAAAGGTAGAGAGAGTGACGGCGCCCGGAAAGTTTCCGTAGAAACTTGGTAAATGCCAGCCCTCGGGCGCTGGGAGGGCGGGGACACGGGCCCACTGGAGGACGCTGCCTACGGGCTGGGCTGGGTCCCGGCCCGGGCTCCGGGTCCCGCCGCCTCCCGGAGCCACGCGGCGCCCGCCCTCGGCCCAGCGGAGGCGTCCGCTTGGTCCGGGGCCCAGGAGAGCAGCATCCGGCGGCGGCGGGAAGGGCGGCCTCGGTGGCCCACCGCGCGGGGCCGCAGTGCGGGGCGCTTCAAGCTCCTCCGACTCCAGGCAGCGCGCGCACGCACCGCCGCGCGCCCAACCGCGCCGGGCACCCGCCGCGCGCTCCCGCGCAGCCCCGGCGCCCTGGGCCCCAGGCCCCCGGCCCTTGCAGGCCGTCGGGCTCGGCCGCACTTACCTTCCTTGGCTTTCTTCCTCCGGGCCAGGGTCCCTCCGAGTTTCCCCAAGAAGGAGTCATCTTTCTTGCGGGACGGGGGCGACTTGGGAGTGGGGGACTTGGGGACAGAGGGCGACTTCTGAGGGGAGGTAGCCATGGCGGCGGAGCGGGCAGCCGCGGGCCGAGCGGGACGCCGAGCTGGAGCTGGGCGGACGCGGCGGGCGGCGGCGGGACTGAGGCTGCGGCTTTCCAAACGGAAGCGGAATTATTCCAAGCATTTGAGGCAGCTCACGCTCGCCTTTCCCTTCCCTCGCTCCCTCCCTCGCGCCGCCCTCCGCCCTGGAAGGAGCTGCGCGCAGGGGCCCGAGCCCCGGCCCGGCCTGCGCCCCTGGGCTGGCCGGAGCAGGGAGGATGCCCCGAATCTGCCCCGCGCTGCAGGACACGCGGCCTAATCAGTTTGGGTGTATGTATAACCCTCCTGGCTGGGAGCGCCGGAACCTGGAAGACTCTGCACCCGGCGCATACCCTAGCACAAATCAGGATCTGAACCGAACCAACTCTGTTACTCTCTCCCAGCTGCTTGGAGGAGCTTGTTCTTCTCCTGAATTGCTTATAAAATTAGCCCATGTCTTGTCCTCATGAAAGAAAGCGAGCCAAAATGTGTTCAGGCCGCATCAAACTGGGCACCACCATTTTCCCTGCATTTATCCATGGCCATCACCCTCCTCTTCTCCCATCCAATAACTTTGAAGTACATGAGGGGAAGGCCCAAGCTTATTCTTGCAAGACATCCATGTTTCTAGCAGCTCAATGGCTTGTACAAAGAAGAATCCCAAATGTTGCTGGGAACCGGCAAGGGAAAACACAACCATGGGCTTCTCAGACACCATGTCCTTCGGGTCAGGTATCCTGCCAAACAGGGGGACTCCCACGCTCATTTGGAATAACAGGGTAGTAGTAGTCACACAAAACATGATGTTTCAAGGACTCGTATTGGAAATGGTTCAAAGGCACACTATTGCATTTGTCCACCTTAAGTTCTAGCTTGGGTTCTTGTTTTTGCCTGACTCACATACACATACTCAGGTGGCACTTAGCAGCTGTTTCCTCCCCATCCCTTAAGCTACTGTTGATTATACCTGGATGACCTTCTGACCCAGAGGGGCCTGGCTTGAGGTTACATAAACTGAATCAAGACTCTAAGCTGGATAACTATTGTTAGAAGTTGAGCATGGTAGATGATCATGCGGTCTAGAGTCGGGATTGGTTTTTAGTCACACACATGGAAATGAGTGGACACACAGAAGAAGGGAGCAAAGCAGGGTGCTCAGGAGGCCATGGGGGCCTAGTGACTGCCTGAACCTAAATCTCTCTCCAGCCCCAGGTTTCAGTCCCCCCAGAACCAGCTGTACTTCCTTCCCAAGAGGTTTAGTAAAACCTTCTAATAGCAAACCCGTTTAACGTGGCCTAATCAGCAAAGTGACAAGCAGTAATTCCTGAGTAGAACCAATATCTAACAACAAGATGGTCAGTAGAGCCTCAGCAGAATATAGGTTCATTTTATTTTTGCTTGAGAGTCATAATTTTACCTTTTTTGAAAATTACACTTTAATTGGTGCCTCTCACCTAGCAGAAAGTGGAGGAGTCGGGATGTCTGCTGACCTGGGAAAATGCCTACATCCCTTCCCCGCAATCTTAGAGATGGTGGGAAGCGGCAATGAAATTGAATTTTGATTACATCATTAATCATTTTTGTCCAGGTTATCAGACACATGAGGATGTCTTCAAAATCTGACCTCCAGCCCTGGAAGCACTTCTTAATTACAAGACATGCAGCACAATAGCTTTTTTTTTTTTTTAAATGTTGAAAAATAAAGGGTATATTTAGAATTAGACAGCTGGACTCTGTTTAGATGATCCCAATTGTGTCGGCAATGGCCAAAGCATCATAATTAGGAGCTAGTCAAACATATCCCTTCTATGACGTCAGTGTCATAGAGCTTCTTCACATCTTGTTTGATCTGGTGTTTGTTGGCCTTGACATCCACAATGAACACAAGTGTGTTGTTGTCTTCAGTCTTCTTCATGGCTGACTCAGTGATCAGGGGAACTTGATGATGGCATGGTGGTCACGCTTGTTTCTCCTGGGGGTGCTCTTCCAAGGATATTTGGGCTGCCTCCAGGGCCACAATGTCTTGGACCAACAGAAGGTAGGTGACATGCAGATCTTCTTTTTATGACTGTGGACGCCCTTCAACTCTGCCTTCTTGGCCTTCAAAGCTTTTGCTTTTGCTTCATCTTTGAGAGGGTCAGGAACTTCCTTCTTAGCTTTTGGCTTTTTCATCTTGGTGAAAAGCTCATTCCCTTTGCCGTTTCTTCCTCTATGAAATGAAGTAATTGGAACAGAAGAGTGGCTCTCCAACCTGACTGGCCATCACAATCCTCTGGGAGTTTACTACAAACATTAAAAAGTCAATCTCCAGAAATTCTGATTTATTAAATCTGCGGAGAAATCAAAGGATATGTATTTTTAAAACTAGATTACATAGGGTGATTTCAGCGTAGCTGATCCACGCACTGATGTTTGGGCACTTAGGGAATCTTATGGTACTAAAATTCTCTTTCACAAATTGCTGATATCTGCATGCAGGGCTTAGGTCCTAAATATGGTGTGATCAAGATTACCCATGGAGATCCTTTAAGTTGCCCACCAGTGCTCTTGCATACACAACTTTCCTTGCTAATTGTTATCATTTTCACTAAACTTTGAAAACCACAGAACAAAACTGAAAGGAAGAACAGTCTTGATCATTGAAGCCTGGCTTCCAGAAAATACCAGCAAAACAAACTGTGGAGAAGGCAGAGCTAACCTTCCTGTGCACAGTGATAAGGGGAGCTCCTCCTTGGCAGCCTTCGTGGTAACTCCAGAGGAAGACAAATTGGGAGATGCACCAGGTTTTAAAACTGGCCTTGCAATGGGTTTGGCCAGGGATCATGATAAGATTGTTTAGGATCAGTGGACACAAGGTGAAGCTTTCAAAGAGTCTTAGAGAGTAAACAGTCGTTTTAATGGTATCTATTGAAAAGTCTAAGGATTTTTTGTTGATTTCAATGAGGACTGGGGGGAAGTTCATGAAAAGAACCAGTAAGTTTTTTGCAAATTTTGTCTTTCTGGGCAAGAGGTTTTTAGAATAAAGATCCATAATGTAGGCAGTAAACTGTATGGATGTGATTGGTTTCCCAGGTCTCAGTACTCTGCATGTATCTTGCCTTCTAAACATTTCTGCCTCTAAGATAATTATTAATCTCTTGAAAGCGTGATGGGGAATGCATGGGGAATTGTACATCTGTGTTACTTGAAGTGCAGTCCATAAGCCAGTGTTAATCCAGATCCTATTATTGGTCTTGAAAAGATATAAATGCAGAAATTGTAGTTTTAGAAACTTTGATAGCAATTTAATAATACAATTCTATATCTGTTTAATCTAAGAATAAAAACTGGAAGCTTACATTCTGAATGTCTTTTCATGTTATTTCTTCAGTAATTCTTTTACAAAAATATTTGTCTTTGCCAGATTGGTCCTTTACCATACATCCTTTGACATGCAGTGTTCTAAGTTACTCCTGTTTGCTTAGCGTTCTTATACTCTCTTTGGCATGATTCTTTTTCTTTTTAATTTCTTTTTTAGTTGTAGATGGACACAATACATATATTTATTTATTTGTTTATTTATTTATTTATTATGTGGTGCTGAGGATTGAACCCAGTGCCTCGCACTTGCAAGGCAAGTGTTCCACCACTGAGCTACAATCCCAGCCCCTTGACATAATTCTTTTAGAATCTTTATAGATATGACTTGATGTGGATTTGGTGCAGAAGATTAAGTGAAAGAGTATATGGAAAAGTGCCTTGCACAGGGCCTGGCATCAAATCTTATTTAGAGATACATACCACATGTTCTTCTTCCATAACATGCAGAGGAGAACCTGCACTGGTTTTCTCTCTTCTAAACAGGTGTTTCCAATTATGGCTTCCTCCAATCAGCTGGGCTCTTGTGCTTGATCACTGTTTTCATCCTACCCAAGGGTTAGATAAATTTACAGAGACAACTTATGCATTAAATGTTCGATACTATGAAGTTCTTCTGAATCTCAAGGCCAACTACTCTTGGAACCTAGACCTTGCACTGGGAGAGAATAATCCCAGGTTCCAGTCCTAGTTCTATAACTAGGTGATCTGGTATATACCACTTTCCTTTCTGTACTTTCCTTTCCATCATCTGTAAGAAGCCAAGGCAGCAACTGCTAAAGCTGAACATTGGGGGTCTAGGGAGGCCTAGGGATGTAACTTAGCAGTAGAGCAATTGCCTAGCATGTGCCCTGCTATGGTTTGGATTCCTAGCACATACACACACATAATGTAATGTTGAACATGACAACTTCCTTGTGCACACAATTTCAGTTCTAGGTTATAGACATAAAAATGAGTCTATTTGTGAACCCAGATACATATTTTAGTAAGTTCATTGTAACACCATTCAAGTTGAATCATGGTAATAGTCACAGTAATGAGAATGAATAATTTGCAGCAATAGAACGTATCTTACAATATAACATTGAGTGAAAGAAGAAAAAAAAAAAAAAACAGACCCCCAAAGAGCACAGACTATCATTTTATTCATAAATTCTAAAATGGGCAAAACAAATCTACATTAGAAGTTGGGATAGTGTTGGAGTGTGGAGCACGAGGGAGGCTATTGGAGCTAATATTCTGTTTCTTGATCTGACTACTGGTTGCACAGATTTATTCATTTTAAAAATTAATGGACTTCACATTTGATAATTTGAGCAACTTTCTGTATGCATATTGTACTTTAATAAAAATTTACTAATTTATCACAAAAATATTAATATTTTAAAACGAAGCCCCATAGGATCCCTTTTAACTCTCTGGTCTCCTTTTCTAACTCCCTGGGTGTTCTGTGTCACTCAGAAGTCCATAGGTCCTAACCTAGGTCAGTCCTGTCACCAGCCCTTACTTTAGGAGATTTTGCTGCCTTCAGCCACCAAGCAATGTTCCTGTTCTGTTCCTGTTCTGGCCCTGTCATCTTCCCTCAATAATTCCAATAGTCAGGTTTTGTGGTTCACAAGGCAGGAGCACGTGGTAGTGGTGGATGTGGGTTCAAATCACCATTCTTCAGCTGAACATCTGTATCCACTTGTGTAAGTTCCTTATCCTCTCTGCAGCTCAGTTTTCTAATTAGAAAATGAATACTTACCTCATACAGTTGTTGGGTGGACCAAGAGATTTAGTATAAATAAGTTACTTAGCTCAATGCCTGGCACATAAGTCTCAGCTCAATAGATATTGGTTACAAGTATCTCATTTGAGTCTCATAAATGATGTTATCATCACTTCCATTTATATGGACAAATAATTGGAAACTTGGAAAGTTTAAATAACTTGCAAGAGTTTACATCATAGCCAATAATTGAAATACTAATACATGCCCCTTAGGATCTGTCCTTCCAGCTATCCATAGAATCCACGATTTTTCATTGAGATGATAGTCTCAGACTGTATTAGAATAAAGACTATGTTTTCCAGCTAGGTTTACTCACTTCACATGACCACCTTCTGACCAATGGGATGTAAGCAAAAGTTGTGGGGCAGCTTCCAGAGATAGTCCTAAAAAGATAGATGGGAAATGGGTATTTGACTTCTGGTATTACCAGACTATCACACAGACCCACCAGCCCATTGAGAATGACTGGAAAAACTGGACAACATGTAAAATAAATCAACTTGGGAGCATTAGAAAGCAGTGAGATTTACAGGGCCAAGGGGAAACCCCAGAGAGGTGAATATATCCTATGGGGACAATTTCCCCCAGGGTCAACTCCCAGTTTAAGGGGAGGCAGCAGAGAGGGCGAGCAGGGCAGCTGCCACCCTCACCAAGTAGTCAAAAGTTCAGACACTGCCTCGCCGGAGGGGCTCCCAGGAAGAGCCCTCTCACTTTGGTTTGGGACTCTTAAAAAGAGTACACTCTAGTAGATGAAGGGAAAAGTAGGACATTTTCAGTTTTAAAAATATACTGATAAAATTTGTTATTAGCTGACCCAAACAAAAAGAAACACTAAAGCATATGGCAGAACGAAAATCATCCTAGGTGGAAGCGTGGTGACATTGGGAAGAATAAAGAACAAATGAAAGGGTAATATGTGGGGAAATCTAACAGCATAGTAACTATATGAAATAACAGAAATAAAATCTTATAAGGTTTTTTTTTTTTTTTTAGAATTTTCTTTTTTTTTTATTGTAAACAAATGGGATACATGTTGTTTCTCTGTACATGGCGTAAAGGCATACCATTTGTGTAATCATAAATTTACATAGAGTAATGTTGTTTGATTCATTCTGTTATTTTTTCCCTTCCCCCCACCCCTCCCACCCCTCTTTACCCTCTATACAGTACTTCCTTCCTCCATACTTGCCCCCCTCCCTAACCCTAACTCTAACCCTAACACTAACCCTTCCCTTCCCCCCATTATGTGTCATCCTCCACTTATTAGCGAAATCATTCGTCCGTTGGCTTTTTGAGATTGGCTTATCTCACTTAGCATGATATTCTCCAATTTCATCCATTTGCCTGCAAATGCCATAATTTTATCATTCTTTATGGCTGAGTAATATTCCATTGTATATATATACCACAGTTTCTTTATCCACTCATCAATTGAAGGGCATCTAGGTTGGTTCCACAGTCTGGCTATTGTGAATTGAGCAGCTATGAACATTGATGTGGCTGTGTCTCTGTAGTATGCTGATTTTAAGTCCTTTGGATATAGGCCAAGGAGTGGGATAGCTGGGTCAAATGGAGGGTCCATTCCAAGTTTTCTAAGGAATCTCCACACTGCTTTCCAGAGTGGCTGCACTAATTTGCAGCCCCACCAGCAATGTATGAGTGTACCTTTCTCCCCACATCCTCGCCAACACCTGTTGTTGCTCGTATTCTTGATAATCGCCATTCTAATTGGGGTGAGATGGAATCTTAGGGTGGTTTTGATTTGCATTTCTCTTATTACTAGAGATGTTGAACATTTTTCCATATGTTTGTTGATTGCTTGTAGATCTTCTTCTGTGAAGTGTCTATTCATTTCCTTAGCCCATTTGTCGACTGGATTATTTGAATTCTTGGAGTAAAGTTTTTTGAGTTCTTTATAGATTCTGGAGATTAGTGCTCTATCTGAAGTATGATTGGCAAAGATATTCTCCCATTCTGTAGGCTCTTTCTTCGCATTGCTGATAGTTTCCTTTGCTGAGAGAAAGCTTTTTAGTTTGAATCTATCCCAGTGGTTGATTCTAGCTTTTATTTCTTGTGCTATGGGAGTCCTGTTAAGGAAGTCTGATCCTAGACCAACAAGGTGAAGATTTGGACCTACTTTTTCTTCTATAATCTTCAGGGTCTCTGGTCTGATTCCGAGGTCCTTAATCCATTTTGAGTTTAGTTTCGTGCATGGTGAGAGATATAGGTTTAGTTTCATTCTGTTGCATATGGATTTCCAATTCTCCCAACACCATTTGTTGAAGAGGCTATCTTTTCTCCATTGCATATTTTTGGCCCCTTTGTCTAGTATGAGAAAATTGTATTTATTTGGGTTTGTGTCCGTGTCCTCTATTCTATACCATTGATCTACCTTTCTATTTTGGTACCAATACCATGCCGTTTTTGTTACTATTGCTTTGTAGTAGAGTTGAAGATCTGGTATTGCAATACCCCCTGTTTCACTCTTCCTGCTAAGTATTGCTTTAGCTATTCGGGGTTTCTTATTCTCCCAGATGAATTTCATAATTGCTTGCTCTATTTCTGTAAGGTACATCATTGGGATTTTAATTGGAATTGCATTGAATTTGTATAGCACTTTAGGTAGTATGACCATTTTGACAATATTAATTCTTCCTATCCAAGAACATGGAAGATCTTTCCATCTTCTAAGGTGTTCTTTAATTTCTTTCTTTAGTGTCGTATAGTTCTCATTGTAGAGGTCTTTCACCTCTTTTGTGAGATTGATTCCCAAGTATTTTATTTTTTTCGAGGCTATTGTGAATGGGGTAGTTTTCCTAATTTCTCTTTCTGAAGATTCATCACTTATGTATAAAAATGCGTTGGATTTATGGGCATTGATCTTGTAACCTGCTACTTTACTGAATTCACTTATGAGTTCTAAGAGTTTTCTGGTGGAATTTCCAGGTTTCTCTAAATATATAATCATGTCATCAGCGAACAGGGATAGTTTGAGTTCTTCTTTCCCAATTCGTATCCCTTTAATCTCTTTGGTTTGTCTAATTGCTCTGGCTAGAGTCTCAAGAACGATGTTGAATAAAAGTGGTGAAAGAGGGCATCCATGCCTTGTTCCAGTTTTTAGGGGGAATGCTTTCAGTTTTTCACCATTTAGAATGATATTAACCATGGGCTTAGCATAAATGGCCTTTACAATGTTAAGGAATGTTCCCACTATCCCTATTTTTTCTAGTGTTTTGAGCATGAAGGGGTGCTGTATTTTATCAAATGCTTTTTCTGCATCTATTGAAATAATCATGTGATTCTTGACTTTAAGTCTATTAATGTGGTGAATTACGTTTATTGATTTCCTGATGTTGAACCAACCTTGCATCCCTGGGATGAAACCCACTTGATCATGGTGCACTATCTTTTTAATATGTTTTTGTATGCGATTTGCTAAAATTTTGTTGAGAATTTTTGCATCTATGTTCATTAAGGATATTGGTCTGAAATTTTCTTTCCTTGATGAGTCTCTGTCTGGTTTAGGTATCAGGGTGATATTGGCTTCATAGAATGAGTTTGGGAGGGTTCCCTCCTCTTCTATTTTATGGAATACTTTGAGAAGTATTGGAATGAGCTCTTCTTTAAAGGTTTTGTAGAACTCGGCTGAGAACCCATCTGGTCCCGGACTTTTCTTTGTTGGTAGGCTTTTGATGACTTCTTCTATTTCAGTACTTGAAATTGGTCTATTTAAATTGTTTATGTCCTCCTCGTTCAGTTTAGGCAATTCATATGTCTCTAGAAACCTGTTGATGCCTTCGAAATTTTCTATTTTGTTGGAGTATAGATTTTCAAAATAGCTTCTAATTATGTTTTGTATTTCAATCCTGTCTGTTGTGATATTCCTTGTTCATTCCGAATTTTAGTGATTTGGGTTTTCTCTAGTCTTCTCTTTGTTAGTGTGGCTAAAGGTTTATCAATTTTGTTTATTTTTTCGAAGAACCAACTATTTATTTTGTCAATTTTTTGTATTGTTTCTTTTGTTTCAATTTCATTGATTTCAGATCTGAGTTTAACTATTTCCTGTCTTCTACTACTTTTGGTGCTGTTCTGTTCTTCTTTTTCTAGAGCTTTGAGCTGTAGTGTTAGGTCGTTTATTTGTTGAGTTTTACTTCTTTTATTAAATGTGCTCCATGAAATAAATTTCCCTCTAAGTACTGCTTTCATAGTGTCCCAGAGATTTTGATACAATGTTTCTTTGTTCTCATTTACCTCTAAGAATTTTTTAATTTCCTTCCTAATATCTTCTGTTATCCATTCATCATATAATAGCATATTGTTTAATCTCCAGATGTTGGAATAGTTTCTGTGTTTTACTCTTTCATTTATTTCTAACTTCAATCCATTGTGATCTGATAGAATACATGCTAGTGTCTCTATCTTCTTGTATTTGCTAACATTTGCTTTGTGGCATAATATATGGTCTATTTTAGAGAAGGATCCATGTGCTGCTGAGAAGAAAGTGTATTCGCTCTTGGTTGGATGGTATATTCTATAAATGTCCGTTAAGTTTAAATTATTGATTGTGTTATTGAGATCTATGGTTTCTTTGTTCAATTTTTGTCTGGAAGATCTGTCCAGTGGTGAGAGAGGCGTGTTAAAATCACCTAGTATTATTGTGTTATGGTCTATTTGGTTTCTGAAATTGAGAAGGATTTGTTTGACATACATGGATGAGCCACTGTTTGGGGCATAGATGTTTATGATTGTTATATCTTGCTGATTTATGTTTCCCTTAAGCAGTATGAAATGACCTTCTTTATCCCTTCTGACTAATTTGGCTTGAAGTCCACATTATCTGAAATGAGGATGGATACTCCAGCTTTTTTGCTGAGTCCATGTGCATGGTATGTTTTTCCCCATCCTTTCACCTTTAGTCTATGGGTATCTTTTTCTATGAGGTGAGTCTCTTGCAGGCAACATATTGTTGGATCTTTCTTTTTAATCCAATCTGCCAGTCTATGTCTTTTGATTGATGAATTCAGGCCATTAACATTCAGGGTTATTATAGAGATATGATTTGGTTTCCCGGTCATTTGGTTCATTTTTTAAATTTTATTTATTTATTTGTTTGACACAACTTGTTTCCTCCTTTATTTGACAATTCCTTTAGGATAATTCCTCCCTTTGCTGATTTGCTTCTTTGTTTTTCATCTTTTCCTCATGGAATATTTTGCTGAGCATGTTCTGTAATGCTGGCTTTCTTTTTGTAAATTCTTTTAGCTTTTGTTTATCATGGAAGGATTTTATTTCATCGTCAAATTTGAAGGTAAGTTTTGCTGGGTATAAGATTCTTGGTTGGCATCCATTTTCTTTCCAGGGCTTGAAAAATGTTGTTCCAGGCCCTTCTAGCTTTTAGGGTCTGGATTGAAAAATCTGCTGATATCCATATTGGTTTCCCCCTGAATGTAATTTGGTTCTTTTCTCTCACAGCCTTTAAAATTCTGTGTTTATTTTGTATGTTCGGTATTTTCATTATAATGTGCCTTGGTGTGGGTCTGTTGTAATTTTGTGTATTTGGAGTCCTATAAGCCTCTTGAACTTGATTTTCCATTTCATTCTTCAGATTTGGGAAATTTTCTGATATTATTTCATTGAATAGGTTGTTCATTCCTTTGGCTTGTTTCTCTAAGGCCTTCCTCAATCCCAATAATTCTTAAATTTGGCCTTTTCATGATATCCCATAGTTCTTGTAGATTCTGTTCATGATTTCTTACCATCTTCTCTGTTTGTTCAGCTTTGTTTTCAAGGTTAAATATTTTGTCTTCAATGTCTGAGGTTCTGTCTTCCAGGTGTTCTATCCTATTGGATATGCTTTCTATGGAGTTCTTAATTTGGTTTATTGTTTCCTTCATGTCAAGGATTTCTGTTTGTTTTTTTTTCAATATCTCTAACTCTTTATTGAAATGATCTTTTGCTTCCTGTATTTGCTCTTTTAACTGTCGATTGGTGCGATCAATCAATGCTTGCATTTGCTCTTTCATCTCATCATTCAGTGCGTGCATTTGCTCTTTCATCTCATCGTTTGCTTCTCTGATCATTTTAATTATGTACATTCTGAACTCCTTTTCTGTCATTTCTTCTGCCATGCTGTCACTGGGTTTTATTGATGTAACATCTAGATTTGTTTGCAGCATTTTCTTTCCTTGTTTTCTCATATTGTTCAGGTATCAGAGGACCGCTGAGATATTGCAGATTTCCTCTATTGACTTACAATGTCCCTGAAGATTTCTATATATATCCCCCCTTAGCCTTCAGTAGGCTGAAGTCTTGGAGGAAGTTGATAATGCGGTGCTCCACAAGGAAGCTGCCTCTCTAGGAGTGGTGGCCTTCAGGTGGGGTATAATCCCTGCTAGTGGGCAGAGGTGCCTCCACTTGTTGACCAATGATCATCCAAAGGGGACCTAGGCTGTGGGCTGAGGCAAGGCCTGTTTGGGCCTGAGTCTCTGGTTTTACCGTCCTTGTGGGGAAACCTCACCCAGCAGGGAAGACTCACCCGGTGGGGAGGTGTCGCTGGTCAGTTCCCTCCTAGAGGTTCCCCTCAATTTACAGCTACCGCCTGGGTTGGGCTGCCTTCCTCTGCAAAGTTCCCAGGGGCCCGGCCCTACCTCCTGGGCCTGGGAGCCTCACCCTTCGCAGATGACTCTCCCTAGGCTGCCCTTCCTCAGAGAATCTGCCCGCAGGCCTGGAACCTTCGCTCCACCCTAAGCCTGTCTCTGTGCGGTTCTTCCACCAAGAAGCCTCCTAGATCCTGGGACCCTGCTCTGCACCTAATCGCCTGGCTATGCGGCCCCTCCTCTGAGCAGCCACCTGGGGCCCTGTACAATCGCTCTGAATCCCAGAGACCCGCCACACGCCTCTTGCTCCAGACAGCCGCCCAGTATTCTGGTGGGGTCACTAGGAGTCCAAGAAACTCACTGCGTGCCTCCACCTCCACCAACCACCCGTAGCCCGGGGCAATCAATCACTCCGAGTCGAAGTGACCCTCCCCGTTCCTCCTCCTTCTCCAGATAACCCCCGGGGTGTTCAGGAGCGGTCGCTCTGAGTGGCTCTGAGTCCACGTGACCCGCAGCACGGGTCCTCTGGGCAACCGCCTGGAGCTCTGGTGCGGCCACTCAAGACCAAGCGTCCCACCACGCTTCTCCTCCAGGCAGCCCCCCTGTGTTCAGGAGCTGTCACTTTAAGTCCAAACAACTCACCACTCGCCTTCTCCTCTGAGCAGCCGCCTGGAGCGCTAATGCAGTCACTGCGAGTCCAAAGGACCCGCCGCGCTCCTCCTCTTCCTCCTCCTACTCCTCCGGGCAGGCCCCGGGGTTCAGAAGTGGTCTGAGTCCAAACAGCTCGCCACGCAGCCCCTCCTCTGGCAACCGCCTGTAGCTCTGATGTAGTCACCCCGAATCCAAGCGGCCGCGCTCCTCCTCCTCCTCCTCGTCCTCCGGGCAGGCCCCGGGGTTCAGAAGCATCGTTCTGAGTCCAAACAGCTCGCCGGCGGCTTCTCCTCTGGCAACCGCCTGTAGCTGTGGTGCAGTCACTCCGAATCCAAGTGGCCACGCTCCTCCTCCTCCTCCTCAGGGCAGGCCCCGGTGTCCTGAGTCCACACAGCTCTCCTCGCCACTCTTCCCCTGGGCAGCCGCCGGAGCCCCAGTGGTTGCTCCGAGTCCCAGCGCTGTGCCCAGCAGCCTCCTTTACGGGGCTCCCAGCTGTCCGAGTTCACTGCTCCAGCGGAGGGAGGGGCGTCTCGCCGGCAGTTCTACTTCACAAAGTTTCCTGCGTTCCGGGACCACCGTCCCATCCGGGATGCCCCCCAGGGGGTGAGAGTCACCCGGCTGCTTTGAGTTGGTCCCAAGCGTCTCAATATCTCCTCTTTTGAATCCTGAGTCCTGGAGCAACATGAAATGCAGCCACCCTCTAGGCCGCCATCTTGAAACCTTATAAGGTTTTTAAATATATAAATAAAATTAAAATACACAAAAACAGAAGCATTCAAATAAGTAAAAATAAGTGATGATGTTATTAATTAAGTGTTTTAAAGTAGAGGCTTTGTCTGTGAAGAAGTGAAAGAACAACTGCAATTGGACTTTGATAAACCAAGAAGCTTGCTGCAATCTCTAGGGTAACCATTAAAGGAATAGTAAAAGACTAACTCTTAGTCCAAGATAATGGAGAGAAAATTGGCATCTAGGTGCTCCATTTAGGCAGATTTCATAATGTGTCATATGTGTGTCAACTTTTCTTTTGCATTCTGTTTTTATTTTATTGTGATTTTGTTGTTGTCATATAGTTAAAAGTTAGGGGTAAAGGTAAAACAATCTTCTCAAAACAAACTAAGGTAAAACTCAAACCGAAAAAGGCTGTCACTTTAGGAAAAATATCTTTTCTGAATATGAATACCTTCTGTTATGAGTCAAACTGTGTCCCCTAAAAAACAGTGAGTTGGGCTGGGGAGATAGCTCAGCTGGTAGAGTGCTTGCCTGGCAAGCATAAGGCCCTGAGTTCAATCCCCAGCACCGCAAAACAAACAAAAAACAATAAGTTAGGTCCTAATTCCTGTACCTCAAACTACAAACTTATTCAGAAACCATGTCATTGAAGATGTAATCGCTGGATATAATAGCAAGTCAAGTCATACTGAAGTATGGTGAGCACTGAACCCAGTAACACTGGTGTCCTTATGAGAGGAAAATTTGGACACAGACATGCAGAGGGAAGACAACAGGAAGCTCTACCAGAAGGACACGGCCATTGGAGTTATGTGACTACAAGTCAAGGAAATGCTTGGAAGGAGCAAGGTAGGATCCTTCCCTAGAGTCTTAAGAAAATATGACAGACACCTGGGTTTTGGACTTCTAGCCTCCAGAACTGTGAGAAAATTAATTTCTGCTGTTTGAAGCCACCTAGTTTGTGTCCTTTGTTACAGCAGCCATAGGAAACCAACACGCCATCTAAGGGACAAAATGGGATCCCTCCATTATGAGGATTTTACAAAAGCTCTGGATCCCAATCAATAATCAGAGGTTGTTTGACCACATCAAAGCAGGAACAGAGAGAGAAGCGTGCCACAGCCTCTTGGGGATTTCTTTGATCACTGAAAGTGAGGTGTGCTTTTAGGATGAAAGCAGTGTGAGAGATGAAAGGCCCTGGAGCGGAGGGGTCTTAAGTGACAACCTTGTGGTGGAACATTCCCCCTGGGAATTCTGGGATATTAGCAGTGGCCTTTGAAGGTCAATCAGTGAGCATGCCCTCTGGGAGTCCTACTTGCCTGGGTGAAGGTGACCTGGATGGTGAGGGTGGGGTGGAGGAGCAAGGGCTTCTCTTGGTGGGCAGGGAGGGCATGGGCCAGGAGGAAGTCAGAAGACCTTGGCTTTAGTTGGCAACATGGTGGACAGAAGGTGGGATGTTTTTGAGGGTCACACAGGATGATGTCAGACAGCCTCTGATCCAGCCATGGAGGGATGCATCCCAAATACTTCGAAACAGATGACCTACTTATTTACCCTTTAAGAGTCTCCTAATGAACTGTAGTTGTTAGTAGAAGGATTTCTTTCCATTAGCATGATAGCTGAGTACCAGCCATAGAGGTCAGATCAGTAGCTCCTACCTGAGTCATCTAACAGAGGAACGGAGAACACATCAGGGAACAACAGTAGGGGCTAAGATTTTAGGGACAGAAGAAAGCATTTGTGACACACTTCAGACCCAGCCAGGCAAGGAAGAACACCTGGGCCCCAGTGATTCTATTGGTTCCTGTCACTGGCTACTGAGATTATACCTGAAGTCTTATCTGTCCTCTACCCTGAGCCTCCCCAGGTCAGTGTGAGCTGGGAGCCAGGTCTTCTTAATGGCTTGTCATATCCACCTGTACCCCACCTCCAGACTTATATGACCTGCAAGATTCTACATTCTCATCTTTGCAGGGAGAGATATTAAAGTTATTCAGACCTCTCAGATGGTTTCTTTAAGAGAAGAAAGTTAGAAGCACCTCTAGCAATGAGCTGGAACCAAGACTTGAAGACTTGAAACACTCTTGGTCAATGGGCATGCAAGAGGCTAGGCATCTGGTCAGCAGAGGCCAGTTCAGAGAGACCATCGCTTGAGAGATTCACATATAGAGTGGTGCATCGGGTGACATCATAGAGGGGACAGTACTGGAGGAATGGTACCTCCTGGCCTGGCTTACCATTTACATCACCTTCCATGGAAACTGCCCATTCTGACCTGATCCACTGAGATGCTAGTGCCATTTTCTGTTTCTGCTGTTGGGATCTGAATTGCTCATGACTCACCCTGGCTATTCCAGTTATAAATTTATATTCTAGCCTTTCCCATTTTAAGATTGAAGTCTATACACAGCTGCCTCTTGTGAGGAACCCTTGAGGGAGGGCAGGACTGTGGGAGGAGGGCAGGACCAGTGCCTTTCGCAGCAAAGACACCGAAGCTCCACTGAGTGGTCCAGTGCCACACGGGGAGCAGCATCCCCGTTGGACTGAGAGCCCGGAGTAATTAACATGACTAGCCACAGTGACTGTTTAGAAGGAGCATACTTGTTGGGTTTTTTCCTGGAGCTGCTGATTCATTTTTAAACTACACATTTATTTTGTTTACATATACTTCCCCAAATTATTATGGACTCATTCTGTATTCTGGGGATGGGAAGGGAACTGAAGTCTTAATCCACTGGTGTTTTTGGAGCGACTGCCCAGTATCAGGCTGTTTGCTCTAGAGGCACACCAGACCTGGAGGGCTATTTCCCCCGCCCTCACCCTCTGGGCTCCTCTTCCTCCTCTGCATAGTCTCCTAAGGGCTGGCAAAAGCCACCTCACCTTGCTCTCAGCAGATGCCTCAAACACTCCCTTCCTGCCTTTCCTCTCACATGTCCTTGGCCCTGTGTTCTTGGCCTTGGGACTGGAGATTTGATGATGTAGTACCTGTGTCTTAATTTTAGGCTGAAGTATCCCCAAAGTTCATGACTGTGACCAGAGTGTTTGATCACCTGAGAGGCTCTCCCTGGAGTATCATGCTGGTGTGGGGGTGGTGACAGGAACCCATCAAAGACAGGAAGGGAAGGAGCAGGTAAGCACAAGGCACACGTCTAGGAGGGGACACAGCCAAGCCGTGCAGCCTGGTGATCAAGGACCCAGGCTCCAGAGGCTGACAGCCGGGTCTAGTAGACCAGGGAGACTCTGACTACCTTCACAAGTGCCTGGCCAACTTTGTGTAAAAAATGAGGATAATGCCTATCTTAAAGATTTTGCTTTCAAGATTACATGGGATACATGCACTTGTGGAATTTATTGCAGCACCCCGCAGGTGAGAAGAACTGAATTCTCTGTAGCCATTACTATGACCGAGATCCAGGGGCTTCCTGGAGGAGCTGTGATGCGAATGTTTTTGTTTTGTTCTGTTTGTTTGGCACTAGTGCTTAACCACTAAGCCATACATATATTTTATTTGGTAGAAACAGGGTCTTGCTGAGTTACTTAGGGACTCGCTAAGTTGCTGAGGCTGGCTTTGAACTCGCGATCTTCCTGCCTCAGCCTCCCAAGTTGCTGGGATTACAGGCGTGTGCATCACGCCTGTTATGCCACTGTTTTTTTCTTTCTTTTCTTTCCTTTTCTTTTTCCTTCCTTCCTTCCTTCCCTCCCCCCCCCCCCCCCTCCCTCCCTCCTTCCCTCCCTCCCTCTCTCTCTCTCTCTCTCTCTCTTTCCTCTTTTCTTTCCTCCAGCTTCTGGAACTGAACCAGGGCCTCATTCGTGCCTACTTTTCTTTATTTCTAGAAATGAGCTGGAAAAGGTGTGAGCATGAAATTACCAAGTATGTCCAGAAGGCTCAGGGGTGGCCAGCTGCAGCTTCAGCTATAGCAATCTGAGCCTCTGCACCTCCTGAGCAGAAAGAGGGCAGATGAGCCCCAAGGAAAACTTGTAAAGTTCCATCAAAGGAGATGGGAGGTCAGTGTTTGCAAAACAGAAACAACTGTGTACATTTTCCATCGATATTCAATGGAAAAGTGAATCCCATCAAATATTTGATCAAAAGCTTCCAACCAGAGGAGGGGAACTTAAGTGGAATGAGCCTTTGAGTGACTGATGTAGTGATTCCAGTGCATTACCTGCTTGTCTTCTATAAATGTGCTGGGATTAAGAAAGAACAGAAGAAAACCAAACAAACTTGGTCCTGAAAGAGTGTGAGCTGAAGGTCGAGGTCAGCTCTGTGCAGAAGGGAGTGTTCCCGATGAGTGAGTGGAATTCAAAACCAGGCTCCACCAGGTAAGGAGAGGGACAGGGAGGCTGGCAAGGACAGGCCCCAGCCCGCAGAATAGCTTTCTTTGTTGAGAGAATGTACCTGAGGCCAGTCA
This sequence comes from Sciurus vulgaris, assembly GCF_902686455.1. Lineage (NCBI taxonomy): Eukaryota > Metazoa > Chordata > Mammalia > Rodentia > Sciuridae > Sciurus > Sciurus vulgaris. The sequence continues at coordinate 59,993,330 of NC_136472.1, forward strand.
CTTTGCTCCTCCTCTCATTTGAGTCTAGTAGAAAGGGACTCAGCTTAAATCCTTCCAGGTGCCCCAGTGTAATCGAATGTCCCACGTTAATTCATAGACTCCCACATGGGATCAAAGCTTTGTCCAGGTTCTTTCACTGAGAAAAAAGAGATGAAATGGATGCTGCCCACAGAGGGGTCAGACCAAGCCTATATGAACTTGTTTTGATTCATGAGACACAAAACCATTTATTTTTGGTTCATTTCAGTATTTAGAGCAGCGAACATATAACACTTTTCCATCCACATGAATAGTTCCCAATTGTTGGAGTGAATTAATCTTTTACAAGCTACTCAGCAGTGAGGTAAGAAGATAAACAGTAGGTGAAATTGTACACTTTCCCCTGTACATGAACCTACTGATGACAATCAACCCCTACATTTGAGCTCCCCACATCCAGTGACTGCCACTCTCTCTGTTCATGTGGCGGTCCCAGCTGCCCCCTGCCATCTCTGCCCTGTGAAGGTTGTTCTCTGAACAACCACCTGGGTGGGGCATGCTGCCATTTTCAGTTTGGAAGGAAAAGCCTGTAAATCTGCTTCCTGGGAAGAGAAAGACATTGCTGAATTGTCATTTGCCTCCAGAATGCAGAAAACATCAATTTCATTGTAGCTCATCAGAGTTGGAAACACCTGCCACTTCCTTTCTCAGTTGCAATTAACGTGCTGCATCTCGGCATTGATTGATTCCAAGCAGCCTAACACTGCCAAAGTCAAGGTTTAAATGAAACAGTACAACCTGATATTATTTTTCACAGTTTTAGAAACACGAACTTGTTTTTATTGCCAAAGAAGCACTAGGATAGAGGGGGACATAAATCTTTGTGCTCGAAATAAACGTGTGTAGACTAGATTGGTGCTTATAAAAAATATTTGTTTGTATTTGGGCGGTGGTAGTTATTTCCTGATCTTTGTATTTATTTGGAAGTAGAGAGGGGGATTAATATTCTTTTTGTATCTCTGCATTTGGCATGGGGCTGCAGAACCCCGTGGGCATTCATTCAGAGAATGTTAAATAAGTAGGTCAATAAATGAATGGTTTGGTGGTGTGAGGTATAACTCAGTGATAGAGCACTTGGCTAGCATGTGTGTGGCCTTGGGTTTGAGTCCCAGCACCACAAAGAATTTTTAAAACTTAAAAATTAATGAACGAATGTTTTGGGAGAGCATACCTAAGAACCGTTCTCTTGATCCAACTTACATAAAATTCTAAGCTTATAACTATCGTAGAGTCTTTGGCTTAATTTAGAAGCTGTGGGAGATTGACTGTGAAGTATAACCTGAGGCTGGGGCTTGATGTCCCATTCAGAGTCCTAAACTGTTCAGCCTTGACATCTCCACTAGTGCTCTTTTACGGGACAGTGAGTTCTGTGCATTTTCAAAATAACCCTGCTCATGTGGCATAAAAGAAACTGCCTTCACAATGTACAACATTTGACATTTTGAGGGTCTTAGAACATTCTCCATTGTGGATAAGGAATGGAATTACTTTAAGTAGTTCAACAGCTATGATAGTTGTGTCCTTTTGGAAATGTAATTGGCATGGAGAAAGCCAGCCTAAGTAGAAAACTGTTTGCTATGAGGTTTGGGTCTTAAACTAGGCCAGATAAGGTTAAGCTGTAAACCACAGAACACAGTCTGTGGAAAAAAGTGAACAACTTGCTGCTTTCATGATCAGGCCAAGTACCACCTTTCCTAGTGCTCTTGGGAGAATCTTGTTTTTGGATAGAACTATAGCAAATTAAAATAATTAATTCTTTTGCATAATAACCCAGGCACTACACATTTTGGTGTTTTCTATTAAATGCATGCAAGCATCAAATTGTACATTTTTATTGAACTGGTGGGAAAGTCGACGCTTGAGTATTGCTGCATATTCTAGGATGAAAACCAAAAGTATACATTTTTCTTAAAATGAGTAAATATTCCTGTGTATCCATATTCTTACCTCTAAATGCCTGATGGTTGAAAATATTATTTTGATGATCTTCTTATACCTTTAATACTATACAACTCATTGCCCCAAATATCTGGGTTATTTGTATATTCAGTAGCTTATATACTAATAGCTTAGTACTCAGAGGTCTTCTCCAAATTATAACATAAGAAAACCAGACTTATGAGGCGATCATATTATGCGTTTGCTAAATATACAAATAAATACAATAAATAGCCAGAAGTATGAATGATTGATAGAAAGATGCCCCCACATATTCCCTAATAATATAATTCTAGACACTAGAAGATGCGATTCTTGAAAAAGAAAAGAAAAAGGGAAAGAAGAAAACACAAGAAAAAAGAAATACAGCCTTTGGAATTTGTACCATGGAAAGGTTGCATTTAAATACCATCCAAAATGTTGGCTGACTTAGGAAGTCTGTACACATTTCATTTCTGGTTTGTCAACTGACCAGACTGGTGCGCACAGACAGCATCTCAGACAGAAGTGGTTCATGGGTCAGCTTATGGTGAGAAGAATCTGATCTTGAGTCAGAACCAATCATTGTAAGGCACCTTTGGTCTAATGACACATTTAAACACTCACAGAAGCAAGTGGCTAGAAATACAAAGGTTTCTTCAGTCTCTGTCTGGTCAATAACCATCTAAATTTTCAAACAGTTCCACTGAGGGAAAAGAACCAACTATTTCATGACACATCACCATTTTAAATCTCCCACTTCTTGGTTCCCATACATACTGTCAAAATGTCCCAGGAATCCCAGCATGGCAGTGCATAAACCATCTACCAGCTTTTTTTGTATATAGAAAATATCATACAAAAAAAAAAAAATCCATGACCCACTTTGGGATTGGATAAATTAAGTCCCTGCCCTTGCTCTACCTAGAAGTGTCTGGTCAAGCTCCTGGGCAATCCCTGAGAAAATCAGAAACACTCCACTGTCTGAACCCAAGACAGCCCCATTGAGAAGCATGCCTGTCCTGTTAACACTACTAGTGTGTTTTTAGTAGCAGGGCCAACCTCACCAATGTTTTATCAACAAATGGGTTCCCCTCTTTGCCATCACCAACACTTATTTAAAAAGCACTTCAAAAACCACCCATTTCCTAAAAGCGCTTATCATTATGTCCCAGAGGCCACAAGCAGAGGACTGGGGAAACGAAAAGCTTTTCTAAGCCAACAGGATTTGGCGAGAACTAACAATGTTGCTGGCATCAAGTTAAAGTTTTATTTCCTTCTTTAAAAAAAATAAAATTAAAGCTCAAATGTTCTATTAAACTCTCATTGCTTATGTATATTATATTAAGGCTTATAAATACACCTGGTAAATTAAATTCGCCCTGGATTGAATTAACACCTGCTATATGAGTTATTTGCTTTTTGTAATCAGTAATCTCAAGGTTTCTTCTTCTTCTCTGGAAACACAATTTAAATATTAACCTAATCTTTAAACTGCTGCTGCTTCTTTCTGACATTTGGAAACTGGTCATCCATGCAAAAAGGGCAAATATGGATGTATTAATGAAAGGCAGCTTCTTAAAAAATCTTAAAACGTGTAACTCAATGAATTGGGAGAAAAATGGTAAAAGCACCTGTAAACTCAGGTCTTTGTGTCACTTTCTAGGGAAAATGATACTGGTCATTTGCCAAGAACATCTCCAATCCGAGAGCCTGGCTGACTTTGACTGCCAGTTTCAAAAGTCTGGTTTTGGTTTTGGTTTTTCCATTGTAGTCTCTGGAAAAACCTTGGGAAACTGTAGTTCATATGAGAGAATTTTAATTAAAAGAAAAAAAAATGCACTAGAGTATAACTTCGATTCCAGAATGGGAAAGTGTGGTGGGCTGCGCTGGCTTCAGGGAGAGGGACGGCGACTCAGGTCCTGCTCAGCTGACAGCCCCTGGAGGAGATGAAGCTTTCAAAGTGCTGGTCTTCTGCCTTCTCTTTGAGGCGCTGTTCCTCTAAGGAGTCCACGAGTTTGTCCCTTTGCTCAATCACTTGCATCATCTCGGTGAGTATTTTTTGTTCCTCATTTCGATCATTCTCATCTTTCTGGCTCTCTACAGAAAAAAAGAAAACCATCAGGCCTCAGGAAGATTGGACTCTGGAGAGCTCTTGGCATGACACTCTCGATTGTTATATGCTTGTTCTGCCCTTTAATTTCAATGGAGAAAACAAGGAGACTAATTTAACACCAAAAAACTGCCCTTAAAGTCAATGATTAGAAAGGAGGGTGCTTTGTGCAGTAGCCAGCTCGGATTTCATCTTGAGGGTACCTATGTGGCCCAGGGGTATTACATTTGTGAAAAAAAGCAGTTAGTATGCCTTGCCCACCAAGTCCCCAAACTTCCTCTCCTGCCTAAAAAAGAAACCAACAAAACAATGAAAGGTCTGTTTTCCATAAACATATCTGAGCCACAGCAAAGAAATCCGTGAGAGAAGTCTCCTAATGAATAGTGTGTGTCAGTGTCTGCTGTTTCTTTCAGAGATGAGAATCCTTTTGTCGTTTGCACTTAACGACAAATTGCAGCCTTTTGAGCAGAGACCACACAGAAGCCAAGTAAGGTTTGACTGTCCTGATGTCCTAGGACCAGATTTCCAGATGGAGTCTGCTTTCTCCTACAGCCTTTTGGAGTGGCAACCTTGTCCCTAATTGCCTGAAGCCTCCAATCCCCAGGGGACATAGGATTGTTAGAGAAGAGACCAAGTTAAAAAGCAGGTGGTAATGACTTTCTGACACTCAACAGAGGATTTTAAAGCCAGATTTAAGACTTGCCAACTGGATTATTGCCACTGGAGAAGCCTTTCTAAATTCCTCCAGCCCCTCCCACTTATGCACTGAAGACAGGGGGAGAAGGTGTCACTGTCTCTCGGCTTCATGCTGGGTCAGGGAGCAGGGGATGAGATGAGAGGGAAGTAGAGAAGCGCCATTCCCTTGTGCCTCATGTTCTATGGGAGGGAGAAGAGACAGGAGAGGCAGAAGGTGAGCGCTCTGTGTCTCCAACTCTTCATTCTGGGTCCACAGTGGGCAGGGAATGTCATTTACTGGAACACTGGGGTGGAAGGACTTTTGCCTTTCCCCTCAGTTCACTTTAGGAGGGCCCTGCTGGAGGGTACCCCTATGGATAAACACAGGGCAGAGGAAGGGTCTGAGTATGGCTCCCAGATCTCTCCTACGTACGGTGTAAGCAGAGCGGCAGAGCAGAGAAGCAACTGCGTACCTTAAAGTGGCCAAAGGTAGCTGGCCAGTGGGCCTGCCACAGACTCTCCCAGGAGAGAGAAAAGTGACCTGACACTAGAGATGATGGTAGACTGCCGGACCACACCGGATGGAGGATATACCCAGATGAGGCCCAGTGAGCCAGAGAATATCACCGAGCTCCAGAGCACACCCAGAGAATGACCAGGCCTTGGGTGATGCAGCCATACAGCTTAGCTGCAAGTGCCAGCAAGAGAGTGGTACCTGATGACAGGACGCAGCTCTGTGGGGACTTAGAGCACCCCACACAGATGCTTATGCCACCAGGGCACAAAGCTGCCTCTCCTCTTCTGGCGGCACTCACCCTGGGGAGAAACCCAGGAGGAAGAGGAAGCCATCTTAAGACTTAGCATTTCATCCCAGAGAGACTGAGCATTTCCTACAAGCATTGTTCAAAAGATTGCATCAGACCTAGTTTATCAGAGAGGGAAACTATCATTTCACTCTTTGCTAAGTAGTAGTAGGAAGCTTGCATGGAAGATGAGCTTAGCTATGGACAAAATCTATAGTGATTTTATATGAGAGGAATGAGAAAATACCTGACCTTCACTTTTTAAAATTTTTAAAAATCTCACTAAGTTGCTGAGGCTGGCTCAAATTTGTCATCCTCTTGCCTCCTCTCCTGAGTCACAGGGATTATGACCTCCGTTTCTTAGTAAGATAAAGAAAAATGCATCAAAGGTGGCTAATGGAGCCTTTGGTGGCATTTGTTTTAATTTTGAAATAGAAAAATTAAAAATTTTTTAGCAGATGTATAAATCAGACTGCACACTTTGGCATGTTAACTTAGTATTTCATGTGTTGATGTTCCTTATTTAAGAAACAGCATAGAAAAATAAAATAATTCCTTTCAGCTGAGGCTCATCTTGGACATATTTGAGCCCCTTCTGACAAATAAAAGGTATAAACTTTTTTTTTTTTTTTTTTTTTTTTACAATGTATTATGTCAACTGAGTTTACCTCAACTCCCCCTTCTTTGGGATAGAATGGTTTCCTCATGTGCCATGCCCCAGCCTGGCCCATGCTGAGGGAATGTTTCCTTTACTATCTCTAGCGCCTGGCAGAACAAGACCTGCCTTCCTCTGTGCTCCCAAAGCACCTGCTCTGGCTCCTGCACTGTCCTTTGCTGTAATGACTGGTCTGGACGTTGGTCTCCTCAGTGAGCTCATAACTCCTAGAGGGCAGGGGTTGCTCTCACCATGACAGGTCCACGCTAGGTTCTCAGTACGTTTGCTTAGTGGGTGGATGGATACGTGAACAAAGAGGTGCATGAATGATTTTGTTCCTACTGGCATGTGGCATGGGGAAAAGTGTTGCCTTCTCAGCCCAGCAGGATGAAGTCCAATGGGGACTTGCCCTGCGGGGGTGGGAGTGGGCACAAGGTGGGCTGGCTTTGTGTTCACCTCTGCCTCTCAGGTTGCATGGTGGTGCAGGGCAGGGAGAGCACTCCACTCTGGGGTTTGCAGTGTGCTCTTGATACACTTGATGTCCTTCAGGGGACAAAGATGTCTTTAATAAGTGCCCAAAATGTATCACTACACTCACCCTCCTTGAGCATTTTCTCCCTTAGTTTCTGCTCCAGTCTGCTTTGGTGATCTTCTAATTCCAGTTCTTGGGCCCTGGGTAGGAATGAAAAAATGTTCAGATGGTAGAAACACTGGCAAAAATGCTCATTGATAATAGCTACTCATTGATCAACCTTATTAAAATGGGGTCTTTGAATGTCTCTAAATTGGAATTCTGACTGCTGCTGGGATCACCCAAGGTGTCCAGAAGGTCCATGCTAGACCTGACATGGGGAGCAGCTGAAAGTTGTGATGGACTCTCAGGATGCTCCTGGAAGGCCATTGGACACCCTGTAAGGAAGAACAGGACGCAGGGAGAACAGCAAAGAAGTGCTTAGAATGGTATGGGGAAGAAGCAAGGACTATTTGGAACTCTTGTCTCCTTTAGATTTCAAGAATCACCTCTAAGAACTTTCAGGTCTCTGACTATCGTCAACAAGAAAACCAAAAGAAGTAAGCAGTGAGCTATTCAGTCCAGGAAGAGGAGATCAAACCTAGGCAGCTAAAGAAGAGTCAGTGAGGCTTTGGAATGGCCATGCTGGAGAGCTGGGAACTCAGTCTTTCTACTGCACGAATAACTGAGCCCAGAAGCAGAGTGTGTCCTTGGTAAAGGCCAGCTGGGAGCTCAACTTTTCAGTGCCTGGGGACACCCTACTGATAGCAGAGTGGTTGAGAAGGTTCCCACGTACCAGAAAGGCTCCCAAATGCTGCTCTAGAGCTCTCAGGACAAACGAGGACCCAGGCTAAGAGACCCTAGTTGAAGTCACGTGATCCCTAAAAGAGAGACTATAGAGAAAGAAGAGTTGAGGGTCCTCAGTGTACTTCTTTTCTCTCCCAGGCCCAGCCTGTTCAGCAAATATGTGTTCTTGTTTCTCTGAGCCTCACTGCAGATCTTGGGTGAGATTTCTCAATCTTGACACTATTGACATTATAGGACAGATAATTCTTCATTTGTAGGAAAGGGGCTGTCCTGTGCATTGTGGGATGTTTAGCATCCTTGTCCCCTATTCACACAGCATCAGTAACTACCCCCAGGAATGACAACTAAAAAATGTCTCCAGATATCGTCCCTGGTTGGGATCCCCGGGGTCAGGGATAAAAGCCTTTCCCCTAAGGAGTAAATAAGTCTGCTACCCTTTGTGATCAGGTAGATAGATATGTATAATTCTGGGGTTTGGTTTGTGTATGGGGTTGAATGGTGATCACCCTCCACCCCGGCCCAAGATGTATCTGTGTCCTATCCCCTGGAAGTGTGAATGTGCCCTTATTTGATACAGGATCTTTGCAGATGTAATTAAGGATCTTGAAATGAGTACCCTCTGGATTATCCCAGTGAGTCCTAAACCCAAGGACAATTCTTCTTATAAAAGGCAGAAGAGAAGACCCAGATACACCAAGAAGGCCTCGTGAAGATGGAAACAGTGTAGGGATGTGGCCACAAGCCAAGAAAGCCTGGAGTCACAGGAGGTGGGAAAGGCAAGGAACCATCTCTCCTAGAGGCTTTGGAGGGAACATGGGCCCATCAAAACCTCTGTTTGGACTTCTGGTTTCCAGAGCTGTGAGAGAATAAGTTTCTATTGCTGTCAGTCCTCTGCTTTGTGAGCACGTGCTACTGTGGCCTTGAGAAACCAACACAGTTACAAACGCATCTGGACTCTCCTACTTGGTCACACTAGCTGTGGTCAGAAGGTGATGTTTTAATGTTCCATCTATTGACTCAGTTGTCTTATTTCCCACCTGGTTCAGAACTCAGGCAGGGAAAAGAGGTAGTATTTATTAGGTTCCCTCAAAAGACCCCAGGCACCTCTCAGGGTAGGGGTGGAAATGAACCCTGCAGCATAGAGGAAAGCTCCCACACCACTCATGGTGCTTGGTTGGTTTGTATTAAGTGTTACTTTCTTTCCCTCCAGAGTGGTGCAGGTAGAGTGACCAACTTTTGCAGCAGAGTGTGGTGAGACACCTCTCTGCTTTCTGACCTCCTAACCAGGCTACAAGCCCTCCTTCAGCGAGGCCAGCCTGACAGAGTCCAGCCCTTCACTGTGTTAAAGCCACAGGAAGTAGCTCACTGAGTTCACTGAGCCTTTTGCACGATTCACACTCAGAGGCCAGGCATGACTGCCCCTAGTACATGGGCTTGAGGGACAGGGATGGAGCGAATGGCCTCCAGCTCCTCACGGAGGAAGAAACCTATTTCAGCTATAGGACTCCATGGAGAGAACAGACAACTGAAGATTCTTCGCGCTAATGCCAGCATGATATGCAAGACATAAAATATCAATTTGCCTCAATCACTACTCTTTATGCACAAAGAGAAAAGATCCCGGGACTTCCACCGAGGAGGGGGAGCCACCCCCCAGCCCTCTGCTTTTAGGACTCGCTGTTATCAATGTTGCCTTACTTACATGATGAGCAGCTCCGACTCATATCGCATTAATTTATTCTTCTCCAGAACCAGCTTAAACCATTCCTGCAAAAGCTGTGCTTCATCCTGTGTCCCTGAATCTGCTTAAGAAATCAATGGCAAATGGGTTAGATTGGCGTTTCTCTCCCCATGAGCAAACTGCTTTGGAGCCACTTTAGCGGGCCATGTTTGTAGCGAGAAGGGCTCTGCAGGCAGCAGCTCCCTGGCACCCTGTTGATGCTTCGAGGTCATGGGCATAACAAATAAAACCCACTTGTGCAGGCTCTGGGGGGAGGTTCCCTCGACATCTAGGGCATGATTGCTCTAGCTTCCAGGGTCATATGTCCTTGATAAAGTCCTACCACAAAGACCGCTTCTCCTGCCTACTCGCCTGTCCTCCCTAAAACTGATGTGTGTGTGTACATCACACCTCCACCAAAGACCCCTAGTGCTGCTTGCTGTCTCCTCTTTTTCTTCCCCCAAATCAACTGCCTTATGAGTGCCTAGGTGGCATGTGGCTCCCTTTATCAGCAGGGAAACTCATCACAATCGATCGTTGGAGTGGTGACTGGCATTTTGATATTTTGCCCAAAGATAAGCTAAGTGATGAAAAAAAATGGTATTGGTTTTGAGTCTCATGTGGAGAAAGTTATATCCATACATTCTTACAGCTTATACTATGACCTATGACCCTCATTCAACAAAAGGATAATTAGGTCAGCATTGCTTCTTAGATTCTCAGTGTTAGACATTAAATGTTGAGATACTGCAATATTAGAAGCTGGTCAGTATTGAGAAGTGGCATTTTAATATTGTTCCCTGAAATGAGAAAGCATGCTGCATGGCAAAACTCATGGCTATTCTAGGATTTATATTGGAGGGTCCTGTAGGCTGAGGGGAAAACAATGTAGACAGAGGATTTGTGTGGCCTTGGCCATGTTGTTCAACATCTTGGAGCTTCTGCTACTCCTTTGGCTAAAGTGGAATAATAAGATGCGGGTGTAATATAATAATAATGAGCTTTCATTTATTCTGCAGTGATCATTAACAGTTGATGGACTCTGTGCTTTACAGGCAACACCTCATTCAACCCTCACGATAAACTCAGCCGTGGAGACTCAGCATCACCACTTGGATAGCTGAAGAAATAGAAGTTCAGAAGACTGAGGCAAGTTGCCCAAGTTTATAGTCAGCAGGTGGCAAAGGACTGGTACGCCAGTGACTCTTAACCTAAGCCAGGGCTTTTCACTGCTATGTATGTCCCTGAAGTCATGTGCCCCTAGCACTTTGCCCTGCCTACAGCAAGTAATTCATAAAACATGGTTCCCTTTTCTCCCTGTCTTTTTGACCACTTTCTTACTGATAAAGAAATGGGGGCCCAAAAAGATGTAGATACAATACACAAATCATTTATCTTATGAACAAACTGGAACTAGAATGCAGAATTTGATTTCTGGTCCATCCATCCATCTATCCGTCCACCCATCCATCCATCCATTCATACCTGTTTATCAGATACCTTCTATGTATCAGGTTCTGCCTTGAGGACTGGGGATTCAGTGATATGCTACATGTCACAAGAAGTTTGGAGGTACTGAGGCATAATGCCTGCCAAAAAACTCTTATTAGACAATCTTTTGGATCAGATGGGCTCTAAGAACTAGAATAAGGTAGAATATTAGAAAACGGTCACACCAAAGCAATAAAAAGCACTCTGGACATATAGAGGCAGGTCCATCATGGTCAGGGCATGAGCTGGGGTCTGAGCTGGCATTACTTTGGGGAGGAAATAATGAGGATGGAGGAGGACATTTTCAAGAAGAGGCAACAGCATGAGGAAAGACAAGGGGAGGAGAAAGAAGATGGTGATGCAGACTGGGGAAGGTAAGAGGACAGGAGGAGGGAACGATGAGGCCTGGGGTGCATGGTAGACTGTGATACACCAAGGAACACCGAAGGTGGTGAGTAAAGGAATGCTATGTGGAGCTTTATCCAGGAAGGATTAAAGGGGAGAAAGGGAGAGGAGGGAGGGAAATGTGATGTTATTCTTTCTTAGGTATCTTGAATGAATGAACAAACTTATAAACATACTGAGGGCCAAGATCTCCTAGGCATTATATGTGGTGCTTGGAGACATGAATGGATAAACATTGGCTCCAGCTCCTCAGAAAACTGAAAGCTTTCCTTCCATGGAGAAAACCAACACTACCTACCTAAGTAGATGATACCGGCTCCTTGCTATGGGAACACAGGGGGAAGTGATATCTTGTATAGAAGAAATGAGAGAAGGCTTCAGAGAGGAGACAACCAATAGGCTCAGTCTAAATGCATGAGTAAGAATTTGTCAGGGAAAAAAGAAGGTAGGGAACAGGGTGTTCAAAGGCAGTATGAATGAAAGAACGAAATGCATAAACCAGAAATTATATATAACCTTGAAGCCAAGAGCATATACTTTTAGACTCAGACTTGGGATCAAACTTTTATTCTCCTACCTACCACTGTGTGGGCTTGAGTAATTATTATAGCCTCTCTGAGTCTCAGTTTCCTAATCTGTTGCAAAGATGCAGTGGGATTATGCACACAATGCCCTTGACGCAGTCCTGGCATGTACTTTAAGCTCTATAAACGGTAACAGAAATTATTAAATCATAAAATGTATATGGTAGAAGAACCCTCAGGGTCAGGTAGTCCAGCCATGGAGCTGATATAGGAATTCCTTCTACCTGCTTCCTGGCAGGTGATCACTCCAGTGTCTACCATATTTCTCCACATAATGAGGGAGTTCCATGTTGTCTGGGAGCTCACTGCATGACTGTTTTGGTAAGTACCGAAAACCTCCTTCTATTGGTCTTCAGAGGGTTGGCTCCTAATCACTGATACAAGATTTTCCATTTGTAGGGACATAGAGACACATAACTATATATTTTACATGAGACACTTCAGTTATTTGAAGACAGGTGTCACAATTCACTGAAGTTGACTTTTTTCATAGTTGGTACCTCTGAATTATTATCATTTTGTCATTTGAGGACTTCCCACATCATTTTTCTTCTAATTTTGCAGGATATGTCTTAAAAAAGAGTAAAGAATCAAATAAAATATCAACATCCCAAACAGAGAAACCCTTTTGCACTTTCATCCTGTGAGCCAAGATTATAGAATGTTTTAGCATCCCTCTCCATTGTAACTCTTATTAACTTGCAAATGAACTCCGGTCTTTTAATGTGGTGAAGAAGTGGTTCATGTTTTATTTGTGCAACTGATCCTTAACCTAATTCAAGACTTTATATGCAATAATAAGTACCATATAATAATAAGTACCAGCTTATTGTTTAGATCTGGAATGTTCCTTAAAAAACTCATGTGTTAAAGACTTGGTCTCCAGTGCAGCAATGTCCAGAGGTGGGGCTTCTGGAAGTGATTGGATCATTAGGCTGTAACCTCATCAGTGGATTAATCCATTTGATAGATTAATAATCTGAACAGACCAGTGGGAGAAAGTATAAACTATAGGCAGGCGGGTCATGGTTGGAGGATGTCTCTCTTTGTCTGTCTCTCTCCCCCCCATCTTCCTGGCTGCCATAAGCTGAGAAGCTTCCTTCTGCATGTCCTTCTGCCATGATGTCATGGCTTACCTCAGACCCAAAGCAATGGAACCAGTCAACCAGGGACTGAAATCTTTGCAATCATGGACACAAATAAACTTTTCCTCTTTCAAGTTGTTTTTATCAGTTATTTTGGTCATAGTGTTGAAAAGTTAACATATATCTTCTTTATTTTGTCCCATTATAGGGTAATCTTTTAAATATTTGATCCAATTGACAAACTTTTTTTGGTATTATGCTTCTGAAGAATTAAAAATGAGCATCCTGTACCTTTATATTCATTGAAAAACAAAATGTCAGATGGGAATGACATTATCAGAGACCTTTCTCAACCTTTGGGTGAAGCTGACTTTAACTGTACCAAACTGTTATCATCCAAACCACATGGTTATATCTTGTCCATGAGATTGTTATGGGAAACTTATATAACAAAACAATTTCCCAAATCAAGTTCTATAGCATCTGCCATGTTCTGGCACTTACACGAATCTTGAAATTCCACCTAGAAAATGAAATGACATTTACTTTCCCCAGCATATCAGTAAATGCCAGTGGTTCCTAATAATCTCTAATTTTTTTCTAAAGTCTCACAATTTCTTTAATAATCTTTTCTAGAATTTTGATAAGAATCAGAGTTCATGTTTCTTTAACATATGAAAAGTGGAAAGTATACTTATCTCTAGTCTTTTGATTTTGGGATTCTCCATAAATTTTCAAAGTCTGAGGCTACATCCGTAAGTTATTCCCATAGCAGAAGCTTAATTTGTTTCATCCAGAAAATTCTGCCTGAACAATGCCACATCTAGATACTTGTCTACATGAACCAGTGTTTCCCTGGGTTTGGGGACCCAGATTCACAGCTCTTCCATTTCATCATCTATCCAGATTCAATTTCTTCTAGATATTTGTTTAATGTTTCTAGATTAGGAACCATTTTCTTTGACAGAGAAAACAGAAAAGCTGAGAAGTGAAAATTCTGCCTTTTCTCATCATCTAACATGATACCATCTGCCACAAGCCTGGGCCTATCCCTTTCCTTGTGTGCAATCCAAAAGAAACAGCTTTAAAGGACTATTTTACCATCTTTAGAGTACTTTTTGTTGTTGTTTTTCAAATTCAGCCTCTTTGCGGCATTATACCCACCAGTTCTAGCCAGATTTTTTCTCCTGGATTACATGTCCCTTTTTCAATCTTATGTATCCTTCTAAAATCTAGTGCATTAGAGAAGTGCCCTGTGCTGCTCACCAACCTCCACTGACACTGCACTGAACAAACCCAAGTTGAATTGAATCATTCAATTTGATTTTCTTTTATCAATGGTATAGCTTGCAGTTTTATTGGCTGTACTTCATTTTTTAGTGTTCCTTTCTTCAGTAGTCGAAGTCACTGAGAGATCTTGGGACATGGAATTCTGTGCAGGTCTCTAGGGAATCTGCCCCCTGACCCAAAGCACTGGATATGGGAGGGCCTTGCTCTTAATTCCAGCAAAGCCCTGAGCCATCCCTCCATGATTTCCTTCAACTCGCTGTCACCCATTGGATTCCGTCTTTGTGAGTTCTGATGAAGTCTAGATAGCACTGCCTCTCACTTGAGATGCAGTAGAGTGAGGAGGCCGTGGCTTTTGAGATCAGTCAGGCCTGGTCCTGCCACTTATGAATGTGTGACATTGGGCAAGGAACCTCATGCCTTTTGGCCTTGGCCTCCCGCTGTGGAAAATGAGGATGTTGACAGTAATACCTCATACTTTGGTTAGGAGTATTAAATGAGGTAATGTAAGCAAAATGCTTAGCATAGTGCTGCTTGGCATCCAGTAAACCTTCAGCCAATTGTTCCATTGTTATTACTACCTTGTCATTTCTTCCAGTTTTGTAGTTCCATAAGGATTACTTTCTGTTCACCTTTAAAACTTGGTTAGAAGGCAGCCACTCACTTGGTTACTCATGGTTAAACCTTGTCTTGTGACAACTTGAGGTTAACAAAAAAATCTTAAATAATAAACTGGAACAATGGTGCATGCCTGTAATTCCAGCAACTCAGGAGGCTGAGGCAGGAGGATTGCAAGTTTGAGGCCAGCCCCAGCAACTTAGCAAGAGCCTCAACAACTTAATGGGACCCTGTGTCAAAATAAAAAGTACTGGAACTGTAGCTCAGTGGTAAAGCACCCCAGGGTTCAATCCCTAGTACCAAAATAATAATGATGATGATAACAACAACAATGATGTTTTTGGACTCATGTAAATGAAAAGGTCACATGGTGGGGTGGACCACAAGGCTTGAGTGTCCTGCGCCTATGCAGATTCCTCTCTCATCCGTATCTCCAACTGGTCCTGAGGCTGCTGTTGTGACATTGAGAGTCCTTTAAGAGCAGGACTATGACTCCTTCATCAAGGAATTAGGTTACAGCTCTAACAAGGTGACCAGAAGGCAGGTTGCCTCTGGCTACAAATAGGATGGCCTGGTCAGCTAACCCTTCCTCTTGCCCTCTGAATTTCCAAAGAAGGGCAAAGCTAATTATCCACCTGCTATTCACATGCCTCTTCCTGAACAGAATGTCAGTATTCCATTTGGTATGGCAAAATAATCAAAACTCAACACAAAACAATTTTTTATTATTAGTAGAGACATTTATATTGACCCACTTTTGCCCAAGAGTGCTCTCAGAAATGCAAAGCAAATCATGTAACTCCCTACTGAAAAATTTCTCCAGTAACTCTCCACAATCAAGTTAAATCACCAAACCTGGTACTTCTTAGTCCCTGCTTACCTTAGGTGATTGGCATGAATGGTCAATAACTTTTTTCTGAATGAATAATAATACCAGAACAGATGGGCAATCTATTCTTTAAAGTCATGATTTTTAAAACCATTTTCTTTCATAGGTACTGCTGAGTATTTCTCTGATTGGATATTGGTGTGTGGTTTTCCAAATTGAATATCGTTTGCTGTCTGGTTCATAACTCAAATTCTTTGGATGTGATTTTCTACCTCCTTAGAATCTGTGAGAAGTTCTGAATCAGTGTTTACGGCAATTTTGTTATAATGCAATTGGCATTATAACAAATGCAGTAGGCGGGAGGCAGGTGAATTAGAGTAATTGTAGCCAGGACTCTTAGTCACACTGGTTGGGGCATTTCCCCCCAGAATGACTGGGGTTCAGCCCCTAACTTTTGTTCTAACTTCTGGTCAGCTCTCAGCTCATCCATGGACTGATTTCATTGAAATATCCAACAGACTTCAGGACCCAGAGCTCTGGGAACACCTGCCTCTTGCAGGCTCCTCACATATGATAACCCTGGAAGACAGTCTATGGGCCTGGACTGATTCAGTCTTGACAAACCCAACAATCTACTACCCAGCTCATGATTCCACTTTGGGGGCCAGAGACTGTCAATGAAAAACAATTCTAATCCTTCCTTCTTTTAAATTACTTTTTAGTTCTGTTTTTAATTATATTTCTATTTATCATTTAAAAAACATTAGTTTTTCTTGCTACTAAGTGTGATTGAAATGGTACCACACTGTATGTAGTGTTCTATAACTTGCTCGTTTTAAATTCAATATTCCATTGCACAAGTGCATCCATGTTGCTTGTTCATTTTTACTGCTGTAGGTCTACTATTCACACAATGCCGCAAATGATCCATTTTTCTGTTAATAGATTTGTAAGTTGCCCCTAGACTTCTGCTCGTAGAAATGATGCCAACATGAGCAATTTTGTACACGTCCTGTGGTCCGTGTGGCAAGAGTTTCTCTGGAAGATGCGTTTAGGAACGAAGTGCTGGAATGGTAGGGTATGCAAGTGTTCAGCTTAACAGTGTAAAGCTGACTCATCTTCCAAAGTCTGACAATTGGTGCTGACACTGAATAAAAGCATCTTTATGCCTCATCTTTTTCCAGTACTCAATATTATCAGATTTTTAAAGCTGATAATTTATTATTTTAAAATAGTTTCTTGTAGTCTGAATTTGTATGTTCCTAAACATTTATAATATCAGTGTCTTTTTCATGTGTTTATTGGTCATTTATTGTTCTTCTGTGAAATGTATATTTATATCATTTGTCTATTTTCATTTTGGATTGTGTGCCTATTTCTTATTGATATGCAAGAATTTGAGAATTGTGTTAGTTAATTTTTTTGTCATTGTGACCAAAATACCTGACAAAAACAACTTAAAAAAGAAAAAGTTAATTTTGGCTCATGGCTGCAGAGGTCCGCTGACTCCCTTGCTCTGGCCCTGAGGTGAGGCAGAACATCATGGTGGAAGGATGTGGCAGAGGCAGCCAGGAAGGGGGGAGGGGGGAAGAAGGAGGGAGGGAGAGAGAGAGAGAGAACGCAAGCACACACATGCAAGGAGCGGGGACAAAATATAATTCCAAAGGCACACCCCCTCAATAGTGACCTACTTCCTTTAACCATACCCCATCTGCCTGGAGTTACTACTCAGTAAGCCATTCAAATGATTAATCCATCAAATGGATTAACCCACTGATTAGGTTACAGCTCTTGTAATCTAATCATTTCACCTCTAAACATTGCTTCATTGTCTATCATGAGAGGTTATTGGGGGACACCTCCTATCTAAAACATAACAAGAATACTAATTTTTTCTTTGGTTTAAATATGTTCAGTTACAGACATATTTTCTGAATTAGTGGTTTTTCTTTTCAGTTCCTTTATAGTGTCTATTAACTAGTGTCTATTAACTACCGGTTTGAGGTCAAAAGAGATTTTTCTTCTGAAATTTCATTTTCACATTAAAGTTTTAATCTACATGGAATCGATATGCTTATGTGGACCTAAGACCTCATTTCAATTTTTTTCCTGTATGGAAAACCAATTGTCTTAGAATCATTTATTTCTTGTAATGTCCAATGCCAATGCTCATTTATATCAAGTTTTTAGACATGTGAGATTATGTTTGGTGCCTTTGGTGACTTTCAGGTAAGCATTAAAATTAGCTCCATAAAGGTGGTACACATTTTTTGTTGGATTTATTCCCAGGTACCTTATTGTTTTGGTTACTGTGATTGCTCTCATCTTTGTTATTTCATTTTCTAGGTGCTTAATGAGGAGATATAGAAATGCGACTGATTTTGCCAGTTTGATCTTGCATCTAGTGACTATGATATTGGATCTTATTATTTTTAATAATTTATTTATACAGCCACTTGAGTTTTCCATGTGGGCAATGCTATCATCTGGAAGGAATAAAAATGCGTCTCTTCCTTTCCAGACTTTATGTTCCCCTCCCCACTTGTCTTACTGAACTGGTTAGAATCACATGCACCACATTGAATAGAAGTGCCACAGTAGGCAATCTCGTCTAGTACTGATTTTAAAAAGAATGCTTGTATTCAACAGTGTTGCTGCAGGGTTTTGAAAGATGTTCTTCAAATTAAGAAAGTTCTATTGCTTCTTTCGCCAAAAGTTTTTTATATCCCAAGTGGATGTTGAATTTTGTCATGATTTTCCTTATTGTATTGAAATGATCATATAACTTTGCTCTTTAATCTTTCAATATGGAGAGTGTTAAATCACACTTGGATTGCCAAATTTTGAAATTAGTGGGATTAGTGTTCATGGAATTCTTTTATCTCTTTGAATTTTTGCTGTATCTTTGGTCTAGTCTGTCCTTTTCATTCCTTATTTTTCTCTAATATTTAAAAAAATCAGTGTAAGAGGGTTGCCTTTGGTCTTTTAAATCTTTTCAACATTTGCCCTACAAAGAAGACACTGATTTCTTCCAGTGCCCAGTGAAGCTGGAAACAGAGGTGAACACCCAGTAGATGGATTGTGGGTATTTGTTGTGCAGGGAAGTCTTTCATGAACTGTGAACATCCTTGCATGGCTTTGCTGAGTGTGTCAAACTGCAAGGTCTAGCCAGTCTCTGACTCTGAGCCACTCCTGAAACTGGTCAGGTAGATAATTCTGAAAAGTAGGTCACTACACCATAGCATGACCACTGCACAACGATCTGCTTCCTGGAAAAGAGTGACAGGCTCACTTAGTATTACTACAAGGGCTGCTGAGTTCTTCATCCAGGCTCCTTAGCTGTGGTACAACCCTTTGTGTGCATAGGGGCCATCTACACCTTTCATGTCACACCCTGGGACTTGGGGACAAGCCACTTGTGCCACCATGTTGATGCTTGTGCTGTACACTGTGCTGTGAGTATCAAACTCCTTTCCCCTGATTCACTCAATTTCACTGGAAGTATAGAGAACCTATAAAGCTAAAGCAAACCCACTCAAACTCTTGGCTTCATTAACTTTGGATTCTTGTTACTCCTGCCATTCTCTATAAAGTTTGAGTCATTTTCTGATGATACCCTATTTTATTATGTGGTAAAATATTATCTGTGGTTCTACTTCATGGTCACCTGTATTCAGACAGTCAGACTCCTTAAACATGGAGGGTCCTCAACCCTTCCCCTGTTCAGCTGACCTTTGCAAACACAGTCACTGTGTGTGTATCACAACTGACAAGAGTGTATAACCTTGAACTCACTGATGTTTGGTACATTTAAAGAAGAAATAGTTCTGGAAGGCTTCCTAAGGAATACCCAGTCCCCAGATCCATTCCCAAATGATGGCGGGCTATCAAAGAGGCAGGTCTGCTCTCATTGTCGAACTGCTTTTATGGAATTGCTGCTGTTTTGCTGGGGCGTAACAATGAATCTGTAATGAGATTCTCACAGGGACCAAACATGTGAACTGCATGTATTATTTGCATTTACAGAAACCAGCTTAAATCTCTTCTACGGAATATAGATTATAAGTTAATTGAGTGAATGCATAAGTAAATGAACACAATTTGAGAAAACTGACCATCCAGCTGGGTTTTCAAATGATAGGGATGTAAAAGGAAAGAGAAGGAATTAATCTTTTTTGAACACCTATTATATGCCAGGCTCCTTTTCAGATGCTTTACTGATATCATATTATATAATAGTTTCTTCATACTACCCCAGTAGGTGGAGGTTATTAGTTCCATTTTACAGATGAGAAAATTTGGCAGAGGTAATAGTTTTATAAAAGTGACACTAAGATTCAAACTCAGTACTGTCTAATACCTGGGTTTTTTCCAGGACTCACAGTTACATGGTCTAGGAAATTATTATTTCTTCTGTTCCTCAGCAGCAGTCAAGATGAAAAACCACAGAGTACAAGCCAAACTACTTCCCTCTTCCTGGCTAGATTGTCCTTGAATTTTCTCCTTATAATGTGAGCTCCTGCTGCCACCTGCTGGCAGCCTCACTCCTCCTACCTTGTCTTTGTAAACCCCTTAAACAAGGCAAAGCCATCTGGCTCCAAATAAGGCAAGGAGCTGAATGCAGACAACCAGCTGAGAAAGTGAGTATAGCAATAAGGGAGGAATAAGTCATCCACCTTCCCTGGGGACAAATCCTTCCTCCATTGAAGCTGTTTAGCTTTCCTCAGATTTCACCTCTTTCCGGGTATGGAGAGAAAGCTTGGATTCAGACATCCAGGCCGTCTAAGTTTGAATGGTGGTCTCTTGATAAATTGGGGGTAAGCACCCTGACCACCATGTTGACACAGTGCCTCAGCTGAGAAGGGGCTAAGTGGCTGGCAGAATCAGGGTGGCCTCCTCACTGAAGGCAGCCCCCAGGAATCAGGGCATTGCTCGTCTGGTCCATTACCTGTGCAGCCAGGACCATGGGGGATGCCATCGCCTCTGTCAAAGACAGACACACACACACCCTGTGAGTCATAATGATTTGTCATCTAGGGTGGATTGTCAGATTTCTGTTTTTCTTTGTTTCCCTTTTCTCCACAAAATGGGGAAAAGCCCATCCTGGGGGTGGAGGAGCTTATTTCTGACTGATGGAGGAAAAGAAAGCAGGAATTGTTGTCAGGACAATTAGGAGCTCATCAAAGCCTCATTTTGCTCATCGGCCATCGGCCATCACTCCATCCTGCACCCCCACACCCCCGCACGATCCTCTAATTCAACGCCCGCCTAATGAATAACTCCCAGGAACAAAGGGCCCTTTCAGGCTGGCTCACATAATTATAAGAGGAGCCTGGCCTGACTGTCGCAGGCTACTCCTGTTTTCAGGCCTGTCTCTAAATTTGGTTATTCACAACCTTTACAGCTCAATATTATTGCCTAACTGTGATCATTTTCTAATTATCCTAATAATACCTATTAAATAATTCCCATTAAATCACTTGAACCAGAGCAGCAGAGGCCAGCTCAAATACAACTTAACCTAATAAGCATTGGTCATTCATTAAGCAACAGGGCAATCTCTTAGAGGGACTGGATAGAATATTGAACTGCAAAGGAATATTATTATTATACAAATGTTATTATGAGTTACAGTGTATTAATTCTGATGACCCGGCTTACAACTCTTCCACTGGGTCTCCTTGGAGGCCACTCTCCATGACTTGACTCTTTTGTCTCCAACCCCTTGTTGATCTGTCACCCCCACAAGGACATTCAAGGACAAAAAGGCCCATAAACTTAACAGGGGAATTAAATTAACAAGGACATAGAGGGAATGAATGGAATCCATCTTCTGGCTGGCTTGGCACGCCTTTGAAAACATTATCAACTGACCAGATTTCTTTAGGTGAAATTCCAAATAGCTAGCTAGCTAGCTTGTTTTGCTTTTTCACTTTATTTTATATCTGATATGAAGAAAATTTTCAAAAGAAGCATCTATAATTTAAATTTCAAACAGTAAAGACTAGAGAGACAGTTCTTTAAATGGGTATGTGTGTAGAGACTTAATATTTTACAGAATAATATTAGATAGTATTTATTGGATGCCAACACTATAGTAAGCACTCTGGTAGATGTTTGCCCATCAACTTTTTTTTTTTTTTGCAGTGCTGGGGATCGAACCCAGGGCCTTCTGCTTGCTAGGCAAGCACTCTACCAACTGAGCTATATCCCCGGCCTTGCCCATCAACTTCTTAATTCTCAAAATGATGTGATAATATAGGGATTATTACCTCCATCTTTCAGATAAGAATCTGGGGCCAGAAACATTAAGCTATTTTCCCAGGACTGCCCAGCCTAAATGGAGTGGAGCAGAGTTTGAAAACAGTTCTTTTTGATGTCTACCACTCTGTTTTTCCTACCATGTTACACACTGGCATGTGTTACTAATGGCAAACTGAAACATGCCCCAGCTTTGCCGGTGTGTCCTTTTCATTTCTAAGGCTTTGGCTGCAACCAGGAGATTCCTGAAGACAAATATTAGAGTCTCCTTAACTGGGAATATTACCAAACGCCAAACAAGGGCAATTAATTATACCAAAAATCCCAGCAGCGACTGTGGAGACAGACTGTGGTGCTCAGTTCAAGAAGCAAGAAATGGTCATCATTTTGTAATAAAAGGCTGGGATTTGCCTAGCACGTATGAGGTCCTGGGTTCAATCCCCAGTACTGGGGGTGAGGTGGGAGAAAGAATGTTTACTTTTGTAATGAAGCCTTTTATAATGAAGTCTGATGAGCACACACAGGTTCTCTTTACAAGGAAATTCAGTGTAATTTAGTAAGAAAAGGAAAAAACTTAATTAATCACTCACTCTATGCCAGGCACTGAGCTAGGGGTTCTGTGTAAGTTGTTTTAGTTAATCCTCAGTGCTAGTTCAAGAAACAGGTCTGATCATCACTCCCACTTCACAACAAGGAAACTGAGGCCTCCCTGGTGAATTCCTGTTCTTCCTCGTGATTCTCATTTTACATACCACCTTTTCAAGGAAGCCTGGCCTGATAATGCTTCTCCCTCTAAGACCTTGGATCACTGGCTCAGCACTCACATGATGTTACGGCTCCCATACTGTACTGTGCTCCATCTGTTTCCACACTTCTATTCCTCAATAGACCAATGGGCTATAAACTTCTCAAGGCAGAAACATTATCACACCCATCAACATAGCCCCAGTGTCTTCATGTCCAGCACGTGGCCAGAATTCAGAGATGAGGGCCGTTTGAATGTAGGAGTCTGAATCCCTCCATAGGACTGCTCCCATTTCTTGCTTAACCTTGGACCAGGCAATGTGCTAATTCAATTCAACATCACATGCAATTTCTTTAATTATTATTTCAGTTTATAAGGTAAAAAAAGCCCTATTATGTCAGTTTTAGATGAGAAAACAAAAGTTTATAGAGGTTTATAACATGACTAGCCCAAGGTGATACAGAAGGAAAAGGGACTTTAATGGATACAGAAGAAACCAGGACTTTCATGGAGCTTTGAATCATTTCCAAAATTGCTTGAATACCCAAATATTTCTCCTGAATTTATCTTAATTCCTGCATTTCAAAGAACATTCATTCTAGCCAGAATAGAGGCTAGGTGTATCAAAAACCAGTTACAAGGTCCACCAGCACCAGTGCCCAGAGGAACTTCAAACTGAACCGCCAGACAGGGTCCCCCTTGACCCCCCAGTTTCTTATTTGTTTTGAGCCGGTCTAGCTAAGTTTCTCAGGACCTCACTAAGTTGTTGAGGCTGTCCTCAAACTTGGAATCCTCCTGCCAAGTTGCTGGGATTACAGGCACGCACCACCGAGTACAGCCCCTAGGTGATTTTTCAAGTGTGAAGCAGGTGCGGACTTAGCACTACCTGTCCATGTCGACAGCTCTCCCGTGGGGGACATGTTCTCTTCGCTTTGCCCATGATAGGACCAGCTCCATTCTCAGACCACAGGCTCAGACCCGCACCCCTGCTCCACAGCAGTCGCATGGGTGCCATACCTGCTTCTCCTCGCAGCGCCTTCTCCAGCCTCACGCCCTGGATCTCAGAAGCCCTCTGCCGCTCCTCCACCTCCTCCAGCTGCCTCTGGATGGCCTGCAATGCCAGGATCACATATCACAAGGGGACTCTGGACACACAGTGAGGGGGCTGATTTTGCCACTGGCTCTCCAGGAGCAACAGGCGCTGTCACTAGTGATCCTACTGCCTTAAAGAACTGGGCAGGGCCTCTGAATTCCCAAACAACCAGATCTTGATGTTACCTCCTTTAGTAGGAGACATAAAGCAAGGATCTGTTTTCAATCTGTCTCCAAGTACAGTATTGCAACAGTCTCTGGACAAGGTGAGCACACTGGAGTCCTCAAGGACAAGGCTGCAGGGATAGCGGGTGGTCCTCATGGCTCCTGGGTTTCTTGGAGCCCACGGCCCCTGACTATGGCCATAGCACAATGACCAGGGCCGCAGCCATGACCCAGAGTATGGGCTCAGAGAAGCATGTCCATGTTCTATTTTCCCAAGAAGAGCCAGCAGACACCTCTCCAGATATGGGCAGGAGACCTGGTCAGCTCCTGGGGTGTGCTGTTTCTTTTTAGGACTGTCCTGCTAGTGTCCTTAGCCACCAATGGCACCTATGCTTTTCTTGCACCACAGATGGATGCCCAGGGGTCTGTCACTGTACCAGTGTACTGCGACTTTGTTACAAGCAAGTTATTAAGACAAGACACGTGATGTTTATTTAACACATTAAGGGACAATTCATACTCTCTTTAGACTCTTCATAGCACCTATTAAGATTTGGGGTCACGAATGGGCTTGCATTTATACATTTATTTTCCTTGCTAGCTATTACTCCTTGGGGTCTGTTGGGAAGGAAAGTTAGGGAGAGCCTTTCCTATATAGGCTTTTCTTCATCCTCATCAGTTTTCTCTGCTTTCTCACACCAGGCCCGTGCTGCCCAAAGGGATGTCCTTTGGCAAAACAGATTTTGCACCTGTCAGAAGAGGTACTTTGCAGGAACACAGCTGAAGACTGTCAGCTGCCTGGGCAGGCAGGACCCCTGTACTCTTTTTATACTGTGCTTCAGCACTGTCTCCACCCTTCCTCACAGGCTTTTCCTTCTCGCTTGGAATCATGGGCACAGTAACCAAGGCACCTCCAATCCCATGAAGAGACCCAAGCAGGGGCAGGCTCTGAGCAGCCACTGGGCTCTCTTGTCCCAGCTATGAGTATTCAGATCAAAACATAAAGTCTGAAATAGATAGAAATTCTATTCGTAATTACTTATAATTTCAGGCCCTCTTCCTTTCTGTCTCTCTTTTAATGACATTATTGTATCTTTATAAATCCATCTCTTCAGGTGTGGTGTAGAATTACTAAGAAGGGAACATTTAAATGACTTTATTACTGATGAATGTGCAGTTATAGCTAAAGGGTTGTTAGGGACTAACTTCTGTTTTCCTCAAATTCATGAGGCCCTAACTCCCAATGTGACTATATTTGGAGACAGGGTCTATAAGGAGGCAATAACGGTTAAGTGAGGTCACAAGGATGGGGCCCTGATCTGATAAGAAGAGGAAGAGACAACAGAGGTCTCTTTCTCCACCTGTACACATGCGGAAAACCATGTGAGGACACCACAGCCGGGGCAGCTGTCACTTGGCCAGGAAGGGACTTCGCCACACTCCAAGCTGAATGGTGGACTTTTAGTCTCCAGAAGTGCGAGAAGACCCGTTCTGCTGTTTAAGCCACCAATGTGTGGCATTTGGCTAGGGCAGCCCAAGCAGGCATACACAGTAGTGAGTCTTTAGAAATGAAGGGTGAACTCCTCAGAGATCAGAAGACCACCATGGGTGCTAGCAGGTGAGGACTCAAAGGCCACTGTAATTCTTACTACCACCTGCTGCCTGAAGTGAGGAATTGTAAAACCTGCTAGTGTCATACAGACATGTCTTATTCTTAGAAGGACAAGTGGAAACATTTTAAAGAAACCTGTTTTAGGAGTTGAGAGTAGAAAGAGGGGAGTTTATGGAGTCACTGCTGTCCGGCATGTAGAAGTGGCCCTGAGTCAGGTGCTGGGAAGGGTCATAGAGTTTTGGTTAAAGGACTTCGTTCTTGGCAGAAGCTATTTATGGATGCTATAGTTTGGATCTGTAATGTTCCCCAAAGGCCCATGTATCAAAAGCTTGGGCACCAGCCCATGGTGCTATTTGGAGGTGGTGAAACCTCTAGGAGGTGGGGCCTAGTAGAAGAAAGTTGGGTCATTGGGGTATACCCTTGAAGGGGACATTGGGGCCCCAGCTCCTCCTCTTTCTCTCTCTTTGCTTCGCAGCCACCATGAGATAAGCAGGTTGCTCCAGGGCACACTCCCACCATGATGGCTGCTTTACCACTGGCTCAAAGCACTAATCATGGACTAGAACCTCTGAAACTATGAGCCAAAATAAACCTTTTCTCTTTTTTAATGGATTATCTCAGGTATTTTGTTACAGTAATGGGAAGTTGACTAATACAGGATTACATGGCCAGCTAAAGGTATAACTGAAAAAAGAGATGGAAGGGTACGTGAATCAACATAAGTGGCCATTCTAAGTTCTTGGGGTCTTCAGGGAGATGGAGGATCCCTAGACTTTCTGCTTTATTTTGCCTATCAGTGACAGAGGCCGAAATGTTTGGAGTAAACCATCAGGCCAGGAAATCCATATTGGAATACTGGATACATATGCTTTCAACTAATCCTGGAATAGAGACAACTCCCATTAACTGGGAGTTAGCAAACAGTCAGGGAGTTGTTGGAAGATATGTGTCCTCAGTGGACAAAGCTAAGGTCACTGTTATGAGGGAGTCGGGGCCCAGGGTGATTCCCAAGGCCATGTGCAGTTTCTTGTCCCAGCTTTGCTTTGCAGAACACATGTCTGCAGATGGAAAGGTGGCTGAGAGTGAACCAGCTCAATACCTGACCCAGAGTCCCACTAGGGATTGGGCAAGGGCATTTAGAACAGTCACAGACCTCATCCCTCAGAGGAGACTAGCCTTTCCCAGAATGCCCGCCTCCCCAGCACAGCACAGACTCTGGAGGGGCCTCCCATCCAGCACCAGGCCTACTTGCTCATCTCATGTTTGTTTTCTGACCTGAGCTTTATAAAGTCTTTTCAACTCTTCTTGTTTAACCAACTGCCTTGTTGCTTTTTCCAGCTTCCTTCTTCTTCTGAGTGTCTTCTCTTCCTAAGAAAACCAACAGAGAAGAAAAAATTTGACTGATAAAAACAGGGCTGAATTTTACAAATTGTCCTCACAGTGTTCTTTCCTCTCCTTCCAATGGCTCCCAGCCATTGCTTAGCTTCTAGAATGATAGCATCCTACACAACTTCCTGCAGTGATGGAAATAATACGTCTCTATGCTGTATAAAATATGAACACTGCCAGCCCTGTGTGCCTATTGGACACTGGAAGTGAGATGAATGTGAAGAAGAAACTGAATTTTAAATTTAATTTTAATGAATTTAAATTTAAGTAGCCACATGTGGCTAGTGGGTGTCAGAATGGAAGTGTGTGTGTGTGTGTGTGTGTGTGTGTGTGTGTGTGTGTAGGTGGGAGAGGCTTTAATCAAGTACTGACTAAGTTCAGTTGAGGAAAGAAATAATAGAGAAATCAGACTTTATATGGGTGTTACCATACTGCCCGGGCATGATGGGCTCAGACAGACCGACAGACAGGTATGCACACCATGAAAACCAGTTAAAAACTTTAAATAGTGCTCAAGTTGGGTATACAATATATGAATAAACGTATGAATGGAAGAATGTATCTATATAATTCAAAGTAAAGTGTTTCTTGCTTTGAAATACTTGGCCTAAGATCACTTCCCATCCGCACCTCGCTTTGCCTGTACAAATATAGCATTATCATCACTAGGTTCTGTGTGTGCCAGGACTTGTTAAAAGAAAGAAAGAGAGGAAAAAAAGAATGTCCAAAATTGATACACATAAAACAGATGTCTGGCTCTCAGTGGTGTTACTTCCAAGGTTTGAGATACCGAAGAAAGGAGAAGTGGTGATGTGGTCAGATCTACCGATTGGAAAATTCAGAGATATTCCCAGAGAAGCAGCAGAGCAATGGCCGAGCCCTGGGCCCAAGAGCCAGGAAAAGCTGCCATCAATTCCCAGCTGAGCTGTGTGAGCTTCAAAATGTCCCTCAACTTTCTGATCTTCAGAGTCCTCTTCCGAGTGTGGAGGAGGATTCAATGCCTACCTCACAGGGATACAATAAGGGTGAAGCAAGGAGATGTGGGTAAGCGCTTTGCAGAATGCTTAGAAAAGAGATCAGACAAATAATCAATAGCATGATTTTCATTACCAGCATATTATGTTGTATTATATTATAAATCAGCATGATCAGCATGATTACATTCTACTAAAATCTATTATTTGGGGGGTATAGGAGGATATGTTTTAAATCACACACACACACACACACACACACACACACACATACATCCTGTATAGATAAGATAGATGTTCAAATTGGGGCTAGTTTTACTATGAGTTTACCTTCTCTGAACAAACACATCAAAAATTTATACATATTAGAATGAGGATTAGCGCATGCTAGACATTACTTTTTAATAACAGAAGAAACAAATATGGAATTTATTTTTTATAGTTTAATCAACATGTAATGGTTATACATATTTATGGGGTCTAGTGTGATACTTCAATGCATTTATAAAAGGTGAAATGACCAGATCAGGGCAACTGGCATATCTATCACCTCGGACAACAAATAGAGGATTTGAAAATTGCTACAGCTGTCCTCATATCTGGGCACTCAAAAACCGCAATGACATTGATTGTTTTCTCATTAAATGCTTATAAATCCACAAGTGGGGATTAGAGATCTAAAAGCAATTTGGGTCAAACCAGAGGTCAGAGACTGTACTTTGAAAGCACATGCTTCAAAGGCCTCATATGCTTCAGGGCCTCATAGTTTCTTGTCTCTGTCACCCTCCTGGGGATACAAATGGAGAAACCATCATGAGCATCCAGTTTTAAAGCCTTTGGAAACTTTACCCATCATCAGTGAAAACATTCATTTTAATAATGAGATTTGATTTTCTTGAATTCTCCTTAAGACCTAAATCCTGAAGCTCTTCATGCTTGGATGAAAATTTTGGTTCTCAGAACCCAACTTTTTCCATACTGCATCATCTTTGTTTCTATGGGAAGACCTCCAGATGACTATCAATCAGTCTGAAAGGGGTCTTGGGGCTTTTGCATGGTAGACCTTTCAGTTGGTAGCTAGGATCATTGGGGTGAGGCTGGGGCAGGGGGAGAGGTGGTAGGGATCAACGAGTTGCTCTCCAGAGATGACCTAAATCAATCTGCATGGAGAATCAATTCATTGACTTAACAAGTATCTCTGGAGTGTCCATTCTACTGAACAACATGATAAATCCTAACATTTTATAGGGTGCTACATGCCTGATAAAAGTTATTTATTGTCTCTTATTAAAACTATGTTGATGCAGAAAGGAAGGATGCTTTATTAACACACAGTCGCACAGCCTTATGATTCACCTGGCTCGGTTCTTATATTCTCAATACAGTGATGATGCAGAGAGGCAAGGAAAGAGGCTGAGGGCTAGGGAAGGAAGGAGACAGTAGAGGGAAAAGGGAGAAGACTGGAGGAACCAAGGATGAGCTGCCACGTGGTCTCCTGTCTGTCTCAGGCCAGGTGTGGGTTTGGGAGGAAAGGCAGAGGCCTGGGTGGGGGAAGCAAAAGGAAGATGCACAGAGGACATATCCAGTCTCCAGTTTCC
Organism: Sciurus vulgaris; assembly: GCF_902686455.1. Classification (NCBI taxonomy): domain Eukaryota; kingdom Metazoa; phylum Chordata; class Mammalia; order Rodentia; family Sciuridae; genus Sciurus; species Sciurus vulgaris. The sequence continues at coordinate 60,022,705 of NC_136472.1, forward strand.
TATACTAAGGGTCATTTGAGCTGCCTGGGCTCTATGCCACTTGGCTGGGGACACACCTACGTGGGACAGAAGAGATGAAGAAACTAGAAGACATAAACTTCCCCTTGTTCCTTCAGTATGAGTCCTTATGAGTAAGGAATCCTCCTGCCAGTTTTCTTCCTGTAAGAGCAGGATGCATCAGAAGCCAGGCAAAGCAGGCATGCTTTACCACCCGTCTAGTATAAGTGACAACTACCTCTGTGCTGGGCCAGCAGGAGGACAAGGAGCTATTTGTGAGGCTGGTCCTAGATACCATGATCCTGCTACTTCCATGTGTTTTGGCCACTCCAATCTTCTATTCTCCGTGAGTGTGGAAATGGTCAAAGCTGGGATTTCTGTCTCATTTGAATACAGAATTAACTTAGAGTTGCTCAAGGGGATAACAGGAAACTCCAGAAATCAACACAATGCACAAACCATTGTGTTGCACATTAAGTTAATCAGAGAAGCCCCATGTTTAGAAAAGAGAAATCCATACATGCTCTCTCAGTCTCAGCTTTCTCTCTCTCTCTCTCTCTCTCTCTCTCTCTCTCTCTCTCTCTCTTTCTCTCTCTGTCTGTCTGTCTCTCCCATCCCAGCCCCCTCCTGACTGTTCCAAGCCAAGCCATGGGGAGTTGGAACCCCCGAGTGACTTGAGGTGATGCCAAAGCTCCTAATGCCAGATATGGAAAAGTTGAGTCTCAGTAAATAAATTTGGTTCTCTCCCTCCCTCCCCCACACTGTTCCAAAAAATAAACAGCACCATAGCAGTGAACTGCTTCTCTGTCCACCCAGGAAACGGTTTAGGTCTAGACATTTATCACCCCTCTCTGGTCCCAGTGGAAAGGCTCCAGCCGCAGCGGATAAAGAAAGCAACAGTGGGCCTTGGTTTTGGATGCTCGTCCCCGTGTCCGTGACGCACAGAAACATCTACCGACACATGGCGGTGTTCTTTATCTATGGGCACGAGAGTTGTTTAAAGTATTCTCTAGAAATAATAATGTTCCCTAAATGAAGAAGACTACCGCCTCCCCGTGGGCACATGGCTAACCCCTTCCACCGTAGGATCCTCAGAGGGTCCATGTCTAGATGCATTTCATAGTTCTGATTAGAATAAACATAACATTTTCCATGCAATCTGCCTCTAGTGCTTCTTAAATGAAGTTGTGCTTCCCTCGGGGAAATATGCATCTGCTTGGTGTAATTTTTTCAATGGTTTGCTTGTTGGACCACATATTAAACCAGCTTTTAAGAGCTGCAGTTACCAAATGGTTTCAAGTAAATATGCCTCTTTCTCTCCTTCCCCAATTAGAGTCCCTGAGAAAGTTTTTTTTTTTTTTTTTTTTTTTAATAGAGGTAATTTTTGAGGTATTCCAAGTGAAAAAGAAGGGCCGCTGTCAGAGGCAAAGTACAATCGTCCACCTAATGGACCTGCTGCTGCTGAAGCCCACCTTGAGTCTGAAATCTGATGCTAACCAACACCTTGTTTGGTTTTCGAAGTGAAGTTACCTTTGACCTCAAGGAAAACGGGGACTCAAATTCTTCATCTGCCGAAGAGGAGGTGGCAGAGGAAGCTGAAGAGGCAGCCTCTGTCACCTGGGCTCCAGTAGGTATGTGCTTGGAGCCTGAAATGGGAAGAGAAGAACTTACTGACCGGTTAGCTTCTGTTTTTCTGCTTCATGCACCAAAGTTGCCTCTCCCTCCTTGCCACTCACCCCATGTCCTCCCTCCCTGCCTTCCCCGCACTGCACCTGCCAGGAGCTTGAGGAGGCAGTACCTAAGGGCAACTGAAAATTTGGCCCTCCACGTTAATTACATTTCTGGATCCCTGCCAAGAGCTTTGCAGCTCTCTTCTCATATTAAAAAAAAAATGCATACACAAGAAAACCAAAAAACAAGGTATTATGCAGAAATCAATTAATTCCTTAAGCACCATTTATATGGTATGTTGCTTACAATGCATTCGGAGATGAAATCTATGATTAAAATGCATGTCTGAAGTTAGCTGAGTTAGTTACCTAAACACTTGTGTAAGGTTCTTTCTGCAGAGTAATTGAATGCAAAAAAAAAGTCGGAGCCAGCTCTTAAACAAATCGCCCTTCTGCGGCTCACAGCATCTGGCACCCATTTTTACTACATGACATCTGCTCAGTGTAAAAGAGCTGGCGTCAGAATGTCTGGTCACAGAAAAAAAAAATCCCAAATGTAATCAGAAGCAAAAGGACTCTAAGCCTAAGGTTTTATCACATAGTCTCATGCAACATAAATATTTCATTAATTATAGCTAAACAAATGCCACTTTTATTTTTCCAACTTGCAGATATTATCACATCATCGAAGTGATTCAAATGCCAGGAAAGGCAGTTTAAGATAGGGATGGCTCAACAATGCAGGGTCCACGGAGAGCCCAAGTCATGGGACCATGTCAGCCTCTGCACAAGAAGAAGGTGGTTGGCAGCAACCGTCTGCTGGTGTAAACCAGAATCTCTTTGTGACCCAGCTGGGGACCAGGTGTGATAAGGGCTTCCAGGTGCTACAGGAGGCATTCATTCTTCTCGGCAAGAACATCTGCACCTATGTATCAACCTGGGGCAGAGTCATTAATATTTGAATTAATCCACTTTGGACACCAAACATCAGAACCAGCAAGACCTCCATGATGGGAAACTTCTCTTCCCTCTGCAAATGGCAACTGTGTCTGAACACAACTATGTATGGGTGGGGAGAAAGGAGGAGAAGCAATTCCAAGCCAGTTAACATTCTCTCCAGCCTGCCTTCTCCTCCCCATAATTTTCAACTATTCACCCTAGTGGAAGAGGCCAAGTTTTACAAAATAAGGGTAATTTTAATCTCCAGGAGCACATTTACATATGCTGTTATTCAGAGTAAAATAATGCAAAACATGTATATAATAACACAGCCTCTCTGGGGAGGGAGTTCACTGTTTTCCACTTTAATTTGCCAGATGGGAAAGCTCAGGTAAAGACAGAATCAGAGAGCAGCATGATATGAAGGAGGCATTGTTAGTGGTGAGTAGAGATTGTTTCCCAGTTCTAGCTACTAAATTACCATGGAGTAATTCAGTCACTGGGCATTTATTTCTTAGTGTGTGAACTGGAGGAACTAACTTAACTTCCTTGAGTTTCTCAGGATCATGATGTCTAACTTGCAGGATTGTTGTGGAGTAAAATTAAGCAATGCAAAGTGCCCAATACAGTGCCTGGTACTGACTGGAGGTGCTTGAGTTCATGCAGTCAGCATTTTGAGCAGCAGCAGCTGCCCCTTCATCATCATTGATTCAAAATTAACAACACTTCAGAATGTGCAAAACTGCCTAATTAATCATCATTTATAGGAAGAGCATAAACTTGAATTTGTAACTTTTTCTAACTTTCAAAAAATAAATATTTCCACTGAATTCCATTTTGAAATGGAGGCAAAAATATTTTCAGATATAATGCATTTCTTAAACTCTAGCAAGAAAGAAGTTAAAGAGTTGCCTCTGCGTCTTTCCTTCTTCACTCCCTCCATCATAGAATGAGGCATTCTGGAATTTACTTTTCATTTGCAGAGTTTTTAAAACTTTGCAGCATTGTTCCATTCTGGCTGTGTTAGAGTAAGTGACTCTGGAATTGATTTCTCAGACACAAAGCACTAGAAATCAGGACAAAATATATAAAGCATCTGTTTCCAAAAATTGGACAACAGGCAGTGCAGAATTATGTTAAAGGCAAGAACAGAAGCAAATGAGGAAAGCCCCACCTATCACAGCAACTTTCTGACTAAAGGCCCTTTCCAGACTACAGTCCAGATAGGAAGAACCTACAGAAAACATATTTAATGAGTTGAAAAGACAGAAATCAGAATCTGGACAGATTGAGGCAGCTGGAATGTGTGGGACAGAGCACTAGAGAGAGAGAGCTGTGCAAAAAAACAAAAACAAAAACAAAACAAAACAAAAAAACCAAACAAACTCCAGAAATAAGCAAATGTTCCTTTGCATCTATTGCTTAATAGTGAACTATAGATGCATAGAGAGAAACTCCATTGGGTTGGGCAAAGAACTGCTAGGATGTTGTAGGCTAAGCAGTCTCTGGAGCTTTTATAGAATAGACATGTTCAAATTCTGCCCAGCCAAGGTTGAACAGACACTTGAGACATTAGAGACCACAGAAGAGTCACACTTATTAATAAGAATAAATTAGCCTAGAGTAAAATTATTATAGACTCACTTGAGCAAAGCTTAAAAACAAGTCTTGATGGGAACAAACTGATTTGCATGTTACTTTACTGCCCACCACATATTCTTTACTCCCTAATTAATACTCTTTAAATAAACAAAATCTAGACACCATACGAAGCAATATTCATAATGTCTAGCAGCTGACAAACAATTAGTAGGTACTTAAAAAAGCAGGATAAGGTAAGAGAAAAATCAGTCAATAAAAGCAGACCCAGAAATGACAGTTTGGCTAGAATCAAGAGACTATTATTTTAAAATAGCTATTATAAATGTGTTCAAGAATTTTAAAAGAATGTTACCCTCCAAAAGCTAATAAATTAATTTAGTAAAGTAGTAGGATACAAAATCTACATATTAAAATCTAAGGATTTTAAAAATATACTAACAACAAACTATGTGAAAAAAATTGAAGAAGCAGAGAGTAGAATGATGGATATCATGTACTAGGAGATGGGGGATAGGAAGATATTGGTCAAAGGATTTAAATTTTCAGTTAACTGGAATAATTTTAAGAGCTCTGTCATATAACATAGTGATGACAATTAATAGTAATGTTTCATATTCTTGAAAATTGCTAAAAGAATAGATTTAAAGTATTCTCCTCACAAAATATTATAAGTATGTGAGGAAATTCATATGTTAATTAGTTCCATGGAGTCATTCCATGATGTGTACACTGTAAAGCATCATGCTATACAGGACAAATATATGAAATTTTTATCCATTAAAATAATCAACTAATTTTAAAAATAATTTAAAAGTGGCACATGAACGTAATGAGAACAGAAGTCAAATTATTAAAAAGAACCAAACAGAACCTATAAAATAAAAACTACAAAACTGAAATGAAAATTTCACTGGATCATTTTAACAGTAGATTAAGCATTGCAAAGGAAAAAATAATCAGTAGATTAAACAACAGCAATAAGAAGTATTCAAAATGAAGCACAGGGGAGAAAATGAACAGGATGAACTGAAAAGATGACCAGAACCTCAGTGACAAAATTGAGTAGTCTAAAATACATGTTTGTAGTGCCAGGAAATGGGAAAAATGGGAACCAAAAAGGTAGTTGATGCAATATTGTTGTAAACCATCCAAATTGAATGAAAATTATGAATCCACAGTTCCAAGAAGCTCAATAAACCACAATCAGGATAAAAAGAAAGAAAATCACAGCAAGGTTCATGATGATAAAATTACTGAAAATCAGAGACAGAGAAACTCTTAAAAGCATACAAAGAAAAATGATACATTGCAGCAAGAGAAACAAGGGTAAGGATGTTCATGTATGTCCAGTCAGAATAGAAATAGGTAGAGAGAGAATGCAACAATATCATTAAAGAGCTGAAAGAAGCAGGGCATGGTGCACACTCCTATAACCCCAGTGGCTCGGGAGGCTGAGACAGAAGGATGGCAAGTTCAAAGCCAGACCCAGCAAGAGTGAGGCACTAACCAACTCGGTGAGACCCTGTCTCTAAATAAAATACAAAACAGACTGGGGATGTAGCTCAGTGGCCGAGTGTCCCTGGGTTCAATCCCCAGTATGCTCTGTGCCCACCCTAAAAATGAAGGCAAAATGAAGGTGTTTTAAAAATCTTTTTTCTTTTTTTTTGAAAACAAAACTGAGATCTGTTGTTAGCAGACATACATATAAAATGTGAAAAAGTTCTAGATGTTATATGAAATGAATTATTTCAGAAATAGTAAACAAAATAGTTTCTCTTGTTGGTTCTTTACCATTTCATGTGACTTAGATGGAAATATAGATATTAGGAGAGGAAGAAAGAAGGAAGCTTTTTTAAAACATGCATTGAAACAAAATGCATTACAAAAACAACAAAAATAATAGAAGAAGAAACTAAAGTATAAAGTTGAAGTATTCTATAACTACAGTGGTATAGTATTATTTCAGGTATGCTATGATAAATCAATAATTCGAATTACAAACCATAAATTACCTACTATAAATACACACATAACTCCCTTAAACATATATTGATATAACTAATAAGCCATTATTGGAAGCAAAATATGCTAAAAATGTCAATTAATCTGAAAGAAGGAATGGAAAGAAATACAATTAGATGAGACAAATGGAGAATGAATAGCAAGATAGTAGACTCAAAATTAACTATATTATATATTCACTAAAAGTAGATGGTCTAAGCTTTATTATTTTAAAAGTACAGATTATGGGATTGGATTTTAATAAAGCAAGAACTTACTATATACTCTATACAGTAAATCTATCTTAAATATAAGGAGAAGTTTAAAGTCAAAAGATAGAAAAAAATGTATGAAAACACTAATCATAATGAAGCTCATGTGGTTTATCAAAGTAGTTTTAGGACAAGAAATAAGAACAGAAATAATATTCCATTATAAAAATGTATGTCAAAAAACCAAAATATTAAATGTGGATGCACTAAATTACAGAACTTCAAAATATATGAAGCAAACTTGGTTGAACAGAAAGGATGAATATATAATTCCAAAATTACAGTTGGGGGTAGTAACTCTCCTCTCAATAATTGATAGCATAAGTAACAAAAGAGTACATGACTTGGGAGCACTATTGAACAACTTAACCTACTTTACCAAACAGCAGTAGATTCTTTACAAGTGTACATGAAACATTCACTAAGATAGACTCTGTGCTGGACTATCACACCATCTCAATAAAGTTAAGGAAATGGAAATAACAAAAACTATATTCTCTGACCACAAAGAAATTAAATTAGAAATTAGATCACCCATGAGTCCCCCAATTTACCACATGAGAAATTCTTGCTGGACTGAAATTACACATTTCCTAACAGCATTATCTGGCCTATACCCAACTTGAACATGGCCTACCACAAAGGTCAAGTGGGGTTAATGGAACACTGAAAATCAAACACACGTATATATCACCATTGCCACCCAAACTTAACCAGAATGACAGGGGGGCAGGAGTAGATTTTTAAAAGCAAAACAGAAAAACAAACAAACAAAGTCCACACAAGAACAGAGAGAAATGGAGTGGAAACTGTAGTTAAGATTCATTGCAAAATTTGGAAAACAGAGAGAGGATAGATAGGTGTTAGCTGACATTGCAGATCAGAGAAAAGTAGAAATAGAAGTGCTTATAGAGAAGAATCTCAATGAGTGGGCCACATCCCAGGAAAGTTCAGGAACAGAGGCATCAGCACTAAGGGACCAACAAATTAAGTGTATCACACTGAATACAGAGGAAAAAAGATAAAAAAAAAATAGAAATCAAAAATTGAAAGATAGCTGGGAAAATTCCTAAGTATTTTTAAATTAGAGAACATTTTTCTCAATAACTTATAGATTGAAGAAAAAAATTACAAAGAAAATGAAGAGCAATTTGAACTAAACAAAAACATCAACATTTGTAGGATGCAGCTAAAGATGTGCTTGGGGGAAATGTATAGCTTTAAATTTTTATATTAAAAGAAAAGAAAGGCTGAAAGTCAATGACAAGTTTATGTTGTAAGAAGTTGGAAAATATGACTTATGTTCCCTAGTGAAAGGCCTTTAGGTAAATAGAGCATGCAGAATCCCAGTCCCTTCCTCATGTCTTTTGTTCCCTGGGTACATGGTGAACAGTATTTCCCTGCACCGCCACCATCGTATGCTGCCTTGCTGTAAGGACAAAAGCAATGAGATCAGTCAATTGTGGCCTGGAACCTTCAAAACTGTGAGCCAGAATAAATCTTGTCTCTTTGTAACTTGATTATCTCAGGTATTTGTGACAGTAATGGAAAGCTGACTAACACAAGAATATTATTTACAAATATAGAAATAACAACTGAAAGAGACAGCTGAAATAATTAAAAGTGAGAACCTGTAGACAATGGCTGGACCAGTGAGGAGAATGAGAGCAGGGTTCATTATAAATCACTGGTACTATTAGATTTTTAATAGTATTTAATATTTTAATATTTAATTTTGATAATTTGAAAATTTTAGTGCATGATGATTTGTTATTACAGGTATACATTCCAAAGTTGTAAAAGAAAATATTAATAATCAGCATTCATACAAACCCTCCATTTTTTCTGACCCCTGAAATAACCATACTATTGTACCAGCACTTGTCTTTGCAAACAATTCTCTATATCTATTCAAATAAAAATGTACATACAAAAAATATGACTTACGTTCAAAGAAGGACAAGATGATGTCAAACTGGCTTTCATTATAAACAATGGAGTGATAGTATTAAATAATGGAAGATACTAACTGCTAACTTGTAATCTATATCCTGAAGAAATATCCTTTAAAAGTAAAGGGAAAAGTACAGATTTCAGGGAAATGAAACCTGAGAGAATTTCTTCATGTTAAAAGAAATCCTAAAAGGGGGTTCTTTATGAAAAAGAAAACCAATTCACTGTGGAAGTTCAAATGGAGGAGAGAGAGATAAAAGACCTCCTTCCCAAAGAGAAAATATATGTGCAAATCCAAAGGAACACTGATTGTTTAAAACCATAATTATAATCTCCATGGCCTTAAAAAATGTATAAAATTAGAATACATTGCTGGGATAACCACCCCAGTAGAGCAGAGTCCAGCTAGGAGGTGTGAGCCACCTGGGAAACAAAAAGTCTGAAATAATCAGTAAGAAACAAAGACAAAGTCAGAGATTAGATTTAAAAGGGTGGCACCTGATGGGTCTTCCAGCCCTGATAGGAACTGGAAATGAACAACTGAAAAAGGTCCCAATCCTTTATTTAAGTGGAGGTACATCAAAACTTTCAGTGTGGCAGTGATAAGGTTTCAGTGTGGCAGGGGTCTTGCAGTAAATAGGATGGCAGGTTATGCACATCTCTGAGTGGCTATGTTTGATCCTAAGGCTGTGAGCTAAGACAGGGCACCAGCATGAATCTGGGCTTTCTTGAACAGAAGAAATGTCACCCAGGAGTTCCCAGAAAAGCAGTTTCCCTGCCTTATGTGGGCTCAAACAAACCTATGATTTATACACGTCTTCTGACAATACATTACAGCAACATCACAAAAGTTGGAAGAAGGTAAGTGGAGTTTAAAGTTTTTAAAGTCCTTAGGCTATTCAGGAGCAGATAAGAAAACTAATTCAACATAGATTCATTTTAGTAATCAATTAACATTATAACCTTGTGGATAACCACCAAAATACTAAGGAACAAACTATGTATAATTATATGTACTATACATTATGATTACTGTAAAGATAAAATTCAAAAATGCATTCAAAAATGCAAAAAAAGCAAAAGAAAGGAAGAAAAGATGAGATTAGACTAATGAAAAACAAAGAGTAAGCTGATAGATTTAAATCTACATATATCATAATTATGTTACTGTAAGTGGACTAAATAACAAAATAAAGGGCAAAGACTATCAAATCAGATTTTAAAAACCTCAAACTATATGCTACTTATAAGAAAGACACTTTAAGTATAAGAACGAAGTAAGTTTAAAATGAAAAGAGAGAAGAAGATATCATGTAAATAAAAAAAATGAGAAGAAAGCTAGCATAGCTACATTAAACATCAGACAAAGACATCAAGGTCAAAAATATTGCAAAAATAAGAGATGATGATCACAGTGTCTATGCAAAAGTATATTATAGCAATCATAAATCTGGCAGCTAGTAGCATAACTTCAAAATATATATAAAGCAAAAATAATCAAAACCTCAATCATTTTTAGATAATTTTAAACTTAGCTCTCTAATCAGGTGATAGAAAAATCAGACCAAAATATCAATAAGGATATAAAAGATAGGAGTAAACACTGCCATAAATTTGACCTAATTTCTAAGTATATAGAACTTCACATCCCAAAAGTAGAGAATATACATTTTTTTAAGCAAATGCAGAACATTTACCAAACTTGTGATAAGCCAAACCATATGCAGGCATCGACAAATCTTAAAAGATTAATTCATATGTAGTACATATTATGACAATTGTGAAATTAAGCTAGAAATTGTAAAATGATATAGAAATTAAACAATACTTTTACACTAAATTTGATGATATAAGCAGGTCATAATAAAATGGCTCTGTTGCAGTTATAGCAGTGATTAGAGGTAAATTCAGGGCTTTTAATAAGGTACACATTACACTGAAGAAAATCTGAGACTGAATGCTCTAAGATCCATCTCAAGAAGCTAGAAAAAGAGCCGCAAATTGAACTTAAATTAAATAAAAGTAAGGGAACAATTAACAGACTTAACTGTGAAAAGTAAACTAATAAAGCTCCGATAAGTGTCTTGTCCAGTAGAAATACAAGCCAAGTGTGTAATTTATACATTTGGGGATATGGCTCAGAGGTCAAGTGCCCCTGAGTTCAATTCCCAGGTCCCCCCCTCCAAAATGTAAAAAGGAATAGATGAACTTAATTAATATATGTTATTTTACCCCAAATTTCACAAATATTATCATTTCGACTTGTAATTTATGCAAAAACTATGAATAAGCTATTTTATATTATTTCTTTCATATTAAATCTTTAAGATTTGGTGAATACATCTATAGCATATTGTAGTTCAGGTGCTACATTTTTAATGGTTAATATGAAATATAATCCTATCAAAAAAGCTGCTTTACAGAAAAACATTATACACTGCTTCCATTTTTAAATAAATTCATTAAAATTTAAAAAAACTTGGAAATATAGTTCCTCACTCATACTAGCCATGTCTCAATTGTGAAATAGTGGTTGCTGTATTTGGACAGCACATTTCTAGAAGGTAATGTAGATCATTAACATGACGTCGGAGTAGGGAAAGATTTCATAAACAAAAATGCAAAAATTAATAATAAAGGAAGATACTATAAATTTGGCTTTATAAAAGTAGGTACTTCCAGTTTATCAAAAGACACTTTTAGAGAGTGATCAAGTGAATCAAAAACTGACAGAAGATATTTGCAATACAAATATCTGACAAAGGACTGATCTACACAGATTAGCAATCAATAAGGAAAAGACTGACAACATAATGAGAGTATGAGCCAAAGATTTAAAGACTTCATACAAGACAATATGTAAATGAGCCCATGAAAATCACACAACACAGGTAAATGCAAATTAAAGCCATAATGAGAGGCCACCACACACCCCCATATACAGCAATATTAACAGGAAAACAAAACAAAACTGCCAAGGAATGTGCGCGAGGGGAGGTCTCCTGACTGCTGGAGGGCATACAGATTATAACAATCACTTGGAGAAACTGACCCTACTTAACCAATGAAAACAACTCTTCTGCCTACTCCATGACCTAGCAATTCAAGTGCTAGATGGATGCTCATGAAGATTCTCTCCTTGGTCAAACTCTAGCCAGAAACCTCTGAACCCTCTTCTTCACCGGTCCTCAACCTCAGCCTATAAAAATGTACAGACTCTCAACACAAATGATCGTGCACCCCCACCCCCTGCCAAACACACATTAAAAGACTTATAGTTTATGACAGTTCAAGATCATACCCTTAGGGATGACCCTTAAAATACCTGAAAAAGCTCATTTGCCAAAAGACTTTTCTGTTTGTTTTAGCTAACACCTGTTGGTACCCCCTGCCCTGTTCTTAGACCACTTACTAAAAAGGACTTGCTAATGTGAATCCTTCCTCTGTCCCTTTGAGATGTCTGTTTCCTTCAACTCAAGAGCATCTTTCTCAAGGGCCTGAAAGCCATTCCTTTAAAGTGTAATCACCACAAAGGATATAGTTACTGTCTCACAGTCTGTTGGAAGACAGATTCTTTAATTGCCAGTTAATTGCCACAACTAGTTTAAGCTCTCTTTACACTGATGAGCCCTTGTAAATTTTTACTTCCTTGACTCTATTGAGCCCCTATCACTTACCTCATTCTCCCTGTAAGGTACACATTCGACTTCTATAGATATCAAAGTTGATTTCAGTTCATACTGAATCCTCTTCCTATTGCAATACTATATTACTGATTAAAATCTGTCCTTGCTACCTCAGTGTCTAGCTTCATTTATCTTTGGCAACATCCAGTAGTAATGAGTACATATATGCACCAAAGGTATGTACAAGCTTGCTCAAAGCAGCATCATTCATAATAAAAACAACTGAAAACAACCTCAATGCCCAGCAACAGAATGCATAAATAAATTGTGCCATATTCATATAATGGGAAGAAATAAAGAAAGTAAAAAGAATAAACCCATTCTGCACATAACAACATGCAAAAATCTACCACCCCATGAAATGGTCAATGAAAATAGTCAGGCACAAAAGAGTATATACTTGTATGGCTTCCTACTGTACAACCAATTACCTCATAGTAGCTTTATAAGAACAGCCTTTTATTTTCAGGGCTCTGTAGGTCAGAAGTCTGGGCATGACTCCACCAATCCTCTGCCCAGGGTCTCACAAGGCTGACATCAAGGTATCAGCCAGGGTTCACTTCTCATCTGTAGCTCAAGGTCCTCTTTCAAGTTCATTCAGTCTGTTGTCAAAATTCCTATTGGTTGTAGGGCACAGGGTCTTTTTTCTTGGTGACTGTCAGCTGGTGGCAATCTTAGCTCCTAAAGGCCATCTCCTCATGACCCTCTCACAACATGACAGTTTACTGCTTCTTCTAGGCCAGCAAGATCATGTCTCTCAGGCTTAGAGTCCAGTCCCTAACCTTGGAAAGTCCTTGATAAGGGATCACTTGATTAAGTTAGGCCCACCCAGGATGATCTCCCTTTTTATTAACTCCAAGTCAATTGTTTTGGGACTTAACTGTGTTCATAAAAATCCCCTAACCTAATCACAGGATGGGGTGAAATTCATCATCTTCACATTTCTACCATACTCCAGGGGACAAGATTATATAGAATTCTGCCTACCACAATATTGAATTATTTCTTTTTTTTAAAGTGAAAAAACAAAAAAACTGCAAAAATGATCTAAGCTGATAGGAGTCAGGTGGCAATCCCTTTGTTGGGTGGGGTGTATAGAGGGGAGGAAGCATGAGGAGGTATCTGTGTGCTGGGAATGTTCTGTAGCTTGACCTCAGAGATAACAGTAGGGCACTTTGTAAAGTCTCATCAGTTGTAGCCATTATATTTATGAACTTTATATATGTTATACTGTAATAAGTTTATATAAACAGAAAAGTTTTCAGGGGGTCTTCTTTAATTATACATAAAAATGATGACTAGCATTACAATTGTATAAAATGGGCACTGGTAAGTACTTGAAATTAGTTTATACCCCTAAGCCGTTTAAATATCCTGATAAGTTTATGTATACCTTTAATTTACTTTGAAAGTTTTCTTGTAAAAATTTAAAAAATTAAACTTCAAACTGACTCTTCCTCCTTTGCACAGAATTGTGTGCCCACAAGGTAAATGTGGAGACAGCAGTGCCACCATGTGCATTTGCTAGAATGGGCAGGAAATAAAAGACTGATGGGCCTAATCTGACAGGTGTGGTAAAATCTTTACATTCTTAGCATGTAGTCTAGGAATACCTTCAAGGTGAGGAACACCTTCTAAGAGAGAGCCCCAGTCCTGATTCCAGAGCTGGCCAGCCCAGATCTAATTCTCTTCTCTACACTCCCATTCTGTTCTAAGTCAAGGGAGTCACACTATTTCATTATTTCAAATTTCCATGGAAATCAGGAAAATATATTACCCATCTTATTGTAATCAATACATATAGAAGTCATGTAAATGTGATGTCAATGAATTGTAGACCTATCTTATCTAAATGACTGCAAAAATCTTAAATAAAATGTTAGTAAACAGATTTGGAAAGTATGTTAAAGTAAGAACTCATGACAAAGTGGTTCACAATGCAAGGATGGTTCAATATCCATGAATCTATTATGTAATTTATGATATCAAACTAAGGAGAAAAATCATACAAACATTTTTAAAGGTTATGAAAAGGTATTGAATTTGATAAAATTGAACACTTATGTGTGACTTTAATTAGAATAGGAAGGTTATGTCCTCAAAAGGATAAGATATATCAGGCAATCCAGAAGCCAGTATCATGTTTAAATGAGAAAATACTAGCAGCATTCTCATTAAGTTTAGGAATATAATAAGGAGATCATTATTACTACTTTTGTTTAATATTTTTCTGGAGATTCTGTAACAAAATAAACTAGGGGAACAAAATAAGAGACACAATTTGAAAGCAGGAGGGAAAATGATTATTTGCTGATGTTAAATGTATAGAAATAAACTAGAGAAATCTTGACACTTATTAAGAGAATGTAGTAAGATGAATGGGTATGAAATTACTATACAGAAATCAATAACTTTTGTATATATAAACAGTAGGAATATAAATTGGAAAGATCTTGTTTAAAGCAGTAGCAAGAACAAATGTACCTAATAGTAAACTTAGTAAATATGCAAGATTTATTTGATACAAAGATTAAAATATTCCTGAGGGTCATGAAAAAGAAATGAACAGCTGAAAAGACAATTCATATAAAAAATTTGTAATTTCTTATCAAGGTAGTTTATAAATTTAGCTCAATCCAATAAAGGTACTCACAGATATTTTTTGGATATATAGACAAGCTGATATTAAATTCATATAGATTATCAAACAAGCATGAAAATCCAGGACACTAAAAAAAGAAGACCAGTAATGGAATACTTTCTCTGCAGATAGTAAAATATGTAAAACAATGTTTTAAACACACACCAAAATAAATAGAGATAATTAGAATAGTGCAGTATTAATACCTAATAGACAACTCATTGGAACACTGAAACATCTTAAAAGGTGCTAAAAAGACATTGGTACAATCTATATTCTCAGCATATAGTCTAGAAACGCCTAAATGACACAACTACAGGAATCTAATATTTAGATTAGATAAAGGTATCATTTCAAATAAAAGAGGAGATGGATTATTCACTGAATTATTTTAGGATAAACAAGGAGACATCTAAAAAATGTTGGATCCATAATTTACATTTTATAGTAGGATAATTTCTTGATGTAAATATTGAAATGCAAAAATATAAAGATGAAACAAAAAGACTCAAAGAAACTGTAAGAAAATTCTATAAAATTTAAAGAAGCTCTTTCTTCCATAAAATGAAAAGTTGTAACTACTATATGAAAATAAAAATTATAGGCAACAAAACCCACCATAAAACAAGTTAAACACAAATGAGAAACTGGAGAAAGCACACTTGTAACATCACAAGAAAGGTTCTTTCCTTTTAAATAGAGTTCCTATCTGCCATTAAGAAAATATCAGGCTGGGGTTGTGGCTCAGTGGTGGAGTGATTGCCTGGCATGTGTGAGGCACTGGGTTTGAGTCTCAGCACTGCATATAAATAAATGAATAAAATAAAGGTCTATCAACATCTAAAAACTAATATAAAAAAAAAGAAAATACCAAAAAACCAACAGAAAACTGGACAAAAGTCAGAAACAATAGTACAAGGAAAAGAAACATCAATGTCTCTTTAACAAATGAAAAGATACTCAATTATTTCATTGGAATTTCAACTATTCTATGTTTATTGATTGGAAAAGGTTAAAATTAGGAAGATGGGGAACACTCCGGTTAATCCTACTTGACTGTTGGGAATGTGATCTGCACACCAGGATGGAGGACAAACCGGGAAATCAATATCAAAGTTCCCAATTCAATGTCCTTTGCTCAGGCACTTCCACATCTAGGAATTTATTATCCCACAGACAAATTCACACATATGCCAAATAGCTTAAGTTCTCAGTTACTCAATGTAGCACTGCTGGTGATAAGCTTTGAAAAAAACAAGTCTTGCAAAGTTACGGATCAGCAGCATAAATTAAGGTACATCAATACCGTGAAATTCGGGACAGCTATAAAGCAAAGGAGTAAGTTCCTTATGTTTTTGGTACTGAGGATTGAATCAGGGTAGCTCTACCACTGAGCTACATCCTCAGCCCTTTTTATTTTTGTTTTTAATTTTGAGACAGGGTCTCACTAAGTTGCTGAGGCTGGCCTCAAACCTTCAATCTTGCTGGGTCTCCTGAGTAGCTGAGATTACAGGTGTGCACCACCTTCGCCTGACAGAGAAAGTTCTCTTGTACTAACGTGGAATGACCTCTAAAATAAAATTAAAAGTGCAGAAAAAAGTGTGTGCAGCATACTATCATGCTACCACTTTGTGTAAGAAAAATAAAGCATATGTAAATTTTCTCTTAATGCATAAACTCTGCCTGGAAGAATGCCCAAGAAACTGATAATTATATCTATCATCAAGATAAAGTCTAGATGCTTCACTAACAAGAACAGGAGGGAGGAACTTTCACTTTGGGTCTTTTGTACCCTTTGATTTTAAACCATGTGAATATATTCTCCACAAAATGTTCGTGATCCATGAAATTTTGATAGATGATGTAAGGGATATAGTGATACCCTAACCTGTCTATGCTTATCCTAAACTTGGCTGCAAATAAAGCCTCTTGTTAATCTGTATAGATATTAGATTAGGAACAAAAGAAGACAAATAATTTTTTTACTTGAAACTTAAGTTCCAAAATAAAAGTTGTATGAGAAAATTAAAAAGTGAAGAAAAAATAACAAAAGAACAGTCATTTGGCAATAGAAATCGTAAGATCACCATTTGTTTAAAGCAATCAACCAACAACTAAATTGTTGCTAAGGGAATGTACCAAATCTTTGGCAGGTACAGAAGAGATGAGATAATAAATATAGCTTTTTATTAAATATTCTCATGTTGTTTGATTACTCTCTTTGATATATTAATTTAGAATTTTAAAAAATCAGATTTAAATATAAAAAGTCTACATTTCCATTGGTAACCAAATATATAGAAAAGCATTTAATCTAGTAATGCAAAAGCAATACCCATGGCATAATGCTGATTTTTAAAAAGACACAAAATTTTATGTACACCATAGTAAAAATAGTCAATGAGCAGGAAAGGGATGAAATTTTAGTTGATTCAACACTTTCTACAACATAATTTCAAAATTTTAATTTTTACAGATTTTTTTTTTCCAAAATTTCAACTTCAAATTTCCCTACTTTTGTGCTTGAGAAGTGAATTTAGAATTTGAGAAACAAACCGAAGCGAAAGATGCCTGTTTGCTAATTCAGCAAGGATAACTAACTGACCAGTGTGAACTGTGGACTTTTATAAGGAAAGAGCCACTTACTTGCATCTCCCGCTGGAGGAGAAGGATGGGCCACCTGCTCCAGGGAGGCGCTTCTGAAAGGCCGTGCCAGCTTCTCCAGGGATGGGACATTGTCGTTGGGCAGCACCTTCCCCTTGGGGCTGCTAAAGAGGCTTCTGATGTCCTTCCTTTGTTTAGACTCTTGGAGGAAACTTTCAAAAGATTTGTCTTTGAATTTGAGGGAGGAAAAAACTGAGGTTCCTTTCTTTGGAACCCTAGCAGCATCTGGTAAGGTCTCTTGCAAACTCACTTTCTCCAGGAGTATGGGAACATCTTCCATCTTGCTGCAGGGTGGGGGTGCTAGAGCAGGGAACCTCTTAGAAGGCCGATTGGGCAAACTATGGGCACGGAGGGCAGGGTCAGGAGGGCTAAGGCTCAAGGACTGGGCAGCTTGGGAACCAAGGGAGAAGAAAGCAGAGGTACTGTTTGCCATACGTGTCCCATGGGACTGCGGGTCCCCCTCCTTATTGGAACTGGTTTTCCGAAGGCTGAATGAGCGAGTGCAGATGTGTGGCTGACCCAGAGGCAAAGTTTTTGATTCTGGCTTAGCCCCGGCCTTCTTTCCACCTTCAGAGTTCGGAAAGAAGTTTCCCAGGGACTTTCGGATGGCATTGGCTATAAGCCGCAGGGGAGACTTGGGTGGGGCACCTTGCTCTGCTGGAGTCCGGACAGCTGGAGCCTGTGTCTCCTCCTGGGCCTCTCTCTGGGCTGGCAGTGTCTGTTTCCCTGGCCGAGGGAGGGTGAAGGGGTGGACTGGCTTCAGCACATGGCCTGGTCTCTCACTCTCAGGACTCGCCTGGGAAAGTCGCTCCTCAGTCTTGAGGTGTACTCTCTCAGGGACGAAGTCATTCCAATCCAGCAGCTTTGTCTTCTGTTCCTGAGTGAGGACTAACTTCTTCAAGCCTGACTTCCTCTCCTCTGCCAGCTCTGACCTGCCTTCCTGTCGCCTCCTGGGTCTGATACTCTCCTCTCCTGGTTCTTCTCTACCCCTGAGAGATTGCTCTTGATCTGTGAGGCACCTGTCCTCCTGCCCAATGGGGTGTGGGTCTTTGTGGATGCTTTTGGTATGCCCAAGAGGGCCCTGTGCTTCCTGGCACCCCTCGGAAGTCATCGCCATAGGGCTTGTGACACTGTCTCCACCAGGGCTCACCAGACAGTATTCTGCCCGTTCCAGCACTTCACCATGAGGCAGATAGAGGGGAGTTTCCATGGGTGCCCCTTGGGCTCTGGCTCGTCTCAGAAAGATTGGGGTAGATGAACTGAAATGACCTCTGGGGACCTGAGAGTTGGGGTTGTAAGCTGTCACCTAGAGGGGATGGGCAGAAATAGCAGTTATTTAATAATTTACAGCATTTATTTATATGGAGAAGGCAAATCCCAACCCATGCTCTATTTTCTTCCTTTCTGCAGACCTCAGAAACCTAAGTAAAAAATGGTTTTGCCTAAGAGAATATCATGGGGCTGCTCTTTGTTCTAAGAGGCTTCTTGGAACCTGTTGGGATCTACCTGGATCTCCTAAATCTACACTGATAAAAGGTCATTCTGGGTCCTAGATTGGGTGGGTAGGAAGCCAGAAGGGAAGACCAACATGTGGCCCTTGATGAGTTCCTGGGCCAGTGAGACAGGGCTGGCTGGCCCCCAAGGGTGGCCAGGCACATGGTGGAAGGCAAGATCCCCGGTGGCTTGCTCAAACATGGTCCTACTGAAGGCCTCCTTCCCACAGAGTCTGTTCCTCTAACAACCATGGAACCAAGACTTCTTCCTTGGAGCCTTTTGAGGTGAGGAAGTAACAGTTACCCTTCTGGGTTGGAGCTGAGGTGGCAAAAGTATGACCTCTCTGATCTCCCAGTGACTCTTCTAAATTGCACACCTTGAACCACTGAGAAAAGTAGCCACTTCCAGCATGGGGAACTTGGTCTTTGGCAAAGGAAGAACATAAGTAGACTCTGCAAGGAGTGGCTGTGCCCAGGCTAGAGCTTGGGGCAGGTCAGAGAACTGGGGTCTTGACAAGGGCATTTTTTCTGTCTTGTGTGCTTGGCTTCCTAGCATCTAGAACAGGGCTGGCAGATACAGAGGCTTGATAATTGCCCATAGAAAGAAAGTCCCAGTCATGCTTATCAAAAATGGCATCTCCTATGCAAGAAGAATGTTGCTTCCAAGGTCCTTAGATGCTAGCAAAGGCTCCCTCTGTGTCTGTCTTCCTTCTGTTGTTAGCTCCTTAACACCCTCTGCGAGTTCCCCAAGGGCAGAGCACATGGCCCAGCATCTCTGTATCCCATGGTCCAATACCTGGCACAGAGTCCACACCCCAAGAGGTTGCTGAGGGGGCATCTTTGTCCTTGGAGTGAATGACCTTTCATGAAAGGTACATGTGAAGAACGCCTGGAGTGGACCCTTGACAGTTTCTCTCTGGTCCTGGCCTTGCACTAGGGGGCACTTAGGAGCACACAGCATCCAGAGTTAAGTGTGGAAGGTGGGTGGAGCTCACCTTCCTAGGCCTGGGCAGGGCCCTGGCAGTACTCACCTGAGATGGGGAGGAGTCATCTGGGGTATGTCCAAGGACACTGGCTGAAGAAGAAGAAGAAGAAGATGGCAGGGAAGATGAAGGAGAAGACCATGAAGAAAGAGGAAGAGAAGGCTCCTTTGGAGGTGATGGAGTTCTTTTGTTCTTTGGCAACAAATCTACCAGGGAAAGAACATTCTCTGTTACAAAGCTGTTGTCTTCTTCTATTGCAAAAAGAGGAGACTTGCAGTGATGCTCCAGTTATTTTTTTTGGGGGGGTGGGGTACTGGGCATTGAGCTGAGGGGCACTTGACCACTGAGCCACATCCCCAGCCCTATTTTGTATTTTATTTAGAGACAGGGTCTCACTGAGTTGCTTAGTGCCTAGCTTTTGCTGAGGCTGGCCTCGGCCTCCCAAGCTGCTGAGATTACAGGCATGTGCCATAGTGCCCTGCGTGAAGCTCCAGTTCTATAAGCAGAGCCAGGGAAAGGAAGGGTTGGAGACTGACTCAGAAATTCCTGGTGCCCACAGCCTGGGACTTGGAGGAATGGGTCCAGGAGAGGCACAGTCCTGTAGGGGAAAGGGGACCCCAAGATGAGAAGTCAAAGGACCATAGTGTTTCAAACTCCCGAGGGTGCTCCTGAGACAGGTGACACAGATTTTTTCAGAGTGCTTATTGGAAACAGACATCTACCCTAAGTTTCCCTAAAGCTAAGGTGGTTAGGAGCTGGGGCTACATTAAGTCACTCATCAATAAACCATCTGAGGTTTCAGCCCACAAGGTGCTGGAGCATTAACCGTGGCACACAAAGGGTAGACATTCACTATAATGAAATGGCTCTTCCCTCACGAGTACCCAAGAGGCTCTCAGACAGGTGGCTAGCCTGAGATATCAAGGGAACACAAGGGAGGGACGTTACAGTCATATCGAATCATTTGAAGCACACAGAGTGAGGCCTATGCCAAGCTTCTGTTGGTCAGGGAACAAACAGGAAAGCAGTGTATCTGCTCAGAGATGCGTGAGAAAGGAGTGTGGCTGGGCCCTGGGGAGCAGCCTGATCACATTGTCGGCAGCTGAAATCATCTGGTCTCATGAAAGCAGAATTGTGACAGTTGTGGCCTAGAAGTTCTTCCGAGCTCGCACGTGCTTTCTCTTTCTCTCTTACTCCTATCCCTTGAGTATAGCAGCCCTAAATCTGAAATCTCAAGCATTTTTTCTCCGTATTGGACTATTTCAGATAAGTGGTGCTCAAATAGGTTCAGAATGCCATGCAGCTGGCAGACCTCCCCCTTCAGTACCGGATTCTCAGCACACCCAGGTCTCCCATGAGCCATGGTGGCACATACTGGTGTCCCCTAGACACCGCCCAGGACTGCTGCCTACTGACCACTCCCATGTCTCGCTGCCTGCTGATGGCTGCTCAGATGACCCATTGAGATTTCCCTCTGAGGTGTCCAGGCTTTGGATTTTAGCTCCCTTCTTAGCTCAACACAAAGCTTAGTTTCCCCAAAGCTCTGGATGAGAAACACAGACCAGTTCATATCTAACCACCCCCAAGAGTTCCATCCAGTCCCATTCTTTTGGGGGAGCCACAGGGGTGGCGTTCAGCATTCTGCCCTGTTTTCCTCATATACAAACACAAGCACGCCAGATGGCGTATCCCAGATTTGGGTTCTGAAAAGATGGCTACCCCACACACAGGGTCAACAAGCCCCCAAAGGGAAGCCTTCCAGAAAGCTTCCAGGGGATGTGGCTGATGTGAGGTGGGCAAGAAGGAGCTGCTGGGAGGAAGGCCACAGGCTGCCAGGAGCTGACGCGGGGGAGGCGGCTGGCCTGCCTCCCATCACCGGCACCCCCACCTCAGCCCACAACGAGATGGTTCGAGCCTAAAAAGGCAAAAGTCGTGAGTCAGTTGCTGCCTTGCTTCCTGCCCTCAGCTTGCCAAATTCCTGCCAAATTCCTTCTCCCCCTCTTTCTCGCCCCCTCATTCTCCTCCCTGCCATCTTCTGAATCAAACTCCTTAACGCGTTTCAAAAGTTGTCTTGGCTCCACATACTGCCTTTTTGTTCCTTCATGGAGTCTCAGGGGACCTTATGACACACAGCCAGGGACACCTGGGCACAGGAGCCCAGCAGAAAAGCCTTGGGGTTCCCAAGGTCATGACCTGGAAGCAGCTTCCCCCAGCTCACCTGGCCAGTGGGGTTTCTCTCCATACACAGTCCTGACCCTCACACAGTGCTCATCTTTGAGACAGAGTTTGGGGAGGGTTTAGGAGTTGGGGAGCAGGGTCCCCACTTAGGCCAAGCCCTGATTCCTGTACTGCCATTTAAGCCACTACCTGGGAGGGACACAGCCCGGGGGAGGGGAAGTGGAGGCAGAGCCAGATGAGTGATGATGGAGAATGTCATCTGCTGGAGGCTGGTTATGCCTTTGAGTTTACTCAGAATGTGGTAAAGGGGAGCCTGGGACCCCAACCCCTTCACACTCACACCAGCTGCTGGACACTGAGCAGGTTACTAGTCCCTCAGCTTCCTCAAACATAGTGCTGCTTCAGGAGGTGGCTGAAGGGAAAAATGGGACACAAAGAAGTGCCTAGCAGTACAGGACACAAATGCCACTGTTAGTTAAATATGAGTTCCATCCCCCTCCCCTCCTCTCATGCCCTCAAACGGTGTCTAGTAAAGACATGGCTGAAGGCCTGACCCATCCCAGAGGAAGCCATGCACCCACCCCAGCCACGATTTCTCCAACTCTTCTGCGTTTCCTCATTTGCCAATTCAGACCCTCCTCTCTGGTTCTTTCCTGGAAATTGTGGCTGTCTTGCCCTCTGCAAGGGTCTTGGTCCTGGGTGCTACTGCCCCTCAGTGTCCCTTTTTGCAAAAGGGGTTGATGAGCAAACCAGGGCCTGGATCACAGTTTCTGACCCCCTGGATCAAATGCCATGCTTTTTTGAGCCCTCTGGCAGTAGTGATCTTTTTTCTGGATCCTGAGGACATTCTGGCATGATGGTCATCTGGGGAGGGTGTCCTATTCTGCTTCCTACTACCAAAAAGATGGCTCTAGTGGCTTTCAGCTTGGGATTTTTGTGAGAACTGGGATTTCAGGATGCAGCTTCTGAGGATTTGGAGGCTACGTACGAATGCCTCAATTCCCTCTCAAAGTGTGGGAGCGCCCTCTAGGGGCTGAAGCCTCAAAACCTGAAGCCCTGTGTTTTGCACTGAGTCCAATCAGCTCCATGGTTCATTCATTCAGTCAGCAGGCTGAGGGTACCGCTCAGTGGTGGGGTGCTTGCCTAGCATGTGCAAGGCCCTAGATTCCAGCCCTAGAATCTCTCCCATGCAAAAAAACATTCACTCATTGAGAAAACAAGGATCAGGTACCTCTTCTGAGCTGGACTGTACTGGACACTATACCCACATGAGAATCAGTACTTGATGCTCCTCAATAACTAACAACTGAGTCCCCTGGTCCATGCCAGGCATCTTGCTGCTGTGTGGCAGTTGTCTCTGTCTGCCTCCTCCAGTACTCTGACACTGCTGTGAGACTCTCCACCAGTCTCCTGGCTTTCACCTCAGACTGGGAGCTCCCTGAGGCACCACTTAGAAGCTCTAGAATGAACTCTACACCCATGAGGACCTGCTCAAGAGAAGGATCCCAGTGCCCTTGGAAGGTTTGGGGTTAGGAATGAGATGAGGACATGTGAAAGGCTTTAATTCCCTCCATCCTCCGGGCTTGGGGCTGTCAATAATTCAAGCATCATTTTAGATTGTCCCCAGATGAAGCAGCTTGCAAAATGTGTAGTCCTGGTCCAGCTCCAAAGGTGGTCCCTGTCCCAGCCTGACCCAGTGAGGGCTGGTGGGTCTTGGGGTTGCTGGAGAGTGACTCACTGGCCAGGAGTCAGTGCTGACTCAGAAGGAAGGAGCTAGGGCTCCCTTCCAATTGCTGTGCTTCATTATATAAACCCTGCCAGACCTGCGGCCTTCCTGCACCCACCTCTCCCACAGCAAGGCTGGAGAGAGAATGTGGAGAGGAAGTCACCAGTGGATGTGAGTAGGATAGAGTCCCAGCCCCTTGAGGAGAGCCCCTGGGGAAGGGGGGATGGTGATGGAGTGCCTGCTCTGTCCCTGCTGCAGCTGGGATTGTGGGCCAGCTTGGGCTGACTGTGTACGTGGCCACTGCGCCCCCTTGTGGGTTCCCTGACCTCACCCAGTCCTGCTCTTCCCTGGGACTAAGGTGCTCAGAAAAAGGAGCAGGGCTGTGTGTGTCGGTGTTGCTTCCTTTCTTGCTTTGCCAACAACTACACAGGTCAAAAAGCTGACAGTGTGGCCCTACTCCCATGCACAGAATCAAATCAAACATCATCCCTGGGCCTCAGCTTCCTTATTCATGTTTCAAAAATTTTGAAGTCGATCATTGCTAAGGCTTCTTCTGGGTAAAATTCTGGAATCTCGAGTCTCCATACTTCTAGAGTAGAGGACAGAGAAGGATGGGAAAGTCCCAGATCCCTTGGAGAATTCTTCCTTTGTCAATAGTGGAAATCAGGTCAACTTTGTATTGTTTTTCTTACCCCTCATACCCACCAGGCCATGGCAGAGAAGACAGGCACCATGTAAGGAATGAGAGAGCAGCTGCCTGGGAATCAACAAGAACGCCTGCCCAGATCACCCCACCCACAGAGAGCTCCTGATATGACTCACTGGACTGGAATTTTCTTCTCCAGTTTTGGTGTTTGCTTGGAGTTGGAGACTGGAAGCTATTGGCCCGTTGCAGAGCTGTGGTGGGAAAGAGAAAGGGGCAGGGAGGAAGGAGAGAGAGCAAGAGTCCGTCAGATGTGTAGAGGGATTTGCTCCTCCAGCCCATTTACCCCAAATTAGCAGACAAGTGGCTCTAATAGACCCAACCTCTCCTTTCCCCATACCATGCTTCCCCACCCCCACACCCCATCCATCATTGGTTTACTCTTCAAATATTCACTGAGAACTGGCTTTAGGGCAGGCACCGCCCCCTGTCAGAGAATGCCAGGTATGAGCCATCGGTCCACGTCACTGACAGTTAGTAAGCCTGCCCGCATGCACATGTGGAAACACAAGGAGACACAAACATGCCTACAGGTATGTATGAGCACGCCTACATTCTTCATTTATATCAGAGATCTTTACAGCTGAGGCTTTATATCAATGTTCCGCAGGAGTAGTAGAAGAAAACTGGAGCTCCTTTGGAGCCAGGAACCTGCAGAAAGTTTTAGCCCCTGCCTACCCTTTCCCCACAAAGCACCCCAAATCCTGGAAACCAGTTTTAACAGAACCTCTGGGCAGGTCATTGCTGTGACCCCTCCACCCTGCTTCTCGTGGCCTGGTTCCAATGAAAACACATTTGCAGTACACAGTGTCCTTCCTACCTAAGACCCTCTGCCTAGCTGGGCCTTGAGAATCAGCTGAGCAAAATGGACACCACATGCAGAAGAAAGGGGGTCTTGGCCATTTGGGGCATGAAAGTGGGCAGAGGGATTCAAATGGACCTGGTTCCCATATAGGACCCTCAGATGCTGTCTCAGCTACCAGTATTTCCATCACAGCCAGCGAGCAAGAATGGGTACAAGGCACACCTGAAGGCTCACAGAGCTGGACTGTGGGCATGAGAGGAAAGGAAGCCTGTGAAGGGAGCTGGGGATGGGAGGATGGAGGCAGAGAAAGTCTGAATACAGACCTCCCAAGATCCAGGGTCTAGCCAGTGTGGGCGTTCTCCGTCTCTCTTTCTTAACAGTGTCTTAGACACTCCACTCCCTGCCAGTTCTGGTTGGGCCTCAGCTCTTTGTTACCAGCTAGGCTGTGGAGTGCAGGTGTGAGGCACTACCTTGGGGCTTCCTTTTCTCAGGACAAGTTTCTTGGGCTCCTTAGATCCTTGGCTCCTCTCCCTCCCTTTCCCCATTTGGAAATGCTTTGTGCCTCCCTTGTCTAGTAGGTTTCCAATCCCCCAAGCCTGCCTCAAAATGAAGTCCATGGGTCTGAGGAGGAGCCAGTGGGGATAGATGCTGAGAAGCCCCCACACCCCTTTGCCAGATGGATAGTCCAAGTGCAGCTGCTTAGGTTTTCCAGATTGGATGTTTTGCATGAGGAGCAAGCAGGTTAAGCACAGTTGCATCCTGCAGACCCCTCAGGAAGAGACCACCCAAGAAAAATTTAAGACTTCTTGTGTTAGCCCTTCATTGTTGTGACCAAAATGCCTGCCAAGAAGAGCTTAGAGGAGGAAAGATTTATTTTGGCTCATGATTTCAGACGTTTCAGTCCATGATCAGTTGGCTGCAAGGCAGGAACATAATGGTAGAAGGACCTGGTGGAAGAACGCTGCTCAGTTCATGGCAACTAGGAAAGAGGGAGAGAGGCCAAGGCACAGCCCCAGAGACCTGCTTCCTCCAAACATGCCCCACCTGCTTACAGTTCCTGCCTAGCCGTCCATTCACATTACTAAACCTTCAAGTGGATTAATCCACTGATGAGGTTAGAACCATCATGATCCAATCATATCCTAAAGCCCCAGCTCTGGACATTACTGCACTGCCTTCAACATGTGAGCTCTTGGGGGACATTTCAGATCCAAACCACAACTAAAAACTCTGATTGTTTCTCTTCCACTTTTAACATTGTGGAATGGAACCTATTAGAAACGACTAAAATTCAGGGGCTGTAGCTCAGGGGTAGAGCAATTGTCTAGCAAGGCTCTGAGTTCAATCTCTAGCATTGAAAAAAGAAAGAAAAAATGGATAAAATTCCTGAGAGACTTTCCAACACTAGTATTTATGAGACACACATGCACACATTTTTTATTACAACAGGAACAACAGTGTGGATAGCAATGATTAGGTGTAGTATCTCTAAGCAGCATAAAGAATGGCTGGTTCTCTTCTTTTTAGCCTGTTTTATGTGTTTAATGTCTGCATATAGTTCTTATTTTAAAGGAGCATTTTAATTTTGGGCATCTGAGTGTATGATCTGCAGAAAAAGGAGTAAGAGGGTAAGAATTTTACCATATGGTGCTGATGATCTCATTTTATTGTTACAAACTAGTGGTGTCCTCCATATGCCATTGGACCATCCTGTTATCAAATGATTGCCAGGAAAAAAATGGATAAATATCAATGCTTCTATGCCAGAATAATTTTGGGGCAGATTGCTCTCCTAAATCTACTTGGTTTCTGTCCAAAAATCCAATGCACTAGATCAGCCCATTTAGTTGCTTGGGCATGCATTTCACAATTAATTTATCCAGGCAGGCCCCCCAGGAAGCTGCCTTTCTGTTATTCCCAAAGTATGGGTCATGCCCACCTGCATTGAAGTACCTGGGGTGCTTATTCCAAATGTAGACACTGTGCCCCATTTTAGACCCGTGGAATTTGACTTTCTGATGGTGGGGATCTGGGGATATGCCTTCTTGACAATATTTATATGAATCACTGGACTAAATTATTATGGTTGGGATTTTAAATGTCCCCCCAAAGCCCACTGTGTTTAAGGCTTGGTTCCCAGTCTGTGGTGCTACTGGGAGGTGGTAGAACATTTAGGACATGGTACCTAATGGAAGGAAGTCAGGTTACTGCAGGATGTGCCCTTGAAGGAGATACTGGGACTTTGGCCTTTTTCTCTTTATCTTTTTGCTTCTCAGTTGCCACTAGGTGAGCAATTTCCATGGCCATGTACTCTCACCATGATGGTCTGCCTTACCACAGGACCAAAGGCAACAGGGCCAAGCAAAAATGGACCTCGGAAAACATGAGCCAAAATCAATCTTTTCTCCTTATAGGTCATCTATCTCAGGTATTTTGTCACAGTGATGAAAATATGATTAACACACAGATGCTTTAGGGGAGTGTTTTCTATGGTTTTCACAACACAGGGTGTGTGTAAGTTATATTTCATGCCCTCATGTGGGACAGGCTGTGTGTAAAAGAACTTTGTGAATATGAGAGCTTCCTTGACAAGCTGTGGTGATCCTGGAAATCTCTTGTTAAATGGTAGCACAATGTACATAACATAAAAATACCTTTTAAAGCACCATTTCTTAAACATTTACTAATGTGTTATAAAAGAATACAACTCAGCTGGGCACGGTGGAACACGCCTGTAATCCCAGTGGCTTGGGAGGCTGAGGCAGGAGGATCAGAAGTTCAAAGCCAGCCTCAGCAACTCAGCGAGACTCTGTCTCTAAATAAAAATACAAAAAAGGGCTGGGGATGTGGCTCAGTGGTTAAGTACCCTTGGATTCAATCCTCAGTACCAAAAAAGAAGAAAAAGAAAAAAAAAATACAATTCCAACCAGATGGGAGTGATGCTTGAAACAAGGGATGAGGAAGGGGTAAGGGACTTGCATGTCCTCTCCAGACCCACCACTCTCCCAGGACCTTTATGTGCTCATCGACCCTTAAGCTCTTCCAAGCTGTTCTATTGTTTAGTTAAAAAAATTTTTTTTCAAGCATCTAATTCAGTGGCATTGAGTACATCTACTTTCTGTACAACCATCAATCACTACTATCCACTTCCAAAACTTTTCCTCATCCCACACTGAAACCCTTTGTAATGATTGGCTTACTTCACTTAGCGTATGTCCTCAGGTTTCATCCGTATTATATCATACATCAGAATTTTGTTCCTTTTTAAGGTTGAGTAACATTCCTTTGAATGGATGTGCTGCATTTTGTTTATCCATTCATCTGTCGATGACTTT
This sequence comes from Sciurus vulgaris, assembly GCF_902686455.1. NCBI lineage: Eukaryota > Metazoa > Chordata > Mammalia > Rodentia > Sciuridae > Sciurus > Sciurus vulgaris. Next base: position 60,051,353 of record NC_136472.1, read on the forward strand.
GGTTTGTTTCTCCCTTTTGGCCATGAGCTTGAGTATACAAACCAGGAATCTTTCAAAAGCAAATATTCTGGTCTTGTTCAGCCTTCTCTGAACTTGCCTTAGAAGCATTTATCCAGGGGAGAATCCAGGGGAGTTCAGTAACATCCACTCATGAGGCCAACCCTACATTATCTGGGAGTGATGAGCTTCCCATATCAGCACTGAGAAAAATGTCAGAGATGTTACAATGTGTCTATCAATGATCAAAGCCAAAATTGATGAAAACTAAGTCAATAAAGGATTGTCTTAACACTCCTCTATCTACTCCTCTATCTGCTCGGTATTTTTTTCTAGAGTTAAATTAGACTGTTAGAAACAAAAGGCTTTGGCCAACTGCCTTAGTCTCTCAAACTGGTCCATGACTCACTGTTCTACCCTCAACTGCCAGCAGGGGGCACTGAGAAACAAAGTTGGCTAAATTTTCTGAGGAGTCATTAAGATATGAGCTAATACGACTCTCGATATCATCTGTTTGACATGAGCAGAAACTTTCTATAAAGTACAGCATTAAGAAAAGTTATGCCCACTCTGAGAAATGTGCAAACCAATATGTTTTTTTCTCTTGGACATGGAGAACAATTGTCTGTGTTCCCTTTTTAATACTGTCTGTTTAGAACTATGTTCTGTCTCTTTGGAATGTATACTTCCTAAATTGGCTTTGTTAAGCTTGACTCTGAGGCTTCATTTGTCATGTATACGGTCATAACTTTGCATTATGTCTTTTTCATAAGTGGCCTAAAATCCCATGGCAGTTGAGGAGAGAAGAGAAACGAAAGGAAAAAAAATAAAGACAGGCTCTGGATCTGCAAATTGGAGGCTGGAGCCCAGGGCAATGGAAGAGGTGGGGAGTCAGCAGTAACCAGAGGCAAGGCAGGATGTTCAGGGTACAGGACGGTACTTGGTTCACTGCCTGTGCTTGGCTTTTCTGGATGTCACTACAAATGGTACTTGAAAAATTCATTTTGATAACAATCTTCCTTTTCCTTAAAAAAAAAAAAAAAAGACCCACATGGTAGGGGAAGTTCAAAGTTAAAAATATCTGTATCAATTCTTTTTGGTTCCAGCCCTGTTTTTCCTGGGAAACCAGTGCTTCTGAGGACCAGGTGGAAATTCTAATATTAGCCACCAGAGGGCGGTGCAGGACAAGTTGGTCTTCAGTTCTTAAAGACAGAAAAGGCTATTTATTGGTCCTAAAGGAGGGTGGCAAGTTTGTTAGCCTGTTTCTTCCCTGGCTCTCCTGTAAGTCAGATGACTTGGTCACAGCTTGATGTTGACTGAGTCAAAGCACTCAATTTGAGGTCATCTTTATTAATTAAAACAAACTGGGTTGCTAAAGACAACTCCTTGTAAGTAGGCTAGAGCTTAGAGGGCGGTCCCCCAGTTCCGGCGGCTCAATTCTCTGGCTGGGGAGAGCTCATGGTCTCTTTCCCACCTGCAAACTGGGCTTTATACTATTTACCTACATACAGGGTCCACCTGGGATGAAATGCAGCTATGTGTGGGAAAAGTCCAGGTGCACTGAAGGTGCATTTATTATTGCGTAGGTACAGTTGGGTGCATTTTGAGAGCACCATGCCCCAATAGTGGCCCCTGTGCTGCCCTGAGATGCACATGCCCAGCTGGTTCCAGGAGACTATGCTACCCAGGCCTGCATGGTGTCCCACGTCCTTTCCTTTAGGGGTTAAAGGTTGCTGGAGGGACCTCTGAGGCAATACCCACACAGGTGGCTGTTCCAGGCAAGAGGGACCTGGGGTCCCTTATCTCTGCCAGCCTGTGACATACAACAGCTGACCAGGCCCTTCTGATGTTCCCACTGGAACTTCAAAGATGCTCATGGAGAAGCACGCCAGCTCCGGTGCAACCCTCGGCCTCACTCACGCCTCCCTCCTCAAAGCTGCCACCCCACTGCCTGTGAGTACTACTGTCACCTGGCCTCCAGGAGGAAAGGCTGGCCTGAGGGCCTCTGGCCTGAGGGCCTCCCTCCTAGGGTTCCAGAGTGCAGCACAATGCACCCTCTGCTCACCGTGTGCGGCTTGCAGCTCCTCCCGGCTCTGTGGAGAGTCTGCCCTGGTCAGGGGCTCCCTCAGGGAGATGTGCCGCATTAGGGGCTTTGGTAGAGGTGGGGACTCTGGCCGCCAGTCTCTCTCTTCATAGGCCTTTGCACTGGGGGCCTCGCTGCTGCCGTAGTCAGATTCTGCATCGGAGCTGGAAGGAGGAAGGAGGAAGTGGGTGAGTCAGTCGCTCTGGAACCCACCCTCAGCACACAGCCACGTTTTGTCCTGCAGACCTTGGAGTCCTGGGGCAAGATCAGGGGTTTAGTTCCTCTGTGCCCAGTCCCCAGCCTTGGACTTCATCATGGTCTGAGGTATGAAACCCCAAATTCCTGTGTTGAATTCCTAATCCCCAGAATGTAACTGCATTTAGAGACAGGGTCATTAAAGAGGTAATTAATTAAAAATGGGGTTATTGGGTAGGCTCCCATCCTATATGGCTGGTGTCCTCATGAGAACAGGGAATTTGGACACAGACGTGTGCAGTAGGAAAATGCCACCACACTACCAGGAGACAGGCATCTACAAGCCCAGGAGAAGGCCTGGAACAGACATGTCCCTCTGGCCCTAGTAGAAGCCAACCCTGCCAGCACCTTGATCTCGGACCTCCAGCCCGCAGAACTGAGTAGGGAAGTTCTTGTTGGTTAGGTTGCCAGGGCTGTGGTGCTTCATGACATAGTCCATGCTGACTGATACAGGCTCGGATCACAGCAGGAGAAAGTTCCCAGCAAACATCTGACCAATGACTCACCTGAAGGGGGGTCTCACCTTCGCCCAGCCCTGAGCATAACTCCTAAGCTCTCGGGGGCCAAAGGAGCTCCTCTACAGGGACTTGGTCCTAAAACTTCAGGCCCTGAAATCTGCTTTCCTCCCCCAGAATGGGGTGGAGGTAGTTGTAGAAAAGCCCTTCTGGAGTGGGAGGAGGTGGTGTTTAACGTGGCAGGAATTCAAGTGGCAGAGAAGTGGAGGCAGAGTGGGACACAGGCAGAGGGGACAGCCCGTGCACACGTCCAGAGTGGGAGGGCACAAAGCCTGGCAGGCAGAGCCATTTTGTGAAGTTCCCTCTGTCTGTCTATTTACCTATCCATCTATCATCTGTCCATCCAGCATGGTTCTTTCTACTAGGTCTACCTGCCTGCCTAGTGGGCCCTTCATAGTACCCAGGCCTGCCCAGTCCTGGCAGCCCACCTGTGCACTGATCAGTCCCAGAGGTGGGTGTATGGCCAGGTAATACCAAGTCGGGGCCTCCCTGAATCTCCTTCTGTGGACATTAATTTATGGATATGGGCCAAGGCCCTCAGTAGTGAAGGTCACCCAGGTAGGGACAACCTCTCTGTGGATTGCTACAAGGCTGACCTGTACAGAGGCAGCAAGGGAGAGCTGCTGTGAGCCTCTGGCTTCACTGACACCTCCCCAAGGAGGCTGAAATGAGGGCCACCCTTGGCTTCCAGGTCCACACCAACCAATTTATTTGCCTTTGTTACTGAGCTACCTTGAGTTGGATGTCTGCCTCTTACAGTAGGAACTGTCCTAAGTGAGGTCTAGAGGACTAGAAGGCTGTGTGACCTAGGGCAGGTGCCTTCCCTCCTCTGGGCCCAGGTTTTCCAGGGGAGTGGTTCCCAGGCAGATGAAACATCAGAATCACCTGAGGGACTTGCTGAAATGTGTGTTCCCAGGCCCCATTCCAGAGGCTAAATACTCAAGATGTAATATACGAGACGTCTGTGACCACTGCCTCCATTTTCTCCCTCCTGTTCTCCCCACACAGATTTCAGTCAGGCTCTGCCCACCAACTCCACTGAGACCAGGTCATGGATGTTAATAAGGCATCTCCTGTTGGAAAGCCCAAAGCTCCCTTCTCTGTTTATCCCATTGACTGGGCCCCACAGCTTCCCAATATGGCAAACCACGCCTTCCTTCAGGACCAGCAGTCTGCCACTGAGCCACCCCTGCTCTCAATTCCCTTCTTGAAACTCTCTCTTCTTATCTCCTCAGCAGTCCTCTCTTGGTTTTCCTCCTCCCCAAGCTCCTTCCCTGCTTGCTTTCTGAATGTGCAAATGTCCTGGGGCTCTCTTCCAGGCCCAGCTCCCCAATATCGACAGGAACATAATCCTACTCCATTCAGAATCCCTCAGGTCCTTTGGCTTAAAGTCCTCTGGATTCACCATCTACAGCCCTGCCTTCCCCAAAGATGTTAAATGTGCATGTTTGACTGCTGACTTGATATCTGCACAAAGACATGGGCATCTCAAACCCTATGGTCCAGGACAGAACTCTTGGTTTTTCCCCACGACCTATATCCGCTGAACTTTCCGACCTCAAGAAATGATCGTACCCTCTGTTCAGTGACGGAGTCAAAATCTGGGAGTTGCCCTTGAATTCTTCTTTCCCTCAGGTTCAGCCAATCAGCAAACCCATCTCCGTGCTCCTCCCTGATCTCCCTGCCTTTGCTCTGGTCCTCCTGACCCATCCACTCCCCATACCAGGGCCTGCTGACGTTTGAAAACTGTGACTGAGCCGTCACTCTTCAGCTCGCAAATTCTCTTTCAATTATCTCCGGCGTGGCACGCAAGCCCTTCTCGGGCCCCTGAGCCCGCTCCTGCCTGCCTTCCACCACCTCTCCCGCATCAGGCTGGCGCCCACTCCGGGGCCTGTTCACTAGCTGTCGTCAGGCCGGACTGCTCCTCTTCCTTGGCCATCCCTTCTAGTGAACCCATTCTCAGCTTCAATGTCGCCTCCTCAGGGAGGCCATAGTAGGTCCTCTGCCAAAATGGCTGCCTTCCTTCTCCTTGGAGCCACACCCCTCTGCAGGGGGACTTTGCAGCTCCTCCCAGAAGGGGTGGAGCCCACTTCCTTGCACCTTGAATCTGGGCTGGCCATGTGACTTGCGGTGGCCAATCAGATACCTAGGGAACTGTACTGGGCAGGGCCAAGCCTGGGTCTCCAGAGACCTTGTGCTGCTCCCCTTGTGAGCAAGTCTCAGCTGCTGGACGGAGGATGAAGACTCAGGGCACGGTTACCCGCTGTCACCACAGCTGACAACTAACTCAAATGCAGAAGAACCCTGCTGGGCCAGGTCACCAAGACCAGGGATGCCCCTAGGGCCTGCTGAGCTGCTGGCCCCCACGGTCGGTCGAGGGCTCACTCACTCACCTGGGGCTGGCTTGTTACTAAGCATGGTTTTGGTAGTCAATAAGGGACATGGAGGCCTTATCTGGTCACCCAGTCTAGAAAGCTGACCTGTTGCTCTCTACCCCTACTTTGTTCTCCACGTGGTGCATGTTTTATTTCCTCACTTGCTCACTGTCCGCCCAACTTGGTGAAGGGAGGTGAGAGCAGGGACTTCGCCTTGGGTTGGGCACTTCCCTGAGCTCAGTCTAGTGGATGACGAGCAGCTGATACTTCTTGTTGTGTGAGCTGGATGATTTGGGTGTGTCTGGGGGAGGCCTGAAGTCTGCATTCCTCAAGATCACTCTGGTGCGCATCCGATGCAGGAGTGAGATGGCACCCTCAGAAACAGTCATCCAGTCACCAGGCTTCATTTCCCCTGCTGGCCTCCCCATCACCTTGCACTACCATCTCAGGGTGGGAGGGGCTCCTGGGGCCCTGTGACAGGTGATGCCCATCTGCACCCCTTGCTGCAGACCATGTGACAGTCACCTCCTGGAAGAAGGTGGTCATGCCTGGGCCTTTCCATTCCCTGAGAAAATAATTGCTAACATTTTCAGGATTTATTACACCCTGAGCATTGTTACACATGCTTACACATGTTAATGTTTTGATCCTTACAAGTCCTTCTGAGGCAGGTGCTGTGATTGTCTCCATTTGATGGATGGGGAAACTGAGGCCCATAGATATCCCTCTGCAAGGGAGTGGAGAGACTAGCTGCCCCTCCTCCAACCCTCATGTGGTCCCATCCTGCAGCAACCTGGGCATACCTGCTGTCCTCGCTGGTGACCAGGACACACACAGCCAACACGTCCTGACCAACTGCATCCTCCCCAGGGCTGATCCTCACAGAGGTCCACTCAGAGGGCAGGGGAGAGGCAGCTCCACCTTCTACATCACTGGGCTCTGGCTCAGGAACACTCTTCGGCTTCTTGGGGGAGGTGGGCTCATCTGCTGAGAGGAAAACAGGGTCTAGAGAGATGGTGGAATGGGCGACTCCAGCAGGGCCTCCACTCCCTGGGGTCTGGGCGGATGCTGGGAGGATGCATGCCTGGGGCAGACGCAGGGGCTAGGCCATTGCTGGCCCCATCCCTCAGCCTGACAGATGCACAGCCTTTCGGGCATACCTCCTGTGTGCAGGGCATAGACACATTGGTCATCCCATTTAATCTGGAGGGAGGGTCCCGACATGTTCAGAGGGCCCACTGCAGGCTCACTGGCTGCTGGTGTCAAAAATCACAAGCCCCAATCTATCACTAAGCCCAAAGGTGACGTCTCAGTTCTCATCTTATTGACACACCGGCAGTGTCTGACCCAGCCCATCATGCTCACTTGCAGAAACAACCCTCCTCTCAGCCCTGCCCCCTCCTCCCCACTGCCACTTTCCTTCTGGTCTCCTTTGCTGGTCCCACCTTCTCTGCTTGGCATGAGAATGCTGAAGAGTGACAGGGCTCAGGTTCTGAACCTCTTTGTCTTCACTCCCGTCCCTGTGGATCTCATGGTTTTAAGTAACCCTCCCAGGCTTACATCTCCATCCAGGAATCTTGACATGCACGCTGTGCTCACTTGGCATCTTCACATGGACATCTAACGTACCTATCAAACTCAACTTGTCCAAACTGAATGCTTCATCTCCACCTCTCCACAACCTGCTGCATCCACAGCTGTCTCCGTCTTGGCAAAAGGCAGCATAGCCCCTGGGTTTGGTCAGCACCCCAGCAGCATCCCTGACTTCTCTCTTCCTTTCAATCTTCACTCAAGCCATCAGCTAATCATGGCTCTCCCATCAAAATCCATCAGGAACACGGTCCGGCTCTTTATCACCTGGTCCCAGCCCCCTGGCCTCTTGCCTGGATGACAGAAACAGCCCTACCTGGCTTCCAGCTTCCCCCTGCCATGCCCCACCCCCTCAGCCTTTCTCAACATAATAGCCAGAGTGACCCTGTGGAAGCGCAAGTCAGACACTGCCACCTTCTGCTCAAAACCCATTGGCTCCTCTTTTCACACAGAGGCAAAGCTGAAGAGTCATACCTAACTGGACCCCCAGTGGCCCCTGGGTCCGATCTCCTCTACTGCCCCCTGGTTCCATTTGCTCTGACCTCCTTGCTGTTCCCCAGCACCCTGGGCAGGTGCCCACCACAGCTATCACTTGCACTACTATCACTTCTGCTAGAAGACGCTCTCCCTAGACACTTGCGTGCAGGGCTGGCTCTCTCGCCACCTTCCAGAGCCTGCATCGACAGGCCTGTTGCACGCACCCTGAAGTTTCACTCATCACATGTCTCAACTCCCAATAGACCATACAGTTTTCTTATTTTGTTTATTGTCTCTCTCCCAGGACTAGAAATGTAAGCAGTGATGCTTGTCCAGTTTGTTAGAGTTTACCTAATAGTAGGTGATCAATGAGTACCTGTTGAAGGAGTGAATGCATCCACCTTGGCTCCTGATCAGCTGAGTAACCCTTCTCTGGTCAGGTGTCCTTTTTCCTTTCCAAGGTAAATACCTCAGCTGATCTTGGCTTGATCTCACCCATCACCCCCCAATACCCGTCATTGTCTTTTCTTTCCCGCCATCTTAACTTTTTTGCCTACCGCGATTTAAACACACCGAAGGTTCTCCTGTTTGAAGAAACCACTTTCCAACCTCAGACCCCACCCGGCAGCCCTTTCTCTCTTCTTCCTCCTTTCTGGCCCATCTTCTTGGTGGGCTTTGCTGCACTCATGTTCTCTACTTCTTTATCAGTACCCTTTCATCCTGCTTATGCCCCTACTCCAAACTGCCCCCAGCAAAGTCCCTGGAACCCCCCACTATTGTGAAATCCAATTCTCAGGGCTTTGGGGTCCTCCTGTGACCCTTGACTCCCTGGCTCCTTGCTGCTCGGAGGGATGCTTCCTCTTCTTGCCCCTCTGCCTGTTCCATCTCAGCCATCCAGTATTCTAGCAGCTTTCTTTTTGGGTGCTCAGGATAACCCACGAATCATTTGAGCATTCTGCATGTGCTCAGCCTGTTAAGCTCATGTGATCCTCTGAGGAAAGCAGCATTGTTAGCCCCATTTTTCTAAGAAAACTCAAGACTGGAGAGATTACGATGCAAGCACATGGCCACACATTGCTTCAGAGGAAAGGAACCAGTCTGTGTGTCCATGAGCACAACAGATCCCCAACTAGACACCCATGCGTGTGGCCTTTATTCTGTAAGTTTGGACTAGAATATGCCCACAATTCCTCACTGACTCTCTGTGACATAGGAGTGTTGGTAGTCCTTCTCAGTAGAATAGATGGGGCACATCTCCCTGTCCCACTGACAGGAAGTTTGGCTATAAGACTTGCTTGGACCAGTGGAAATGCTTGGATGTGATGTGAACAGGGACTCTAGGTGGACTTGCTGGTTTGGCTTGTCACACAGACTCCTGTTAGATTGCCATAAAAGGAGCTTGTTCCAGACAGTTGCTGCCCCTTCAGCCTGAGTCCCTGGTTGAGGGCACATGGAACAGACCTGGAGCCAAAACCTATAGCCAGGATCACTGCCTGGCCAATCCCATGGGAGCCCAGCCCACCCTTAGAGCTGCAGAGGTCCAGCCAACCCACAGACTCACAAGCATGAAAATAGAGGTCATAAGATACTAAGATTTGAAAGGTTTGTTATACAGAATTATTGTGGCAGAGATCTGGCTGTATACCTGATTTATCTGCGAGCATGTGTTTATGTGCCTTGAACCATATGCCCGATACTCACGTACCTAACAGGCACTCCTGTGTCCTCCTCTGACCAAGGCCCATGCTAGGGACTATAAGATGAATCAGTCACCATGGTCCTTGCCTTCAAGGACCTCTTTTTGTCCCACAGAGAAGAGATATGTCCATAGGCATCTACATTGTAAGGCAAACCATCTAAGAGGGGGGCCGTGAAGAGGGAGAAGGGGAGGGCAGTCTGACTTCCATGTAGTAGGCACTAGGTCAAAGGAGCCATTTTAACTGGGCTTGGGGATGGGCAAGATTTGACCAACAGAAGCGGAGCTGGTACTTCTAGAGGCCTCTGGAACCAGAGCGAGGTGGGTAAGAGCTGCCATCTGCATGCGAGTGGAAAATAAGTCCATGTGGCTGGAGGACATGAGGGCATGTCAAAACAAACAAACAAACAAACAAACAAAACAGTGGGAAGTGAGTCCTTTAACTTCCAACCATGAAAGGCTGTGAGTGGCCAGTTAAGGGTGGGTTTCATGGCAAGAGCCCCCACTGCAGAGTTGTAAGCAGGGGACTGGCATCATCAGATTAGCTGCATAGAAAGACCTGTGTCAGTGGAAGGCGGACTGGGGGACACACAGGAGGGGAGGAGAGGGAGGGTGGTAGGGGTAGCCTGGCAGCAGGCAGTTGAGGGTGACCAAGCCAGACTGTGGTGGCACCGAGCCCAAACTGCAGGGTACCCTGGGTCCTGCTTCTCTTGCTTCCTTCCAGAGAGCTTTGGCTTTGCCAGCAGGACTCAGGGTGGAACGGGTGCTTCTGGCTCCCTGGGCTCCTGAAGGGGCGAGGGCTTGGCTGACTGATGGTCCCTCAGTACTGCAAGGGCAGGGCCAGGGTCTCACAGCAGGGCCGAGGGTGGGGCACTGGACACAGAGACTGTGGACTAGAAGCTAGTGCTTCCTTTGGGGCCCCCTTCCCAATTAGGCAGGGCAAACCCCAAAGGAGGACACGCCCCTCTCGTTCCCATTCCGCCACAGGTGTGTTGGGCTCTGGGGCTCATTTCCATGCCAGGAGTCAACTTTTCCAGTCAAGTTTTTGTTTCCAGAGGCCTTGGGGTCCTGTACACATGAACCCAGGGGTCACAGAAGGACTGGTGGAACTGGGCCAGCGACGGGGGTACTGTTAACCACACTGAGCACCGCACAACTCCTTATCCAGCACCTGTGCTTGTTCAGCACTCTGGGTCCACTATCTCTGACACTGCGACAACCCTAAGAGGTAGGCATCATCATTGCACCAGTGGAAGAGTGGAAGAAAGCAGAGCCCAGAGAGAGCACCTCGCCAGGGCAGCATGGGACTGCAGCGTCAGAGCCCCTGCAGCTGATGGCCTGCCGCTCACCAGGGCAGCCATGTCTGCAGCCTGCCCAGGTGAGGGAACAGGTGCTCACCTGTGCCACACATGCATGTGACCAGCCCCTCACTGCAGACTGCTCTTCATCTTAGACTGTGCCTGATGTCCTCTCGGCTCAGGGAGAATCAGGACTATAAGGGGGAGGTGGCATTGGGGGACCAGGATGGCAGGTGGGGAGTGGGTGGGGAAGAAGGAGCTGCACCTCCCAGTGTAGTAGCCAGCTGGGCCTCCTGGCGGGAAGCAGGTCTGCTCAGGACTGAGCACATCAACCTCCTCTCAGCACTCTGACCAGATTCCTGCTCCTAGTGACAGAGGAGACTCAGGACTTCTAGTTCTTGGGAAAGGCATTGCCATCAACACCTGGGAAATGCCTGACCTCACCTACCACCTCAGCAGCCAAGTCCCCAGGCCCTTTTCTGCCTGGGCCCTGCACAGGGTTCTGATCTGCACGAGTTCTGCAGCAGAAAGCACTCCTGGTTTCCACCCCAGTCTGGAGACTCTTCCACTCACCCAGAACCCACAGAGATAACAAAGCAACACCTTCCGCCATGATTAACTCCATTTTACAGGAAATGAGGTTCAGAGGAGTTGTCCAGGGCCACTGTCAGAGCCACAGTCCTAATTGCCAGTCACTTCTGGCTCTAGGCTTGGAGAAACCTCCCCTGCCGTGGTGTCCCCTGTTCTCTCTGTAGACAAAAGTTGAGAAATAAAGTGGCATAATTAAGTGTATCAGCAGGATCCAGTCAGGAAAATGGAGCAGAAACTAGGGAGTTCAACAGAGGAAAGGTAAGGAGTCAAACAGTGTTGGAGCAGCTGAATGGCCAGATGGGGACAGTGCAGGAATTCAGAGATGTGCACAATAGGAAGCCACCAGAGAGTGGGATAGGGGAAGAGCTGGGGTTATCAAGGCCCAGGAACCACAGCCACTGCTGCAATGCAGAGAGGCAGGAAGACTTCCCTGGTTTCTCCCTTGATCTTGCCCTCAACCTCCCAGCAGGGCATCCAGCAGTCAAACCTAGCAGGAAGCCAGTTGCAAGGGACACTGGAAGATACAGTGTGCAGGGACCACACCTCTCCAATACAGCACAGAGCGGGTCGGGGGCTGCTAGAGAGCCTCTGAGCATGACTAAGCAGATGTCTGGGCTAATAGGCACAAAGCACTTGTAAGGTGGACTCAGCAGAAAGGGAGGTCCATGGGCTGGGCCTGAGCTGACAGTCCCTCTCCACTTCAGGGGATGCTGCAAGCACTCTGGGAGAAAGATTTGCCCATGCCAGCACTAATGTTCTTTGCTGTGTGTGGTCCTTTAGAGATAAAGGTGCACTTGTCCGAAGACAGCCGCTGCCATCCTGGGGTCTTTTGAGATGACTCCTCTGAACATACTGAGGGAGTACCCATGGAGCTTCAGGAAAGAGCAATGATGGCAGTGCGGGGCCTGTGGGCCCTCCCTCCACCTGGGGCTTGGCTGCTGGGCTTGGCTATACTCTTGCCAGGTGTTCCAGGTCCAATGATTGGGCCTGGTTGTTGATTCACAGGCACACCCTCCACTGTCCTGAAACCAGGGCAGGTAAGGTTACTCGGAGGGCCCTGCCTGGCCGTAGCAACGGCCTTTGTGCAGAGACCAATACATTAGATTAAAGGCAAACAAGAGGGAGTCACAACATTTGATGGGGGAAGAGGATGAGGCCAGGCACTTCCCCGGAAACCCAGGGATGACCTGCTCCTACCCCAGAACTCTCATCCTGGACACTGGGCCAGACACTGTGGGTGGGCCCACAATAGGCACCGCCTTCAGAAGAGCCTCCCTCTGAACCACCCTCCTCTGGTGGGAGGGTTGGGGGTACACGCAGTGTCTTCCCCACAGCTCTGTGGGCTGCAGAGCACCAAGGGAGCCAGATGGTGTGGGCAACAGCAGCAGGTGTGGGGCCTTAATTCTGGGACCCTGACTCTCCTTCTCACCCTTCCCCTATGCCTGGCTGGCCACGCCTCCAGCTCAGAGGACAGCTGAGGATAGCTGGCATCCACATTCACATTTCTCTGAGAGAAACAGGGATTCTAAGTCTCTGGGAAGTCAGTTCTGCAGGAACTCAGACAGGAAGGGAAGGAATCTTTGTCTCATGTCCCCTGGCCAGGGAAGCTGCCAGTCCCAGGACTGAATAGACAGTACCCTTCCAGCTCCCTCAGGTCAGAAGGCCAACAGCTCCCGTGGGGTCCCCACACCCAGGATCATGCCCAGGCCTGACTAGACCTGATGTGGGTTGCTGGTGGGGAGAAAGGACACCTCATCTTCTGGTGCTTCTAGGCCCCCCACACTTGAGGAGTTGCTGCTGGGCAGCAACCTCCCTTGACCTTGGTTACTCATGCAGGATGACTAGGTTTATGAGGTCAAAGTCAAGTTAAGCCACCCACATGTCTTGGCGTGGGGGCTCCCGTGGCAGCTTTAGCTCCACCCTGGCCCAGGTGGTGGTAGGTGGAGCATCCCCCCAACCCTTGTTTCCTCCTGTCATCTGGATTTCCGTGTCAGGACCCCAGAGCAGGGGACAGTGAGGAGGTGGAAGGATGCGTATGGCCTGGTGGCCTGGGCTATCATGCCCTGAACTGGAACTGCTCTCTACTGCCAGCCTCTGGTTTGCCCCTGCCAGAGGCCACCCAAGCCCATCTGTCACTGTGTAGATCCAGCTCTACCAAGAGATGGGGACGATGCCCCTCAGAAGGCAAAACCAAAACTCCCATCACAATCGAGGGCTCTGCAGAGGCAGCAGGATACACGATGACCTCCTCCTCCTCCTCCAGGCCTCCCTCCTGAGCTGCAGTGGGAAGCCAGCAAGACCGTCTCTGGCCCAGGCCAGCTCCCCAGCCTGAGACCCAGACAGAGAGCCTATACTCCACAGCATTTCTCAAGGGCCACTGTGTGCTCTTCCTATTGGGGTCACGTAAGCACTCAAAAGAACCAAAGGTCCCCAGCCTCATGGAGCTTCTGTTTCAGCACCAAGCAAAACATAAACAATACACATTGCAAATATTGAATTGCATGGTAGGGCTGAAGGCGATAAATACTGTGGAAAAAACTAGTGGGTTAGGTGAGTAGGATTGCCCAGGAGTGTAGTTTGCAGCTCTAAAAGTACATCTCCCTGAGAGGGCGAGTGTGAACAGACCTGAGCAAAAGGACAGGGTCTGCCGTATCAATACTGGGAAGGGTGTTCTTGGCAGAGAGAACAGCCAGTGCAAAGGCCTTTAAAGCAGAATGTACCTAGTGTAGGAGACCATTGTGTCTGGAATAGAGAATGTGGGGGAGAGAAGTAGGTCAGAGTGCAAAGCCAGGCCACATAGAGACTCTTGATCCCATATTTGCCTTTGGTGTTTACAGGCAGGAGCTGGGAGCTGGGGGGAGCTCTGAGCAGAGGAGACCTGACTTAGAAGATCACTCCCTATGTGTTAGAAAAGAGGGTGAGGGGCAGAGGCAGAAGCAGGGGAGCCTCTTAGGAGGCCACTGCCAAAACCCAGGAAGGGACAACAGAGGCTGAGGCCAGGTAGCGTGGAGGTGGTGAGGGGAAGACAGATTCTGCTGTTGTTGGAATGTGCTGATGGATTGGTTGTGGGGCCAAGAGAAAGCAGAATTAAGAACAACCCCAAGCACTTGGGGATGAGCAACAAGAAGACAGGAATTGCTGTTTGCCAAAGGTGGAGCCCATTTCAGGGGAAATCAGGATTGGAGGTGGACATCTGAGCTGGAGATGCCAGGTGATGCCCTGGTAGAGTCCAGGTGGAGGTGTGGGTAGGGAGGTGGTGGGTGGATGGCTGGAAACAGAGCCAGGACTGAGCTCCCTCTTACTGTGACTCAGGTGTTCTTTAAAGCAAACTTGAGTTCTGCTGGCTGTGAAGGGACAGAAGGGGGCTCCAGGGCTGAAGCCTGAGGATCTGAAGGGAGGTGGCTGGGGAATCTAGAAAACTAGAGAGAAATAGATGGGGTCACCCAGTGAGCACTGGGGCCTCTGTTTAGTCCTCAACCTGAAGATGTCTCATCAGGTGTTCTAAGCCCCTGCTGATCTATAGTGTCTGAAGAAAGTCTTCCTGGGCTCATTACCAAGTGCTGCGGCTCCGGCTGAGGGCCCGGCTCATGGGTTCTGCCTTCACCAAACACTTTGCTGAGGTTTTGTTGGTCCCAGTTTGCAGAGGGAGCTTGCCCAATGCTGCCAAATCAGAACCAAGTGCCAGGAGTAAAAGCGAGGGCTTCGGCCAAGTCCAGAGCTCTTATCACACACCAAGGACCCCTAGAACAGGCACCCGGCTCTGAGCCAGGGCCCTGGAGGCCTCTCTGTGCCTTCACAGTTGAAGAGGTCACTGAGGACTCACTTCCTGGTACCAGTGAGCTACTTTAATAGGGTCATCTTACTATCAGGGCTGATCTCCAGGTTTCCACCAGGAGCTCTAATAAGGAGTTTTGTATTAAGTACCTGGCCCAGCACCTCACAGAGAAAATGCTGGACAAGTAACAGCTGGTCCAGTGGAGGGGGCAGTAACTTTCTTTTACTTATTTAACAAATGAAAAACAAAAGTAGTAAAAATGAATGTGCTCACAGAAATAAAGGAGAGCAGCTCCCCCACTCTGGTTGACCTACTTACTCTTCTTAATATTCAGACTGCACAGATGTATTCCTTCTGCTGGGTTATTTCTTTAGAATAGATGCCCTGGGGTAGGATTACTGGGCTGAGAGGTCATAGCCCTTTTCTGGATCTTTTTCTTTTCTTTCTTTCTTTTTTTTGTACCAGAGATTAAACCCAGTAGTGCTTAACCACTGAGCCATTTCTTCAACCCTTTTTAAAACATTTTATTTAGAGACAGGGTCTTACCAAGTTGCTTAGGGCCTCGCTAAGTTACTAAGGCTGGCTTTATATTTGTGATCCTCCTGCCTCAGCCTCCAGAGTTGCTAGGATTACAGGCATGAGCCACCAAGTCCAGCTTCTGAATCTTAACAATTATTGCCATATTGCTTTCCAAAAAAGACTGCCCCAGGATATTATTAACTCAATACTAAGTTCATATTTTCTCTTAAAATCTACTTCACTTTTTTCTTTTTACTAAGTCAGTGGGTACAGCATAAGTAATTTACATTCCTTTGGAAGCCAAGAAAGAACATTTCTGTAAATGCTTTCTTTTTTCTTTTTAGTGTTTACCTTTTTAATCTGCTTAAGTGGAAATTATTTGTTCTCAACCTTTGTCCATTTATCTTCTGGTCATAAATAAATATGAATGGGTCACTTCTATTGGGGAAGGTACCCAGGAACACCAGAAGTCAAAGAACTCTTAGAGTACAATGGCATTGAACTTCTTTGTTATTTCATTTAATTCAGATTTTTCCTCAGTCTGCCTATTTAAGATTTTAAATTTTAGTATTATATGCTGTTTTAAAAAAATACGCAGTCAGGTTTGTCTTATGTTTTGTCTACATTTTTTTTTCTGTTACAGGTTTTAAAACTTAGAGAATTATCACCCTATGATGGAATGTTTAATTCTATTACATGTATATACAAACACACACATATATATGTACACATACACAAATACACATGTGTATATATTCTGTGGTGGTGGGAAATTCTAATTTAATATTTATTGTATTATTTTTCTTTTAGAATGTTGTCTTTAATATTTCTGGATAAAGAATATTCTACCAAATGCTATTTCTAGAGATTGTAATATCCAAACCAAAAAAACAATAAAATTTCCAAGTATGTATGGGAAGCCAATATGAACAATTAATTAAGCTTGTTCATTAGAGGATTCCTCAGAGACTTAACATGCTAATGAATCTTGGGCATCCCCAAGGTTTGGAAGGACTGGCAAGATCTGTATAAAACATTTCTCAAACTTTGTGCAGCAACTCTTGGGGTACCACACTTGGAAGAATGTTGCTTTAATCCAACTCCAAAGAAAAATCAAAACCAAACCATAAGCTCTACAGAGTGGAAGAT
Organism: Sciurus vulgaris; assembly: GCF_902686455.1. NCBI lineage: Eukaryota > Metazoa > Chordata > Mammalia > Rodentia > Sciuridae > Sciurus > Sciurus vulgaris. The sequence continues at coordinate 60,067,673 of NC_136472.1, forward strand.
TTTTGTCTGTTTCATTCCCTGCTGTATTCCCAGCACACAGTAGATGCTCAGTAATTATTAGTCGATAAATGAATGGACACAGATAAACAAATAAGACAAATCAGATCTAGGACAGCAGTACTGAGATGACTATCTCTAAAATGCAGGGAGATACAGGGATTTTGTGTCATCCCCTGCTGCATCCCTAGAATCTAGAGTGATGTCTAGGATAGATAATTGTTGAATAGGTGAGTAAAGGAATGAGCCACTGGCCAAAGCTACCAGCTGGCTTCCTGTTCCTCACATCCTTCCTTGAATGGAAGGGAAAGAGTACAGGGCCCTTGGTCATGACCCGGGGTGGCTCTGAAGGCAGATGCAGACACCAGTAGCTGAGCTGGAGACCAGGGCACCAAATCTACCCCTTTGGAGGTGTAGGAGCCCTCATGAAGTGCACAGGTGGCTTGTCATACCAGTGTAGGAAGCCCAGCTACAGCAGGCCTGGCAATGGCAGGCCTCTTCCCAGGGGCTCCACAGAAGCTGGCTGAGTGAGACTCCAAATCCTTCCCCTAAACACAGCCTGCAGTTGGGTGGAGACTGCCAGGGGAGCTGAACTCAGTGGCCCTGTGGGCAGGCCTCATAGCCAAAGGTGTTGAATGACCTGAACTTTTGTGGGTAGGGGAGGTCTCTCAGGATGGTGAATGGCTCTCCATCTGATGAGAACGCACCTGTGGTGCTCCCTGCCATCCTGAGTGGTGTCCATTCTTTCCTCTTTACCTTTCACCCATCACTCAGCTGGACCAGCATGATATGTTCAAGACCCAACTTGTGCTCTATAGGAGCTTAAATCCTGTAAGGTTCATTAGTAAAGCTCTCCTATTGGGCTCTGGCTTGGAAATGTGGGGGAAGTGGGTGCAGGTAGCAGTCAACAGTCTGTTCCTAAGAGTGGAGGTCACACCGACCCTCACCTCCTCTGCCCAGCATCTAGAACAGCAAGTACCATGAGTTTTCAAGGAAAAGATCCCAAAGCTTGGCCCCAGATTGTTGGTGACATTTTCCAAATATTACCCCTGGGTAATATTTTCGAGTGTCTCAGCGCAGCCCCAGAGAGTCCCCTGTCACCACAAGTGCAAGTCCCACCAGCAGTTTAGGGAAGACAAACTCCCTAAACCTATCCCTGTATTTGAGGTTTTAGAAGCTTCCATGGCAAAGAAGAGAGGAAACAATGAGCTTTATAAAGAACCATATTTATTTTCATTTACAGCATCAAATACCATAAATAAAGCTAAACATTGTTTGCTGTGTGCAAAATACAGGGTTCCACGTGGCACTGTAAATGATTACCAAAGGTCACAGACATGCCTTGCAATGAGATGGGGAGGCTAGCTAAAGAGAGGCTGAGAGGGAGGAGGGCTCTCTTTGGTAGACATTCTAGAAAGGGAGGGAGACTCTGCAAGAGAAGATAAGACAAAGAGCAACGACTTTGTACTGGCCAGGCTCTGTACCAATGCAGCAAGGGATGCAGCATGCAGGACTGGGCAGAGGCTGAGAGGTTAGGGGGACTCTGGCTACATGCGGGACAGACACCGACTGCAGCTTGAGACTGTGAGGCCTGGCCTCAACAGCTCCAGGGCACAAGATGTGCTGGTTCTCTGAGGAGTACTTTGATTGTCCTGCTGCTCCAGGTAAATGAGGCAGCAGGAACATGTGCTTTAAGAGGAGTCACAGGAACATTCAAACTTGGTGCTCCAGGCCTGGGGCTGACCTCAGTCATTTCTCAAAGCCATTCCCCTCCTGTGATGGTGACTACCTTGGTTGCAGCTCCTGAATTATTGGGGCTTAAGGAGCCATGGGGATAAGAAGAGCCCCAGCAAGCCCCTTGAATCTATGGTTCAGGATGCCACAGAGGAAGGATTTGCGAGAATAGAGGTGATGACATGTTCACAATACCGAACATGGTCAAACTTGTGATGAAGCCTGGGAGCAAATATTTTTAAAATCCCTACAAAAGTAATCACCAATGATTTTGGCCAATGGCATTTAGTAATCTTTATGTTAGACCCCATATAAAAAGATGCTGCTGTGCATGACATTTTTCAAAGGTTGCTAGACAAAAGTGTTCTTTTCAAGGGTGACAGAGTCCTCCCTATATGGTACTGTCTCACGATCAGGGTTAACCCTCCCAAGAAGGCAAGTGGTTTTGCAGGTGCCATTGGAAAGGCATGCACTCAAACTGGCCCAGGGAACAGAGGGGAGGTGGGGCATGCACTTGGTGTGGAACAGGCTGTTGGCTTCAAGGGAAGTGGAATTAGAACGTAACTTTTGAGCTGAACACCACCCCACGCTGTTAACCGCCCATGCCACCAAACGCGTCCGTTAGTATGCAAGACAATCACAGTTTGCACAACCAGTACCACTGGCGGGGAAGACGGGGTGCGGAAAGCAGGTTAAGGGTTAGCACCACTCTGAAAATTGCCAAGAAAATCAGTCACCTTAGAGCAGAAGTGTGTCAGCCAAGAAGTGGGTGTAGCACTGGAAGGCTGAAATGAACTGACGGCCACAGTGTGAGGTTGGAAAGAAAGAGAAAGACAGAAAAGAGATCTTAGCGCGGGGCAAAGAAGAAATGAATGACAACAGGAGAAGGCACTGAAGTTGAAAGTCAGGCAACCGTTAAAAAAGGGAAACTTCTCCCAATGAGTCACTGATCAATTAAGAGAGATGAACCTTTCTGGTGGTGACCAGCTGCTGATTGACAGGAGTGGACACAAGTGGTCTTCGTAGCCAATGCTCTGCTCCACCCCACTGAGAGCCACTGATGCCCTCAGGACCTCCCACCTCCATATCGTTTCTGTCCCCCTCTTACTCTGAATATGTAGCAGAGGTCTCAAGGTGTTTGCCTCCCACCCCAGGATCCACCCATGTGCTGGTGCTGCTCACCAGGAAGGTTCAAGGTCTCAGAACACACAAACATCTCAGACTTGTGACAGGCACACCCTGTCTACCAAAGTAATTCAAACCAGTCTCCTTATGACCAGAAATGACATTCTTAGAAGTTCTACCCTGGCTTCACAGAGTATCCCACAAAGGGGATCAGTCCACCCTGAGTTGGTGGCAATCACAATAACATGGCTGTCTGCATCATGACCTCAAGAATTTAAATCAACATAAAAGGAGTTGAGGGTCCCACCATCATGCATAACATTAAATCCCAGCAAAAAGTGAGAAAAATACAATGCGAGTCAAGAGGAACCGGTTCCCACAGGCTTGGCTACAGTTGTGTTCCTGTTTTTCCCAAGGATTTCAGGGAAGTGTTTGTAGAAACTCAACCCCTCTTTCTTCCCTCCCCACAAAAACTTGTCATCTCATGCTTTCAAGAACTCTGGCTCCTTGCCACCTTGATCTAAGAAATTTCTAGAGGCCACAGTTACTCAGAGGCCTCTTGAGCCCAGAGACTCTAGATATACTGAACCCTAGAAGGCCTTTCTCTATCAGCCCCTCCACTGCTCAACCAGATTCGGTAGCTGTGCACGTCCAGGCAGAGTGGGGATGGGGACAGCTGGGGCTCTACTAGATACCCTGAGGAAAGAATGCAGGTGGGCCTCATGCTCTTTTTTTGCTCTGAGGGGACCTATTTCCTTGAATGGGTCCATTCTTAGCCCTCCCTGCCAGTCAAGATGCAGCAGAGCTCCCCTGGAGAGCAAACACTCTTTTGTGCTAGGGTCACATGAACTTGGTCCCTAAGGGTTAGGACCACGTGACTGGGCATCTGCAGGCAAGGATCATTGGGTAGACCATGCTTCCCAAGGGCTCACAAGCACTCTCAGGCTCAAAGAACATCAAGGGAGGGGGCGGCTTCTTTCTTTCCCTGAGTGTCCTTATCTTTTAGAGGCCCAAATGCCAGCCTCTGAAATACCTTGTCCTTAGTATTGCATCAGCTTGATGGATCCCTGGGGTCAAGTGCCACTGGGATTTCCCTGCAATGCCCATTAGTGGGAAGGAAAAATGTATGTTTGCAATAATCTGAAACCCTGTGGTTCTGCATCATTTGCTTATGATTTGGTGTGGGAAAGAGCCCTTAAGCTTCTATTTTGTATCAAAACAAAAGAGGAACACGGTCCTCCCTCTGGAGGACAGAGACCCAAGTACACACTGCTGTGTGCTTTTGTAGAAGCACATTCATTCTATAACTCTTTTTTTCTAAAAGCATTATGCTTTCATATTGCAAAAGAAAAAAAAAAAAAAAAACATGCCCACTGTTGACAAGGGGCATCCAGTTACATAAGTCAAAAGGCGCTGGTCAGGGGATACCACATTCACTTTTGTGTATATAAAATCCGGGTCTGTTAACTTTGCAGGTAGGGACTATTACAGCTCACTAGAACGTGGAAGGGACTTGTAAAACCGGTTATAAACTTCAAACCCATGTTTAGAAAAACTGACACTTATAGAAAAAAAAATGCTTTTTCTTGGCTTATTGAAAGTTAAAAATTGAAATGTAAACCCAGAAATATGGCTCACTTTGATATAAAAAAAACAGTACAAAGTTATAAAACACATCCTTCATGTCATCCCTGGCCCTAGCACCATGGCTAGATGTTCATCCTGTCAAGGCCAGGCACAGTGGTCAATGTGAAACTCTTTGGCTTGGAGCTAATTGGTTATAGACGCTAGATTTCCTGGCTAGAGCCTTAGAAACTACAAACACACTGCCATCTAAACTATGGAAATGTTAAGGCACTTCGGGAAGGCCGGGTGCTTCATTGGAGCTTGATGGGGATGCACCTGAGCACCCAGGTGCGAATGCTCTCGAGGGAGTCCTCAGACTCCCGGTACATGGTTGCCAGAACCTCAGCAAAGGCCCAGAGGAGCGGCAGCCCAAGGCTCAGGAGCTCGTACATGTAGCAGTAGTTGTAAGCATTGTCCCTGAAATGGAGGCCGGCGGCTTGCAGGAGTCCCTGCATCCAGTTAAGCAGACCCCGGGGGAGGCGGAGCAGGTCCCTCTGCAGCCTGAGAGGCCAGCTCAGGGCTCTCCTAAAGAAGGAGGTGGAGATACCTGGGGGGCTACCTTCCGGTGTGCCGATGGCGGCCACTGCGCAAGAACTTTCGGCGGGAGACTCTCGCTGAGGGACTTCTTGCTCCTGCCACGTCCCCTCCTTCTGAGAAAGAGACCAAAATGAGGGCATTTAGTCCACGACTCTCACAGAGGACTCCTCCAACAAAGCAGACTGAGAAGGACCAGAGAAACTCTAACTTGGCAGACTGTGGGTTCCACAACTCACCCCCACCCCCCGCCCAGTAGTCTCAGTCCCCAGCTCATGATGCTGAATGTGGGCACAACTTTTGTGGGGGATAAACTGACCACATAGCTCATGAGGCTTCAAATTAAAGGGCTGTCCTTTGATCAGCAACCCAGCTGGTGGTGACTTATCCTAATAAATATTTTGAAACACAGGTAAGGATTTGCATACAAAGAGGTTCATTGTAAAAAAACATTGGTAAGATAAAAAATACCAAAGTATAAGTCCAACCATGGGCCTAGTGAAATAGATTATTGACCATGCATAAAATAGGATTTGTTATAAGCATTAAAGATTATACTCCCAAAGAATTTTTAACATCATGAAATACAGTTCTTGGTACATGGTTGATTAAAAAAAAGAAGAAAATGAAACTGGAGATAGGATTCCAACTAGGTTATGATATATTAACCTAGGAAAAAGTCTAGAAGGGGTTGTTATAAAATGTTAATTGGAGTTTTCTCAGGGTAGAGTGATTAACTTTTCTTCTATATACTTTTTAAAAATTCCCCTCTCCTTTTTTTTTTTTACACTGACCCCATATTACTTTTATCATTAGAAAAAATTTCAAGTTGTGGGCTTTTTATTTATTTTTTTATTTTTACAGACTGCATTTTGATTTATTGTACACAAATGGGGTGCATCTTTTCCTTTCTATGGTTGTGCACAATGTAGATGTGGGTTTTTATGGTGGTGGGTGATTCATCAATCCATAGAAAAGGTATGTGCTAAGAGCTGCCAGAAGGGGCGCTGCCTCATCTATAAATTCAGTGGACTGGTCATTTTGCTGACATTCAAGGGCCTGGGGAAGGATCTGGAAAGTGGAAGGCTGACCCCCATATCAGGTGTTCCTCCTGCAAGCAGCACCTATGGCCAGGTGGGCCCCAGGCACAGAGAGACCATGTGGCTTATAAGTGACTGAGCATAGACTATCCTTGCCTTCAGGAGAAGCAAGCCAGCCAGCCACTCACCTGGGAGCTGGTATCTGGAATGGAGCAAACCCCAGAGGCTGGCTGTACAGACCAAGCACAGGAACCACCCACACCAGGAAGTGGAGGCTCTCTTCTTTATCTGAGAGTAGTGTCCCTCCAGGGCCAGAAAAGTTGGCCTAACATTGAGAAATGCTCCTCTTGAGGGGTTTTCCCTGTCCCGTCAGCACTTGAGACAGAACATACCTCCCTTTGCTGCTTCAACTCTGCCCGCCTCTTCCGTTGTTTGCTATTGGTTTTACAGTGAATGAAATGAGGCTTGCAGTAAAATTTGCCTGTAAAAAGACAAAGACACACACACACACACACACATGCACATACACATACACACGGTTTTTCTCCTGTGAAACAGTCACAGTAGACATAAGCCCAGGTCCCATGGCTATCCAAATTAGAATACACCCGCAATGGAAATAAGCCCAGGACAGCTCAAATTTGAGAAATGGCTTCTGTCATCTGCCCTAAAAATGTGGCCCTGAGATGAGGCAGCTGCACTCTTTGCCGCTTCACAGAAGACTCCAGCAATGGGGGCTCCCAGGGAGCAAAATGGCAGCTCTGAGTACTCTGAGCACTCTCGGTCCTTCTTTCTGGGATCCCTGGGGGGTGGGGAAGACTGAGAACAAATGGAAGCTATGTCAGGCAAGAAAATATGCAGATGGGGTACACGTTGGGTAACTGGCCACTGCCCGGGACCACCGGGTACCTTCCAGAAAGTCTTCCTTCTCTCTGCTACAATAGTAGTAATAGTGATGGCCAAGAACAACAATGGCAAGACCTGGCGCAGGACTTCCTGCATGCCAGGCACTCATCTAAATGCTTCACATAAGTAACTCACAGCCATCAGGACTATTATCATCCTCATTTTGCAGACAAGGAATCTGAGAGACCAAGAGGTTAAATCACAGGCCCAGGTCATGTGGCTGGCAGGTGTGATCTGAATTTGAGTTGGAGGGTATGTCATCTTCAGCACTATGCTGTATGGGACAGTGCCTCAGCAAGTGCTGGGAATCATGGATCCATCGCCATCCACTGAGTGGAGCACCTTCTTTGATGGTCTCTGGTAGGCCACTTATCAGAGGAGACATCATTATTAAGATCAATTTTTTATAACACATACTTTATAAATACTACCAATAGACCATCATGTAGTAAATCATGTGACGTGCCAGGGGTGCTGCTGGGCACCTTGCACGTCACCAGGGCTGATTTTCTTGGGCACACGGGGACCACAGGAGGTGGTATGGCTAAATGAGGAGGTTCACATACAGCTCTCAGAACCCGGTGCCACCAGGGCCTGGCATATTGCAGTGCCCATGGCTGCCTGGTTCCTCACAACACAGGTGGCCTCTGCAGCAGGAGCTCCCACCTTCTCTAAACAGCTTTCTTGACAACTTACACTCCCTGCTGGGAAGCGTTGGGTGTTCCAGAACCTCCATGGGGCTGGGCACCCAGAGCAAGGTCGGGGCTGAGGCCACAGCCAGTGCTGTCCTGGCCCTGAGGAGTTACCTTCATCGCAGTCGAAGGTGTAGGCGGCCAGGTGCAGGGTGGTGGCACAGACGCTGCAGCGGAAGCACTCGCGGTGGAAGAAGTGGCCCTCGGCACTCAGCCGCTCCATCACGTACACACGCTTCTTGCAGAAGTAGCAGGTGTCGCTGCCACCCAGGTTCAGTGGGAACGCCTTCCGTACGGATTCCTGGGGCGGGAGAGAGGAGCAGCGTGTGAGGTCCAGTGAGTCTTCAGGGGACAGGCCTGGGTGCTGAGAAATTCCAAACTGAACTTGGGACTCTAGTTTGCTGCTCACATCTTCACTGCAAAGATATACACTCCTGAGACCCTGAGGAGAGACAGGGTTGTCCCCAGACTGGCTGCTCTGGCTCGCGGTGGGAGGGTCTGATGGAGTGGTTGTCATGGCGCCACTCACAAACATGCCCGTCCAGTGGTGCTCTCTACCAGAGTTAAACACTCTGGGCCCTAGAGGAGGGTCACTGACATGACCCTGCTGAGGATGTTTTACCTGTCCTTTTGCCATGCAGTGACTTGGTCAGACAAGGAAAGCTGGTGGCCTCAAGTCAGCTCAAGAGAGTGTTGCTAAGGGAGAACTTGAGTCTAACAGCCCCGAGGCCACCACTCAAATCACCACAGGCAAAAGTGGAAGGGGGACAGGGCCAGGACTGCCCAGTCCCAGGAAGTTCCAGGGCAGTGTGCCAAGGGGAAACACATTGTCACCACGCGTGGCTGGTGATGGCAGCAAGCAGCGTGGTGTGAGGAGGAAGAATGAGAGGGACATTCCCATGTTCTCTCCATTACTCTGTTCCCCATCCGACACACAGGGCCATTTAGGTTGGACACCAAACACTGACAACACGGACCCTCATGGGGCCTGTACACTGGTCAGTTCTCCAGAGCCACAGAGAGCCTCACAGAGGACCTGAGTGAGGTTTGTCTTTAGGGAAACACAGCCTCCCTCTGGCCTCTGCTCAGGCCCAGCCCAGAGAAGAGGCGCTTTCAGAGGGCTGGGCTGTCCTCTCCACAGCCCATGCTTCCCCCTTGGAGGCCAGGGCCAGTGTCTGTAGGTGAAGGCTGAGGGGGCATGTCCTTACCAGGTCTGGAGAGGTGGCCTGGGTCTTACGTCTGTGATCATTCAAGTACAGATTGACCAGGACTTCAGCCGCAGCCCCTATTCCGCTGGACACTTTCCCTACCGTCAGCTAACCAATAGCAGAGATGGAAGGGACAGAGACAAAAGAGAGGCCAGTTAGCACCCAGAAGGAAAATGCAGCAAGGCTGGAGGTGGGAGAGCGCTCCAAGCCCACATGCAAACAGCACCCAACGTCCCAGAGAGGCAAGCCACCCAGGAGCAGGAGGCGGGCTTCCGGAGATGGAGAGAAGGGAAGGAAGAAGACTGGAGATATGCGTGTGCACGTGCGCGCACACACACACACAAGTTCAGCTTCTACGAGGAGATAGATGGCATAGTGGTTGCCAGGGGAACAGGGAGTTGTTTTTAACAGGTGCAGTTTTAGTTTTATAAGATAAAAAGAATTCTAGAGATGGATGGTGGTGATGGTTATGCAACTTTATGAATGTACTTCGTACCACTGAAGTGTACACTGGAAAATGCTTCAGATGGCTTTATGCTAATTGTATTTTAACACAGAAAAAAAACTGGAAAAACATTAACAAAAGTCCCACAGCCCTGGGTGAGCCAAGTGACTGGCAGAACCACATCCACTGGGGGTGCCATGCCTTCAGGGGTTCACTGAGTCTCTGTTGGCACAAATGGGGCAAATGAATCCCAGAGTAATTTTAACTTACATTTCTCTAATTGCTAGTGATGCTGAACATTTTTAAATACATTTATTAACCATTCATATTTCTTCTTTTGAGAAGAGTTTGTTTAGTACCTTTGCCCATTTATTGATTAGGTTATTTGTTGTTTTAGTATTAAGTTTTTTGAGTTCTTTGTAAATCCTGGAAATTAATGCCCTATCTAAGGTGCAGGTGGCAAAGATTTTCTCACATTCTGTAGGATCACTCTTCACACTTTTTTTGGTACCAGGAATTTAATCCAGGAGCACTTAACCATTGAGACACATTCCCCAGACCTTTTAAAAATATTTTATTTGGAGAATAAATAAAGGGTCTTGCTGAGTTGCTTAGAGCGTAGCTAAGTTGCTGAGGCTGGCTTTGAATTCACAATTCTCCTGCCTCAGCCTCCCAAGCTGCTGGGATTACAGGCATGTGCCACCAAGCTTGGCTTTTCATATTCTTGATTGTTTCCTTTGCTATGAAGAAGCTTTTTAGTTTGATGCCATCCCATTTTTTGATTTTTGATTTTATTTCTTGCACTTTAGGACTCTTGTTAAAGAAGTCAGTTCCTAAGCCAATATGTTGGAGTGTTGGGCCTACATTTTCTTCTAGTAGGTGCAGGGTCTCTGGTCTAATTCCTAGGTTTTAATCCACTCTGAGCTGAGTTTTGTGCAAGGTGGGGGTTAAATTTTATTCTACTACATATGGATTTCCAGTTTTCCCAGCACCATTTGTTGTAAAGGCTGTCTTTTCTCACTTCATCTCACTCCAGTCAGAATGGCAATTATCAAGAATACAATAATAACCATTGGCAAGGATGTGGGGGAAAAGGTACACTCACACATTGCTGGTGGGACTGCAAATTGATGCAACCACTCTGGAAAGAAGTATGGAAATTCCTCACAAAATTAGGAATGGAACCATCATTTGACCCAGCTATCCTTGGTATATATCCAAAGGATTTAAAATCAGCATACTACGGTGACACACCCTCATCAATGTTTATAGCAGTTCAATTCACAATATCTAAGCTATGGAGCCAACCTAGGTGCCCTTCAGCAGATAAGTGGATAAAGAAAATGTGACACACACACACACACACACACTCACAGACATACACAATGGAATATTACTCAGTATTAAGAAGAATGACTTTATGACATGTGCCAGTAAATGGATGGATCTGGAGACTATCATGCTAAGTGAAATAAGCCCAGCCCAAAAAACCAAAGTTTGAATGTTTTCTCTGATATGTAGAAGCTAATCCACAATAAGTGGGGGAAAGAGAAGAATGGCAAGTCAGGAGACTAGACAAAGGGGAATAAAGGGAAGGGAGGGGGAATAGGAAAAGGAAAGACAGTGGAATGAATCTGACAAAATTTTTCTATGTACGTATATGAATAGACTACAGTGAATTTCACCAATGTATACATCCACAAGCCTGGCATCCTAATTAGAACATGCTTGTATAATCATATCAAAATGGATTCTACTGTCACGTGTAACTAAAAGAATAAAAGACACCCAAATCAATGCACCTTCAACATATCCCATCTTTTGAGATTATCAAATCATCTTAAAAGAAATTATATCAACTATTAAAAAAAATGAATTCCAGAGAGGGGACGGGATCTCCTTGAGGTCATCTAGCATATAAGTGCAAGATTCAGAACTGTTCTCAGGTCTCCTGACCCCAGCTAGGGCCGCCAAGCCTGTCTCATCACGGGCTGGGGGAATTGTGCTCTTTGGGGCCAATAACTACCCCTCATGCCTGTGTCACACCTGTGTGACCACACTCTGCAAAATCTGTGAGCAAAGGAGAGAAAGAAAGCAGGAACTGTGCCCTCACAGACAGAAGGCAAATCTGCAGTCCTCCCTCTCCAGAGTCTACCTCACTGGAGGGCTGTGGCTGCAGCTGAGTGGACCTTGGGGCCTAAGAGACCTGGGGACAGGACAGGGCCCAGCTTCACCTCTGATGGGTTCTGAGCTGTGTCCTCATTTAGTCAAATGGGGTAGTTGCACCTGCCCATGGATTCATGGGAAGGACTGAGTGAAAGAGGGACACTGGGCAGGGCGGGCTAAGGCAAGCTTGGATCCTCCCCCCCGGGTACCTACAGAGCTACACCTGTGTCTGAGTCCCTCCCGGCAAGACCATGGAACACTTTGCCAACAAGCAGTGGTTGGAGTGAAGGGGTGGCTGGGCCACTCTGGGCTGGTTGGAGAGCACAGTTGAGGGCTCTGTGGCAGGGCCACATGGGTCCCAAAGTTGGTGCTGGGCAAGGCCAGCCTGGAGTGGGGAAGGTAGCAGCTCCACATGGGTCTGGAGCACCCCTCATCTGAGCATCATGGTCCTGAACCCACAGATGTCTGGATCCCACCGGTGTGTTGAGGAGCTGGGGAAAGGGTAAGGTGGATGGCCAGAGCAGGACATGGTGCTATCATGCGTTCAGCCCTCAGCAAACCCCAACTTGCTCCCCTTCTCCCCTTCGGCTCTGAAAGCCCAGCCTGGGAGTCAAGCATGCAAAGCCTATGATTCTGGAAATACACTTTCTGACTGCGAGACTCTGGAGGGAGAGGGGATCCAGACTCTGCCTAGTCTCCAAATCCAGTTTCTGGAAGGAAGGAGCAGATCAAGTAGCACCATAAGCTGCAGGACCTCTGCGCAAAGGTTGGTAGCCTTCAAGTCCACAAGTAACATTGACTCAAGTGTGGGTGAAATGACTCTCTCCATCTATACCCAAGACTGCTCTTGGGAGGCCACATCTCATCCGATAAGTTAGCCTCAAATACAAAGCATGAGGTTCCAGAATCAGAGAAGCAAAGAACAGCAGTCTGTACAGCTCCCTGGTTCCTGACTGGGAGCCCCTTCTGCACCTCAGGCTAACTCTTTGGATTCCAGCAAAAGCACGGGTACTCTTGGGATGAACAAGGGACAGGGATGCCAAGCAGGCTGGCGAGAATGACAAGACCCAGGAGACCTTCACTCCCGTCCTGATTAAGGAAGTCAGTGCTAAGAGCAACTTTGGTACAGTCACTCCATGACACATGTGTGCGACTCTTGGGGACTGCACTGACGTGACTGCAGGCCTGCTGGGGGTGGGAGGGGTGTCTGATTCCTCAGGCTTAGGCAGATGGGGTCTCATCAGACTTACAGAGCCTGCCACTTCTCAGGAGCAGCAGCTGCCTGGCTGCTCCCCTGAAGGCCCTGCCCCCATGATGCTGGCCTGGCCTGGGAGACATTAGAATTTTGCTCTAAGCATGCTTCCTGCCATTCTCAGAGAGCTACAGATGTGAAGGAACTTGACTCCTGCTTCTAGGAAGGCTCAGGTGCATTGGCTCAGGATGATAAGCCATTGTTGACCTGGTGTTTCATCCCAGATGGGGCCCCCAACTCTGCCACTCAGATAAAGGCTGAGGATAGAGCCCCTATCAAAATAAAGAGGGAAGGCAGAGGGGGTCCCCTTCAGCCTTGCCCACCCAGCCTAGTGGGTGGCTGTCTCCACGGACCCAGTGTGTGAACTGCTCCAGGGTATTCTCCCAGAAAGACACCAGGCGAGGCCATGACACCCACGCACAATGATCGCAACCCCCCACCATGTGGCAGAGGTTGAGGCTGTACTTTCTAAGGCTTTAAATACAAATCCCTAATGAGACCTTATTAGCCACTTAGCTAATAAGCACTTTGTGTCACTGAGCTTCTGAGCAATCCTGACTTAGGAAACAATTACTGAAGCAGGCAGGGGGCTAGGGCTGCTGGGGGTGTCACCAAAGCAGGCCTGTGTAGTCACAGCCTGCTCAGTTGTTCTCCCAGCATGTTGTCCAGGTCACCCACCAGGCTGGGCCAAAAGGCTTCTTTCTCCCAGTGGCATCCACACATACACTCTGAGAGTGACATTATAAAAAGATTGGACATGAAAGCATCCTTAGGGAACTTGGCACTGGGTCTCCCATTTGTCCTTCCAACCTGCTGGAACCCACCCCAGAAACACCAAGATGTAGCCTAGGAGTGGTCACAAGGAAACCAGTTAGTTGTCAGAGAATTTGTCTCAAGGGATGAGAGGGGCTCTTGAAGACCGCCCCAAAGACTACTGTGAAGGTGGACTTTGCCCCCAGGATCGAGGGCTGTCATCTACTTCCTGGATGTCTTTATTTGTTCTGTGGGAGTAAGGAGATAAGTTCCTGGCTTCTGCTAGCTCAGTGTTCCTCAAACTATTGATACATAATCATCAGGGTTTTTTGTTTTGTTTTGTTTTGCTTTTTTTTAAATCTCTGATCCACTGTGGTTAGATCCTCTGGTTACCATAAAAGTAAATTACTAGGTGTATGATCAGACATTGCCCATGTGGCAATGGCAAGTTGCTCCATGAGTTTCTGATGGTCACTCTCACTTGCTGTACTCTCTGGATCACAGATCAGTCTCTGCCTATGGACCACAACCTTGAGTAGCCCTGCTCTAGTCAGCTGGGGAATGACCAGGGTATCTGTCTTCCAAGACATAAAGAAATGCTTAACTTGCAGAGAAACTTCCAGAGAACTCATCCTGGTGTTGACCTCAGAGTAAGAGTCATAAGTTCTCAGCAAGGAGATCACCACACTGAATGGTGAGCCACATATGTTCCCAGGGAGGGCTGGTCAGGAGGAACTTAAATTTGCCTGGAAATAATATATCTAAATGTGGAATTGGGTAATCTGATGATGTGGCCAAAAGATGATCTTCTTCCATTCACTAGTTTATTTAAGAATTAGCAATTTTAAAGTCTCATGGGACAGCTTTTGCAACTCTTTATTTATCTTCCAATATTCTTGCAATTTATGAGGAGTTAAGTATTTTTCATCACTTTTCCCCCTTTTTCAATTCAAATTGTTTTTCAGCTAATCAGAACAAGCTAGAATGATTGGACATTTCATGCAGGCCCTCATCTCACATTATGTTCCTTTGGACTCACAGATGCCATTTCTCTTCTGTGAGCCCCAGCTTCCTCATCTGTAAAATGGTGAGCACCACCGAACTCACAGGGTTGCAAAGAGTCTGTGCCAGAAGGCCCTTGGTGGCTACTCAGTGCAAGTCTGAAGCACTGCGTTTGTGCAGTTTTGCATTTCTACAACCTGGGACTTCCTCTCTCCTCCCTAAAAGACTTTCAGTCTCCTCTGAACAAGCAAGAATGATATGGTGGAGCTAGGACGAGCATGCTGCCTTCCTTTCGAGCCAACCTGGATTCACACATGGTGACATAATGGTGGTCACATGTGCCAATGCCAGAGACTAGAGAAGAAAGCTGGACCTCCACCTTGAGGCAATCTTGTGACCCCAGTTCAGAGCACGCCCGTGTCTGCCTGGATATTTTAACACTTCTCACACTGTCCAAGTGGGCCCTTCTCTCACTCCAGTTTGCACGCCCTGATGTCAGCAGCCCCATCTTATTCATTTCTACATTCCTGGCACAGGAAAGCCACTTGGAAAGAAGGAGGAAGCAGACTTCTGGGTCCTTTGTGTCCAAATAATGGCAACTTCCCTCCTTGGGTCAGGAACTCAGCTAAGAGTACCAGATGTCCAGGCTGCCTCCCCACAGAGCTGATTCACTGTGGCTGTGTGGCTGTTCTGGGCACCAGGCAAGCCCACCCAGGTTAAGCAGGGATAGAAGTCGAGCTGCCAGGGCCAGGAGCTGAGGGCTTGTGGGAAGGAGAGAATTCAACAGGTAGGGACAGAAGAAGGATCCTGGGTCCACTTGGGCAAGGACATCCTCACTGAGGAGTCTCTGGAAGAGAAAATATCTGAGGACAGGCTGCTGGACTTGACTCCTCTGCTGTCTGATCAAGGCTAGGCGAGGGGAGAGCAAGAAACCAAAACCATCTTTTTTGAGGGGGTTCATAAATTACAGCCTTTGGGGCTCTGATCTCCTGGTGGGAGCCCACATCTGCCACCTTCACCCCAATACCAGGCACGATGCTGCTGGTAATATGCATTTAACTGGCCCTTGAAGGGGAGCTCATAATCCCCCTGGCGGGTGAGGCAGCTGAGGCTCAGGGAGGCTAACACACTGAAGGTGGCACTGCTTATAAGTGGCTGGCAAGGAAATGGAAACCTGAAGGTGAATTCCCCTCCTTTAGAAAGAGAGGAATTGGCATGCAGTTTAGATAAATGGGTTTTATTCTAGAAGTTTCTTCTACTGGGAAAGAGAACATTTACTTCTGGCATTTTACATGTTAGGTCACTGAAGTATTCCAAAATCACACTCTGGAGTAGCTGTTGATGTCTCCACTTTATGGGTTAGGGAACTAAGGCTCAGGGAGGCACACTGGTCACACAGTGAGTAACTGGTACTTTAAACTCAAGTCTGATTCCAAGCTCATATTCTTTCTACAGTACCCTGCCTCCCTGACACATATAAGGCACTGGGCAAAATCAAATCCTCCAGGCTGGAATGCACAATGAAGACCTCCGAGAAGTTGCCTAGCTCTAACACTAGGACAGAGGGACGGTGAGGTTGAAGGCGGCCTTGATTTATCCCTGTACCTGATGCAATAAAGTCAGACTGCCCAGCCAAAACTTGTCCAGCAACTCCATTTCCCTGTAATATGCAAATCTCTAGAGTAAACCCTGCAGATCCAGTTGAAAACCAAATACCCTTAAGGTAGAGAAAGCTCTTTCTGCAATGCTTATTGATCTCCTGATCCAAGAGGACTAAACCACAGTTTCCAGCCCAGTGAAGAGTTTCCCTGCTCAGCTGTGCAAATACTTGGCCACCATCTTATCTTTGCAGCCTTGGGCAAAAGGCAGCAGTATGTGGCTGGCTATCTCAGCACTGCCTCCCTTCTCTAAGAAAGAAATGAATGGTTGTTAGGGAGCAGAGACCGCCAGTGAAGGCTGGCTTGATGGATGGATGAGAAAAAAATGTTGGGGACACAAAACTGGATGTGGATCCCATAGCCCAAGGCTTTGAAAGACAGGTCTGGGTCCTACATGAGAGGGCCTCAGGACATCCTGTGACTGTTCAGGCCAGGAAACCAAAAGGACCACTCTGAATTGTAAAGCAGAGCATCAGCTGAGGGTCAAGTGCAGTCTGCAGGCTGTGTCCTGGCTGGTTCTCTTGGAGCTGATGGCTCCAGTTTGATCCCTAGGGTAACACATGTTCCTCATGATAGGTTTGGTCCAGTCTGCTCCCACAAGGACAAATTAGTCCTGGATCCTCAGAGCTGGTGCAGGCTCTAAGGCAGGAACAGAACATGCTGCCTGCCAGGAGGTTGCCAAGGACTAAGCACCAGCTTCGAGTGCATTTTTCCTCCACGAGCTCTCCTGAATTGAGGCAGCCTTGGGTCACTGGGCAATCACAGCAGCTCGCGGTCTGTTTGGAAGAGGCATGAAGGCTGTAGGCCCTCTCCTGGGGAGAGACGCCCTGAGCTCCATCAAGATGAATTAAAGATGTTTGTCACCAAGTCATCGTCTGCTTTAAGGAACAGTCAGCTCTTTCCTCAGAGGGGGCTTTGCATACTCAGCATGTGCAAAGCCCGGTGTTGAATCAATGGTGGAGTAGGGTTGGGAGAGGCAGAGAAGAAAGTACCTGTGTATGTGTGTGTGGTGGGGGGTGCTACCAAGACCCTTTCCAAGACTGCTTGCCACTGAAGTTCACTGCTCCTTCCCTGACTGCCTACAATGGACATGCAGTGAGTCCTGCAGGGACCGGTGAATGTGGGCACTTGGAGAAACTAAGGCACAGAGAGATTCTGTGAGTTGCCCAGTGTCCCAGATTAGCCCCTTCTAAGAGCCCTTGATCACTCCCTGCCACACTTGAAAGGTACCTCAGCCTTTAATTAATAAGGTAGAAGCTGTTAAAGTAGCCTAATTGTACTGTCATCTGATGGCCAAGGTTGGGTTGGGAGATAGGAGAAGAAGAAAGAGGGGATGATTATGCACCATGACCTTGGAGATACAAGGAACAAAGTTGCAGAGGCCAGAGGACCTGGGGTTGGCCAACCCAAAGACAGTTCCACTGGCACCCTCCCTGGCCCTGGGTGTGGGACTTCACGTGGACAGTCTGTGGGCGGGTCCCTCTGCCAAGGCCTGCATGCACGCTTGGCCCTGTGCTTCAGACATCACTGGACTGGGTCCCGGTATCACACCCGAACCTCTGTTGTCCTCTCTATGGTTCTGCTCCTGCTCAGTTCTCACGGGCACAGGAAGACCCCTCCCCCAGGGCTCTGGGTCCCTGTTACTGGCTCTCCTACCTCCACAGGAAGTATTATCTTATCTTCTGACATATTACAGTAGGATTTACTTATAGGTCGTGTTGTTTTTGAATGAAAGCCTTGTGAGGGCAGGAATCGATTCAGACTCATCGGGGCCTATCCCCAGGGCCCCAAGCACCCAACACTACAGCGCCACTCAATAAACAGCCGTTGAGTGAATGAATGTCCACTCATTGGCTGAATGAGTGACACTGGTTTAAGCTGTCTACAGAGCTCCGGGGAAGGCCTCGGCAGGGACTGCTGAGGATGCGGCGGGAGATAAGCTTATTCTCAGCAAGTCTCTGTCCGACCCCGGCTCCTCCCCCTGTTCCCAGCCTGCCATCACTTAGGGGAGCCAGTGCCACTGGGAGCCAAGGCAGGAGCTTGAGAAGAAAGGGGGCTGCTCTTGCCCAGCACTGCCTTCAGCCATGAAGGACAATGACCAAGCCAGGCCTTCCTGGGGATAGAAGAAAAGCAGGGATGAGAGAGGCTCTATTCAGAAGGGCCCAGGCAGGCAGAGGGACCCAGCCAGAGAGAATAAGGTGTGGGCTGGCCAGCAGCTAGGAGAACAGGTCACGCCCCAGTGTGTGGCCAGGTGTCCTCGCTTGTCCCATTCAGTTGAGGATGCCAATTACCTTTTCCCACAGCAGGAAGTATCCCTGGGGTCATGCTCCCCTGCCTAGCTGGACAAAAAGGCTGTCCTGAAACCTTGTGGATGGTGATAACAGAAAGGCCTGTCTCCACCCATGTAGCTCACTATCATGACAGTCAGGAACATTCTTATATTGGGAGAAAATGGTGGGGGACTTACACACACACAGCTGACCCAGGACTATCCTGGAACAGGATGCTGGGTATCTCAACCATGGCTACTAAGACTGGAAGTGTGTGTTTCTCCATGTCACCTCCTACTGCTCTTCTGGGGGTGTTTCACACCCACATTGGGGACCTTTCAGCAAGTGGAGCAAGTAATACTTTTTCCCCTTTCTTGAGAATCCTACCTTCTCTCCACAGAGGGGTGTCACTGGGGTGGAACCCCCAGGTACACACCAGGAGGTGGCCTCTAATTTTTCCCTTATATAATAGCACAACTGGCTTGTGCATCTGCCTGACAGTACAGAAGCAAACCAGTAGTTCTGGGGACAAGGGGACATTCAGCACTGCACACTGAGCCTCGATGGGCACTGGACAGCTTGGGTATGTCCAGAGGAGCACAGTCCAGCTGGGGACTCATCAGCCCAGAGGTGAAATAGTGCCGCAGACCCAAATGTAATCACTGTTCACTGATGGGCTTCATTATGTACTTCACCAAAGTCAGCTCCCTGCCTCCTGCCTTCCTCCAAGCCAACCTCTGCATGGCTACCTCAATCATTCTTCTAGAACACAGAGCAGATCCTTCCATGGCTGCTATAACCCAGAGGGAAGAAGTGAGATTCCTTCACACAGAAAGCATGCTCCTCTTCACCCTTGCTCTCCACGGCTCCTCAAATACTTTCAGTCCCAAATCCAGGCCACATCAAACATTCTGTCTTTCTATTTCTTGCCAGTTCTGCCTGCCTGCTTTTGCACAGGCTAGTTCCACTCTAACACATCCTAGCCCTACACTTCCCTCTAGCAAAATCCTCCTATGTGACTTTCAGCACCCAGTTCCATATTATGTCCTCTGTGAATCTTTCCAAGGCTTCTCACGTCCCTACAATCTTGCCCTTTATACCTCTTATAGAATTAATAGTAAAAGGTTTACAATGTGAAATTGTCATTTTGTTAAGTCAAAATATCAGCAAAATACCAGCAATTGCATATAGTAAAATTATGACTTCTGGGTTGGGGATGAAACTCAGTGGCAGAGTGCTTGCCTAGCATGTGCAAGGCCCTGGGTTCAATCCCCAGGACTGCAAAATGTGGGGGGAAAGGAAAAGGGAAAATAATGACTTATTTCTATGATAATGTACTGTTTTCTTCCAAACTAGTCAGGGAACTAGACCTCCCCCTTTTTTGTTTTCTCAGCAGCTGCCACAGTGCTTGGCATCTGATGGGTCCCTGGCTAAGTTCTGGATGAATGAGCACGGTCTGGCAGGTGTTCTGCACATGGCCTGTACTGTGTTGTGTGCTGTAATGCAAAACCAAAACCTAATCCAGGACTGTAGTCAAACGGCCTACAAAATTTCATCCCAGCCAAGCCAAGCTCCAGATGTTTGTCTGTGCAGGCCAAGCAGAGCATGGGAACATCTTGGAACATGCAAGGGGTGGGGCAGCACATGATTCATGACAACTACCTTTCTGGCAGGAGAAGCAGAGTCAACAGTCGGTGGAGAGGAAGTAGCAGCTGGATCAGGAGACGGAAGGCAAGAGGGAGAAGACGGAGGATGAATATGAGACAGGCCTTTAGAGAGTAGTTTGTTCTGCACAGAACAGAGATAGAGGAAACTAGGATTATCCGAGGGGCGTGCACAACCCTGCATGCCTCAATCATGAAGCCCTATCTGTGCTTCATGTGGGGGAAGACATCGGGCCTGTCTCTCAAGTCTCTCACGACTAAACAGAAACCTGTCTTTGGAGCCAAGCAGGATTATGTGGCTCCTGGTTTACACTGCATTTGGCTGCAACTATTCCAGCTCCTTTTTCACATTAAAATAGCTCAGGCAGATCTGTTCTGTTCCTGCCTACATCTGCTGCAGACACCAGTTAATTCCTGAAGCCCTCACCCTGGAGCTTGGTATAAAGCAGCAGCTGCAAGCTTAGGAAGGGAGAACCCTGGCCCTCTCTGGGGCAGATGGACACAGCAGGGACCTCTGCAGCTGTGGGCAGACAACTGTGCTGGCCTCCTGGCAGCCACGTGGAGCCCTAAAATTGAACTACATGTGAAGTATCCATCCCAAGTAGCAGAGGTCACAGGACTGGAGGAGACTGAGTGAAAGCAGCAGAGGAGAATGTTCTAGAGACAGGCTGATTGTGAGGAGAGGGCTTCACACATGCACCTATCATGGGCCTCATTATCAACTTTCCCAACTACCTTCTTTTCTACAGGTTTCCAAAATAAGCAACTGGTTTGGAGGTGGCTGTACAATCTTATGTAATGCAAGGATTTTCATCCTAGTTTGATGCTGTCCTTTGAAAAGGAGACCCCAGATTATGGCATGTCTTTGGTCTTATCACTCAGGGTTCCCAAACAACACAAGCACCTGGTTTGCTTTCACCTTAAAGGCACTGTGAGTCTTGCAACTGATCAGCATTCCCTTTTTTGCAGTGGCTCTTAGGAAGCTCAGAGTCTGTTTCAAAACTCTCTAGGCTATATCAGCCTGTGTTTCTGCATGGTAACATTTTCCATGGACTTGGGCTTATTTTCCTGCTTTGACTTTCTTCTTGTCATGATGTATTGACTGAATACTTTGAATCTTTGCATTTGGGGTTTTTTTAAATGCCAGCTCAAACTATTTAGTGGCTTGAAAATTGAATAGCCACTGTACTATGAGAAAGAGGAGGGAGGAAACCAAGCTCCAGAGGCTGGTTCATAGTCGCCTGGCTGGACGTCCAGCACCTGGGTTCCTGCAGGCTCTGTAAGCCCCGGGTTTACCTGTGGGGAATCCTCATGTCCAAACATGGAAGCGAGGTGAGCCGCCTTTTCCTTAATGTTCTTTTTGTGAAACTCTCTGTTGGCCAAGTTCTGAGCCCTCTTCTGCAGTCAAGGTGGGAAAGGAGAAAGAAGAGAGATAGTGACAGAGACTCTGAGGGTGACCTCCTAGGGAGAGGTGAGGGAGACTATCCACACTCAGCAGGACAGGAGACAGGGAGTGATGAGGACAAGGTGGAAGGAGGACAGGAAGTCAACAGATGGGGATGCAGGCAGAGCGAGAAGTGATCTTTCACCTGGAGAATCTTTTCTTCCACTTGTTGCAGTCGCCGCAGCACCCCAGAAAGGGCCAGCGCTCCCTGGCAGGTAGGAGGCAGGGTGCCGAGATTTTCGGGCCCACCCAGCTGCAGGTCGGACTTGGCCCTGGCCCTCCATGGCCTGCTAGGATACTCCCCGCCAGCAGGCACTTGCTTGAGCTCTCTGAGCACCTGCCCCATCAAAAGCACAGAGGAGAACTGGGAGAGAGGGAAGAAGCAGCCTCCTTCCCTCCTGTGACCCTCCTACAGACCAGCAACCCCAGGAGTACCCGAGATAGGACATACCAGGCACACCCTAAGAAAGATTCCCAATGGGTCTTGGGGTGGCCTTTCTGCCACCTGCTCAGAATTACCTGGTGCCCTCATTAACAAAACACATCCTGGGCCTCACCCCAGACCCTGGAGCCAAAACCTGGTTCTTAGCCCTAGCTGTACATCAAAATCATCTATTTTTATCATCATCTTTTAAAAAAAAATACCCAAGTCTAGGCCCAATGCCCAGAGCTGCTGAATGATTGGTCTGAGTGAGCATCACTATATTTTTTAAAAAGTTCCCTAGGCGGTCCTTGTGGCACAGACATAAAATTGCTGAGTCAGATCCACACCTACTCCACTCCAAATTTACCATCAGAAGCAGCATAAAATACCTAATGCTGACCAGATGTCTTTGGAGTCTGTGGTCCCTCATAGTGTTTCTGTTGGATCACTAACAGGTCCTGCATGGGGAAGGGCTGACCACACCCCTGCCTCATTCCTTCAATGGGTGCAGCCACGTGGCCACCCATGCCCATTCCAACTACAACTCATTGATTTGGAAATCAGCCTATTCACTCAGTCAGGCTGGGCCTACAGCTTAGTGTCACTGGGCAGTCCATAAAATATCCCACATGGTGCAGTTTGTTTTCCCATAAGCAGCAACACCAAGAGTTGGTCAGTCAATACTCTTGACTGGCCAAGGAATCAATGACATCTATTTCAAGTGCTGCATTCATGGTTAATCTTATATATAAGGGTGGTCACCTGAAACTATGGCTACTTATCCAAAGAATCTATAATCAGTCCTATGTGGTGGGTGGAGGGAACCACTGATCCCACCCCTCAGATCAAAGTTTCCTCTGGCTTCAGCAAAACAGTATCTGCTGGAAGGAGCCCTACCTGCCTTTTCAGAGGTGGTGATGGGCTTCGAGTGGGCTCCTCTGGCTTGGGGCAGTGGGAGTTTACAGGAGGGTCGGAGGAAGAGCATGGGACAGGCTTACCTATCCCTGAAACACGGTGTTCCTGAGAGGAGAAAGGTGAGTCCGAAAAGCAGCCACAGGAGACATGGAGGAAAAGGTGAATCAGAATGAGACACTTGGAAGGAAGCGAGAAGATGAGTGGGGAGGTGCAGTTTGCAAGGGCAGAGAGAGAACTAGCCAGGCTCCTATAAGCCAGGCTCAGCTGGGATACTGGAGGCCTGGCTCTCTGTCCATGTGAACAGAGAGCCTGGAGTCCCCTCCTTTTGGATAATGTGTGAATCCCACAGGCCTTGCTTCTGGCTCAGATACTGGGCTGTGGTTCTGGTCAAAATCAGTCCCAGAGTCCTGGAGACAGGAGAGCTTCCTGCCCATTCCAGGATAGGGACAATCCAGTCCTTCTGGAGGAACCAAGCACTCACCAACACCTGGGGATTCCAGGAGGCCAAGCCTCCAGCAAGGGCAATCAAGAAGTTGTAGAGAATTAGTGGTCTCAGAGAAATGTCCCTTATAATAATCCCCTTTCTGGAGAAGGTTGGTTAGTCTGGGAGGGGCATGGTCCACACCAAGACCAAGAGGCTAATTGCCTCGAATGCTAATTAGCCAAGAAACTGTCCTCCTGAGAGGAGCCTAATTCTGTCATGGCACAAGTATTCTCCATAGACAAACTGAAGCTCTTTCCCCAAAGTTTTTGAAATATGACAACATCCCAAATAAAAGTCAGCAGGGGATCTGAACCATAAGCACAGACCTGGAGCCAGAGTCACAGTGAAGCCTGCAGTGTGACCCACAGCATTCAACCTGCTCCAGTCCAGACTAATCCTGGACAGACGCAGTGGCCCTGCCAGCTGACCAGGGTGCAGGGAGAGGAGAGTACCAGGGAACACTGGGAAGTTGACTCAAATCCCTGTAGATGTCTGAGTCAGTTCCTCTGGTTTGGAGGAGTCTTCTCACCATGGACTGAGAGAGCCCTCTCCCACACACCAGCATCTCAAAAGCTCCCTCAAGCTGTAGCATTTCAAAACGGGCTGCAAATCAAGTCATGGTTTTAAAGCTGAACCAAATTAGGGAATGGATTTCTTTCATGGAGAATGGGTATCAGCAAACTATGGCCCACAGGCCAAATCTGGCTAGTTGTAAATAAAGTTTTATTGAAACATGGTCATGCTCATTTGTTCAGGTATCATGTATAGTAGCTTTCATGCTGCAGGGGCACAGCTGCATTCCTGCAACAGGATAGCATGATCTTCAAGGTGTAAAACAGTTGCCATCTGGCTTCATGGAAAAGTCTGTGGCAGCTCAAGATTCCTTTGCACTAGGCTGGGTTGGCATAGCTCAGTCCATTCCTAGCCTGAATGTTGCTGCTGGCTTCCCAGCAGGTTAATGGTTACCAGGAAGGCAGGTCTACTGACATGACTCACCTGCTTCAGGACCGAGGGGTTCCGAGTGCTCTCCTCAAACTTAGCCAGCAGCTGATTTGCCATGGACTTGACTTTGTTCTGATTTCCACCTTCCTTAGTGCTGTTGTACTCTTGATTGGTGCCCAATCTACGGCTGGAGAAGGTTGACGGCTGCAAAAGTCAAAACGGCATATTGGAGGTTGGATCCTGGAACCCTGGTTATCTAGGAGGTGCCTGGGGACTCTGGACAGGCCACTGGTTTCTCAAAGCAGGGCTTTCTTCATGGGCTGAGGAAGCAAGGCAGAGGCAGCCAGCAACCCTGAGACAAGTCTCATGCGACTTTCTTCTAAATGAATACATCTTCATTTGGAAGAAGGGTGCAGTGAGCTTGGAGTTAGACAGTTAGGATTTGAATCCTGACTTTCCCAGTCCTGCGACCTTGGCAATCTACTTAACTTCTCTGAAGTTTCCTCATCTATAAAATGGAAGGAGTAACTCAATTCAAGCAGTTATTGCAAAAATCAAATTTAACAAAGAATTGTCACATAAGTTATTTTTCAAAATATGCCATGGGGCTGAGAAGTAAAGAGTAGCCGGGACAAAGAAAGCAAGAGGTGCTGTCAGTCAAACAAAGCACAGGCTCCTAGCTTCTTTCTCCTCTCTTTTCTGTACCCGCTTCCCAACATCAACCAGGACTGCTTAGTGTTTGTTGTCTTTAAAAAACATTTAATTTAGAAATAATTTTAGATTTACACAAAAGTTGCAAAGACCACACAGCTTGATCCTGCATACCCGTCACCCAGCTGCCTTTAATGTAACATCTAGAACAATCACAGTACTGTTATCAAAACTGAGAAATTAACATGGGCATGTTACTGTTAACTAAACCACAGGCGTTATTTGGATTGCATCAGTTTTTCCATTAATGTCTGTTTTTCTGTTCCAGGCTTCAATCCAGGATCCCACGCTGCATTTGGTCATCCTTAGTCTCCTTAGTCTCCTCCAAGCTGTTATACTTTCTCCATCTTTCCTTGTCATTTGTGGCCTTGATACTTTTGAAGGGTATTGGGCAGCTATTTATAGAAAGTCCCTCAATTTAGTTGGTCTGATGTTTTCTTGTGGTTAGACTGGGGCTATGGGTTTTGGGGAAGGATGCCTTTGTGGCATCCAAAGG
This sequence comes from Sciurus vulgaris, assembly GCF_902686455.1. NCBI lineage: Eukaryota > Metazoa > Chordata > Mammalia > Rodentia > Sciuridae > Sciurus > Sciurus vulgaris. The sequence goes on from NC_136472.1 coordinate 60,093,161, forward strand.
GCTGTCCTCATTCTGTCCTTCTGGAGTGTATGACTCATAAGTGATGATGTAGACCTCGATTGCTTAGTTAAGCTCTTTTGTAAAATAGAGTTCCAAGTAAGGTCATCCACTACCAATAAAATTTTGAAAATTATCAAGGCTTCATGAGAATGTGTGCTCCCCCTTCCTGAAGGATCTCTTCCCACACACCAAGGAAACAAATGGCACTGCCATGCCATTGGGCAGTGGGTGTGTTCTCAAGGAGACAACGGCTCTTCCCCACAGAAGTTGCATTCTCATGACAATGAATATGTGTTCATTTAGAAGAAATTCACGGAAAGAAGCTAGACTCAATTGCTTTTCAGAAGGATCCCTAAGAGTGACAGCTGCATGGGAAACCATGTGGGCACCCCCATTTCGAACTGTGAAATGTGACCATGCACACCAGTATAAGCTGGAGGGGGGGGAAAGGGTATTTACTCAGTGATCACTATGTGTAGATCAAAGTCAGTCAACACAGTGGACATAGGCCAGCACGTTCAGACATCAATGTGCAACAAATGACCCAGGATAGAGCGTCAAAGGCAGATGCAATTCCAGGTCTGGGTTGTGCCCCAGGGCCTGCATTTCTAACAAGCTCCGAGTGATGCTGATGCTGCTGGATCTTGGGACCACGCTTTGAGTAGTAAGAATTTAGAAAGAATTATTGATTTGATAAAACTGACTTTAAACAAAACAGCTGCCTCTGAAAACAGGCCAGAGCCATCTCAGAGGGACGGATGCAAAGCAGATTTCTTCCCACTCCAGATCTCGTGATGCCAGTAGCAGAAGCAGCATAAACAACCCCTCAAGAGGTCAAGTGTGAAAGGCAGGAAAAGACTCCCGAAGACAAAGTGAACCTGAGAAGCTTCTGGGGAGCAGGCAAGGGCCAGCCACTGGCAGGAAGGTGAAAAGTCACCTGAGACCTGGGAGGAGCACGCCTCAGCCCTGTGAACAGCTCAACCCCTCCTTCTGCCGGTTACCTCCCTGTTGGCTGGCTTCTCACTAACACTGCAGCTGAGAGTGGGAAGCCACAGCTTGGAGAAGCCCTGGAAAGGCTTCAGACAGAGGTGATTTGAACATCTGTGGACAGGGCTTTAAGATGTGAGCTGAACTAACTCCAGGCTTCTTTTGTGAGAAAATGGGGTAACAGGCAGCTGCACTCCCCAGAGGTGAGCCTCCTGGCTCTATTCGTTATATAGCTCACTGTCCTGAGATGGGCAAGCCACAGACATGAACAACAATGTTCATACAGCAACAAAACCTCCTCAGCCGTATAAAATAGAAAAGTCTCTTTAAGTCCTGTAACTCAGGTGTCAATGTACTATTCAAGTTAAATGCCATGCCTCTAGCCATGACTTTGACATCGGCCAGTAGACTTGCTAACGCTGGCACCCTACACTTCATCAACATATGCATGCTTGCTTTTCTGGAATTAGGATGACTTTTCAAAAAATGAAGTGTATAGCTCAGTTCTCTTTAAATTGCTGCCTGAGGAGCAGGAACTGGTACTTTTTCCACTGACTAATTTTTCACCAAAAACATGAGAAATTAGATTTCTTTTAACAAAATTGACTGCAATTTTCCCTCTCACCAGAAGGTGGCACTGGCGAGCTCCAGGACTTCTGCATTTAAAGACTAAAAGTGCAGAAAACAAAAGAATATAAAGACTGAGAGCAAAGTAGGCCTGCTGATGCCTCCTTTCTACTTATTAGTAGTGATTCAATATTGATTAATATATGTGTCAGATTCCACATTCAGATCTATCTATACCTCGTATTAATTTTTAAACATCCTGCAAAGCTTCATACACTTTAGATGTACCATCACATTTTAAAGACAGGACCCACACCCTGGGAAATTATGTTTCTCAAGGTCATGTAGCCAGTAAGTGGTGAAGCAAGGACCAGAACCCCAGCTGTGATTCCATAAAGCCAAGCCTGGAACCAACTGGTTCATGAGAATAAAAGAAAGGCCAGGGTTGCTGTCACAGTAGGGCAGGCCTGAGCCACTGGTGGTCAGGAAACAGGCCTGTGTTTAAACTGACCCTGTGCTCACAAACCTCGTCCAGGTTATTGAAGCCTCTCCGCCTCCGCTTGTTCATGTCATTCTCTTCAGTTTGGCCATCTACCTGCAAAGAGCAAAAAAAGCATGGTGAGCTCAGGACTGTCTAGGGATTGGGTTCCACTAATATCCATCCCTAAGGTCACACGCCTGGCCTTGAACTAAAAGTGCACATAGAAGTATCCCTGCCTATAAACAGCTGCCCGCCAGCCTGAAAGCAGACACAGCAATAAGTGACCTTGTACCATGACAAAAGCTATCACAGAGGTATGTTCAGGCACGGAGGAGGGAGCCTTTCCTGTCCTCCCACCCTGACCCAGAGAGTCATGTTTGCTCAGAACGGTTAGGAATTGCATCCCAAACGATCATGATAAGACATTCTAAGCAAACAGAATCCCTGTGACAGGCAGGGCAGGGACTGCCCCTATTGCAATGTGACCTTGGGGTTGTAGCCCTTTGGTACTCCTTATAGAGACATCCTCGGGTCTTTCTCTGATCCTTAGGAGCTTCTCCTACAAAAGGCAACACTGGTTTGCCTCCTTGGGATTATTCTTAGGACTTGAACAAACTGTCCAGGGATTTGTTGGCAAATTAGGTTTGCAATTCAGTCTCCATCATGATATATTTCTTAAAATTTCAAATAAGCATTAGATATAGCCTGAGGGTTAGAGTGGCCACGTAGCCCAGTTTGCCTGCGACACTTGTCCTTTGCTCCCCCTCTCCAGCATAGTTGTTAGTAGAACCCCTTCACTCTCACAAGAATCCCTGGTTTACACGATAGAGAGCATGGTTGCCCAACTGACAACCCCTCACAGCTGCTGCCTGAATCTAAACATTTACATCTGCAAGGCCACCAAAGGGCATGGCACTGTCAGTTGTCTGCTGATGGAATGAGGAGGCTGGGTGGAGAGGTTGGGCGCAACCTCCTCTGCATCCTGCTGGGAAGCCTGTCTTCCACACAGGCCTCCTGGGGCTGGACCTCTCCACCAGGCCCCTCCAGGCTCTGGGGCCTCTTCCCAGTGGTTAGTTCCCTCAGGACCACAGCGCCACACCCCACCGACCGACTGTCCCTTCTGCGGGAAGTCCCCTACGCTTTCAGAGTCCTACATTGTGGGTTCAGATCACATAGTGGATGTAGGAGGAAGGGCTGGCTGCAGGCCACCTGCTCACCTTGAATCCAGGTACACACCCCACCAGCCCTAAAAGAGCAATGACTATGGGCACCCCAGCCCCAGGCACTCTGTACCACGGGCTTCCAACAAACATTCCCCGCGGCCCCTCCTCTTCCTTGTTTACAGCACCATTTTTTTTTTTTTTTTTTTTTTTTTAAGAAAGAAAAGATCAACCACAGTTTAGTCATTGATATTTGTTCAAAAATTTGACCCAGGGAGCATAAAATAACAGATCAAAGGGCCCTGCCTTTCCTTCAACATTTTGCTCAAACTTCTCATAAATCATCATTCTGTGAATGGGAATAATTTCAACCCAAACCTTTGGGTGAACACCAAGAGAAACAGATGACCTTATTTGCAACAGTGTTGGGTCTTAGAGGCACAGGCTGGCTGGGTCTCCAGCTTCACAGCCTGCAAATGTCAGTCTGGCCTGATACTGGAGTCCCTGAAAGTACAGAACGTTCTCCAACAGGAACCCTTCATTGACTTGAGGATTTCTGTTTTTTTTTTTTTTTTTTTCCTCCCCACCTTAAATGAAAAGCTGGCTTTTTCCCCAAAGAGCAACGCATCCTACTCCTTTAAACTCAACAGCCCAGGGTGGGATTATTCCATCAGTCAGGACCTGTGTATATCTGATTCAACCCTGTTATCCACAAGCTCACAAACCCATTCCTAGAAGAGGGTGCCCAGCCAGCAGTTCCCAAGAAGACCCTAAATCCTTCTAGGGGAAAGAAAGTGGAAAGGGGGAGATTCCACTCCTTAGCCCTATCTATCCTGATCCTGGGACAATAAAATGCAGTTTACATGGAAAGGTTAGCAACACATGCCTGAGGGTGTCTACTTTCCCTTATGGATTTATCGCTGAAGCATGGATTCTCAATTAAGGCCTAGGTCAGAACATTAAAAAGCTTAAGAAAATCAAACCCAGAGATTTATCTAATTTTGTTCTTATCTATCTAATTTGGAAAGCCAAAATTGACTCAGTACGCCCATCCCCTTGAATCTATCATATTCTACAAAGAACTGGAAGTACCAGGGGCATGTAAACACTTATCATGCCAGTCAGACAGTGTGAGAATAAACTAACAGCTTACTTTCTTTTCCTATTAATTTTTCCAGCTCTTTTACCCTAAGAACATTTTCTTATCATGGTTTCCCAAGGATTCAAAAGAGTCTCTATGCCAAAAGGCATTTATTAAACTAATGGGTTTCCCTCTTTAAAAAAAAAAAATTAAGGCATATATCTGCCAATCTGATTATTTGTTTGATTAGCATGAGATAACCATGTTCCCATACTGCCTGTGTTAATGTGATTTTGGCTTAAAGCAAGCAAACTATATATTTAGTTAGCTGGTGCAGCCCAAATGTGGAGAAAGTCAGATCTGGATCAAAGGATGAGAGATTGGCCATTGCAGATTATGGTCTGGTGGAGTTGGGCAGTAGCTATGATGCGTTAAAGATGGGCAGGAGCACTAGCAAAAGAACTCTTTCTTTAAGAAATCACAGATTTGGGTTTTGGAACTAATTGCTTCCTGGCTGTGTGATCTTTGAGAAATTGCCTAACTACTCTTATAAGGAGGAATCTGATAGTATCTAGCACATAAACTATTATGAGGACTAATGATCACAGATATAAAATATTTCTTAAACTAGAGTGCAGCTTTGGATGTAGCTCAGTGACAGAGCTCTTGCCTAGTATGTGCGAGGCCCTGGATTCTATCCCTAGTACCACAAAACCAAACACTGTTGTTGGCTATTGTTAGTGGGGTTTAGTTTTAGTAAAAGGGTTTTCAACATCTGAATTCTAGTTCTGGCATTGACATTTACAACATATATGACTTATTAAAATTTATTCTCCCCAAGTCCAAGTTTCCCCACCTGTAAAACTGGGATGAGAATATAATTCCAGCTTTCCAACTCACACGAGGAGCAAAGGAGATGCATATGAAAAATTTGGTGTGCTGTAAAATGGTTGCAGTACAGAACCGAGTGTTCAGTCCAAACAGTTTTGCTCATCTTTTCAGAAAATAAGCATCCTCAGGATCCCTAAGGGTGGTGAGATATCAGACTGAGCCTCCCCGCTAGGCTGGACCCACAGCATGCACTTGCTCACGCATCTTTGCAGCAATGCTGTGATATCTATGTGATTACCGTCATTTTGCAGATGCACATGGGAGCTTTTTGAGAGGTTGGAATATTGACTGAGTTAGCTTTCCTAAATATGTGTTTGTTTGCTTGGCTTCAAATTGCTTTCTTAATCTGTAAACCAGCTTAGAACCCCGGGCTACCAGCCTGGAAGCTGGAGTTCCTGACTTGCACAAGCTTCCAAAGGTCTGAAACAAGACTAGAAACCTAGTGGGAGTTTTGGCTGCTGGGTGGGTGGGTGGGGGGATCCTGTGGGAGAATTGGGAGAAGGGGACTGACAGCTTTGTAAGTCCCACTGGAAGGCAAGCTCCCTAGGGCAGGGTCCTTGTTTGTCTTGTTCACTGCTCTATCCGTAGGACAGAGAAGAGAGCTCGGTTGCTCTGAGTTGTTAAGTGGATGGATGGAAAGAGGAGGTACTTTCTTAAATAACATCTTTGGTTCTTTGGAAAGTGCCTATGCAAGAGGGTCAAGAAGAGGAGGGCTGGAAAGGGCACCAGGACCACTCAGACCAGATGTGGATATATGAGAGAAACATGCTGCGTGAACGTCTCTGTACTTGGGACCAGTGCTGGAAGAAGAAGACCTGACTGATCAGAATAAATCCTCAGGCTACATACCTGGCTTTTGGGATGGGCCTTCCAGGACAGGTGACAACTTTTGTGTTGTCCTCCAAAGAGTGAGTTCAAATGGGACAAAACCTAGGAACTTTGCATATGCATGTAATGTGCATCATGACTGTAGTGGCCATAAAAACAGGCATCAACCATGTGTGATTAGGTCTAGGGTGGACAGAGTACTGACAGCGTGAGTGTGTGAGTAGGCACATGATATTTGAACACAGGAAGGACAGAGGCCAAGCACGTATGTCCAGGTGTCACCTGCATGCATGGAATTGTTTCATGCTAAGTAGCCTTTAAATGCTGACCAGGATCACAGGCAGATTTATAGAAGCAGACCAAAAGCTTTTAAAGAGAAAAATATATCCCCAAGCTCCTCTTCTTTTCCCTGCTGTGGCCAACCAGTTTTCAGAACCAGTCAACTCAATGGATGCCACTCTTGGTGGGATGCGGAAGTTATTCCCCTAAATGTAACAAGATCTTCAGTGGATAAAATCTTACTTTGTGAAGTTGGTAAGTCTTGCTGGGATTTGGATGGTACCAGGAAGATAAGATTAGGAAAGAAAGAATTTCATATCAATAGTGAAAATCAGGAGGGAGAGAGTTTCTTAAGACTGGCTCAGGGGGCAACAGTGAATCCTCTTCAGAATAAGATGCCACACTGTAAATAGATGTGCACATGCTGCTCAATTCCCATGTTGGAATGTTCCTCTGGAAGGTGGGGAGGAGGGCATGGAGGGTGGCTGAATACAGATGTGTTTCTTTGTACTATGGTGTGGGTAGAGCCCCCTGGCACAGAATCACACAGATGTGACCTATTCTGCAATCTCTGTTCCATAAAGGCACATGAGTTCTGCACGCCTAGCTACACCAATAACTTGGGGCCCTGATTCACAGGCAAAGATGCACGTGTGGTTTTCAGTGTTATGTGTGCTGACATTTCTCTGCCTATTCAGGATCCTTCTGGGGTAAACTCAGCATCTTTGCTTGTAGCAAAAGTTAAGGCCAAAGATTTTTGCAAACAGGTCCTCCTACCAGTAAAATATCCAGATATACGAAGACAACACCTGGTAGGACAGAGAGAAGGTACTTCCCTGTGTGATCAATTGGATAGGGTGTTTCATTGGTGAAACACCTTGGCACAGTGTGACCAAGGAGACTTGCCAATCCACCCAGCCACCCAGAAGCAGCTGATCTGAGGAGAGAGGGAACAGAGAAATCCCAGGCCAGCACTTACTTCAATAGCCAAATTTCTCTACCTATCCAAAGAGTGGGGCAAGTTTCAGACATTAAATGTGGCGATGGAAAGGATCAGATGTGTGAGGCTTGACCCTTCTCAAGTTGGGCAGCCAAAGGACACACCCTGCAGGAGGCTGGACAGTTGACAAGGAGCCAGGGCTGGGCTGGGAAGAGCCCGCCATGTTCCCCAGTAATTCTGAGCAGAGTCCAAAGGAGGTGGAATGAGGCCCCAACAGCCATCCAGGGCTTGGCCTTGTGACCACCCCCAACCTCCTGAGCCAGCACCAGACCAGCTGTTCAAGTATGTCACTCTGCAAACTAAGGTGTGGTGACTGAAAGGTTTACATGTCCCTCTGTAGTTCCCTCTGTGGGAGAATCTTGGTGCATGGAGCAAGCACTCAGAGCTTCCAGGAAGATGGCTCTGGCTTGCTTGGAAGGGGCAGCCTGAAGCAGGGGTCCTTGGGCTCCCAAGGAGAATTGGCTGGGCTGGAGCAGAGCACTGGCTCAGTGGGGCACATGGAGTTGGGGAGGGGGTCATAGAGAGCTGTGAGTCAGGGCAGCTCGGGCAGCGCAGGGAGAGCAGCTGGTGAAGCTCATCATTTCAGGGCTCTGCTGAAAAGCCAAGCAGACCCCCAATCCTCCTTTCAGCAGCCTTGGCCCCACGGGCCCATCCTTCCCTAGGGCCCGGGAGGGGCAGAGGCATGAAGCCTCCTGCTCCTGAGGTTAGCCAAACAGCTGCTGCAGCATTCCAGGGAGCAGGGGACGGGCCTTGGTGGAAAAAGTGACCGCTACTCACATATCAGGGGAAGAAAGGCTGGGCAGCCCCACTGTACCCTGGGGGATGGACTGGCAGGAGAAGGCAGGACAGGCCTGGAGAGCTTAGAGGCATTCGGAGGCCTGCAGCCTCCAAGAGCAGACAGCGTTCCTGGCGGGGCACTTCAACTGCTGCACCCCAGCCTCCCTGCTCCAGCCAGGGGCCTTGCTCTGGCCCATTCTCTCCTCTTCTCTCCTCTTTCCCACAGCCATCTCATAAACTCCACAATCCAGTTCTAGTCCTCTGACATGCGCCTTCTGCCCCAACACATCCAGATTCTGTCACCTGCCCTCTGTCCTCACACTGCCTGGCTTCTCTGTTGCCCAACACTGTCCCCTGGGGCCTCTCTTGTAGACATGCTCTCCGCCCTGGGCTTTCTGACCCCATTCCCAGACCCTTAAATTCTCATGTTCCCGGAGGTTCTGACCTTGGTCTTGGACTTCTCCTTATCTCCCCAGCTGGACTCTAAGGTCAAGCGTCACATCACTTCTGCATGTCCTACCACTGGATACATGAGAAATGCCTCTTAATGAATGAGCTAATGAGTGGCAAAGGACATGTGGCAAAGCAATCAAGTTACAACTAAGCAGTGTGTAACCTTGGTCAGGGCACCCGGCCTCCTGGGCTCCCTATTCCTATCAGTAAAATGAGCAAATTAAGCAAGAAAAGTTTTATTCTATCTCCCATTGAGATGCTATCATTCAAATAACATCACAATTGCTCATTAGGCCTGTGGTTCCCAAACTGTGTACCAAGGCACCTGTGCACCATTGGGAACTCACAGAGGGACCATGGAATATTTTAAATTTTCTAGAGAAACACAACAATATCTGCCAGACAGCTTGCAAAATACTCTGATTTACCTGGACTTACTATATAAACAGAACTATTAAATATTTCTTTTGATCTAGCAGCACCTTGACTAAAAACTACCCAGGGCAGTTGGCATTCAGTAGAGCTGAACATTTGTTGAATGGATGAACAAAATAAAATGAATGGAAAAGTCGTGCACATGTAGCACCCCTGCCACACTTCTGCCATCAGGTCCCTGATAGTAACCATTGGACAAAGTGAGAAATCACCTCACCCCAACCCCTAAAAGGTGCCTGAGTCATTAATCTGGTTTGTTTTTTAAAAATATTCACCAAAGCCTGGCACAGTAGTTCATACCTGTAATCCCAGTGACTAAGCCAGGTGAATCACAAGTTCAAGGCCACCCTGGGCAACTTAAGGAGACTCAGTCTCAAAATAAGAAAAAGGACTAGGGATGTAGTTCAGCAGTAGAACTCCCATGGGTTCAATGCCAGTACTGCTCAAAACAAAGAAAACATTTCACCAGCATGTCCTCTCTGCTCTCCACCAATCCCTTCCTATAACTACTAAGTCCATGAAACTAGCTGCCAGGGAGAACTTCCAGAAATACTCAATTACCCAACTGAGTTTTATGCACATCTTCCATGAGTGCTTGATCTGTGTAACTTACCAGCATAAACAGACCAAGGGCATGAAATTCTCCTTCCTTTTACCCCACACACGTGCAATGTGAAAGAAAATAAAAACCAGGCCAGAACTTACCCGTGGAGTCCTCTTCCTTGGAAACGTGAGGTTGAGATAGTTATTGGAAATGGAGCATTTGGCCGAGCTGAGGTCCGTATTTTCTCCATAGTTTTTGCGCCAAGAATCTGTTGGGAAATACAAGCACAACTGAGATTTGGATCCTGGGCCCAGGAGGTATTATAACCAGGGGGTGCTGTCATACAAGGTCCAGGACTGAAGCCGTAGGAAGCCTGAGAAGGGGAGTGTTGTGGTTCCTATCAGTGACCTGCCATGATGGAAATGGTACCTATCATACAGACTCGCTGATTCACACAGGGTCCTGGGGCTGGGGTCACCCTTGTTGGCCTTGGAGTCAAACAGAAGGCATCAGACAGCTCCGGGGCAGAGACAACAGTGTTAGAAGGCAGACTCTGGCTCCAGGGTAGAGGTGGCCCAAGGGGCTGGGTAACACCCGTGCATATACTTACCCATGGGCCTTAGCGGGGAGCCCTGGAAGAGCTCGTAGAACTTGGAAAGATACATGACCATGCTGAGCTTGTCTGGCTCCTGGGCTGATGCCATCTCCTTTCCCGTGGTCACTGGAGGGATCCCAAATTCACGCTCAGCCACGTCAAATGCCAGCTGGTTGTTCTCTATAGCGTCATCTTCATTCAGAGAGTCAAAATTGCTGGAGAATCAATACAAGGTGGAGAAGTTCAGGGAGAGGTAGGGGGGGTGTCCAGCCTGTGAAGAGCACTGTAGGCTGACAATCTGCCAGGTTCCAGTGACCCCAGTCCCTGCCCCAGAACTCCAACCACCCCCCAGACCTGAAGAGGCTGGCCCCACCCTTCTGATTGGGAGAAATCCAATCAGACAGGGGCTATGATCATGCATTGGGCCTGAGCTGCAACCATAAGAAAATGGAAAATTCATGAGCTACTTTACTTTTTACCTTTTCCCTTATGTTTTTACTTTTTAATTAAAAAAGCATTTGGGGTTGTTTTAGAAACCAAGTTACATACACCATATGAAGTAAAAAGTGGGATTCCCATTTCTTTCTCATGGCAATCTTGCTTTTTGTTTTTTTTTTTTTTTTTTTTTTTTTTTTTTTTTGTGTGTGTGTGTGTGTGTGTGTGTGTGGTATGAGGATTGAACCCAGGGCCTTGAGTATGTGAGGCAAGCACTCTACCAACTGAGCTACAGTCCCAGCCCATAATCTTGCCTTCTAAAGGAGCAGACTGATGCCACTCAGCAGGTTTCCATCAGCCTCTTTGGATGGACTTGCATTGGGTGTGAGGCTGTGCTGCTGTCAATATAAACACGTCCTGCTTTGGTTATCACAGAGTGTTTCCACAAGGTAATCTGCTCTTCACAATGACCTTGCCCTCGTTCTCACCTTATAGATGAAGACTAAAGCTCTGAGAAACAAAGTGGTGGCCCACCACAGTCAGCTAATAGACCTGGGGGTCAAGCACACTTCTTTTGACTGTAAGCCCCTCACACTGGTCCCCAGACCTTGCCCCTCCCTCCTCTCCTGGACTTAGAGCTCTAATTGTTTAAATTACCAATATGGGCCAACTGAGGTGAGGGCAGGGGAGAAGGCAATCATGGAGACTGAGCCAATTTTTATCCTTATGTATTAGGGTCACAGGTCCAACCCACTGTTGATGGAGAAAAGTGAAAAGAGCAAGTATAAGAGAAAACTCAAATTGAAAACTATTGAACCAGGAACTATTGGACCAGGTAGTGGACAGCCAGCATCCAGCCAAGTGGCCTTAGTGTCCCTCATCTCCACAGTCCAGCATGGGCCCCAGACTCACATCAGCTCTGGCCGGAATCGGTGGATGATGGCACACAGGGCCAGGCCACTGCGCCAGGATGTGGTCAGGTTGGTGACATTGACGTGCCGGTAACCCTCAGTCTGCTGCTGGCACCAGGTTAAGAGCTTGCTGGGCCGGATGTCTGACTCTGCAGGGAGGGGAGCACAGGCAGTGAGACCTGGGGTGACCTCGGCAGTTCACTCTGCTTCCCCTCCCTCTGCCACCAGGGCTGGGAAGCAGGAAGAGCTGCAGCAAGCAAGGGGCCAGACGGGGTGCAATCCCCTGTGGGCTGCTGCCTGGCGGCCTGATCAAGAGAGTAGATGGAGGGCAAGATGCCGGGACAGGAAGTTGTCCTCCAGCAGAGTCCCTAAGGTCCACTGTTGCCAGGTCCCAGATTGGAGGCTAGAACACAGACCCTGCCAACAACATGCTCCTCTAGTAGGTGACGACGTGGTACTATAATGGAGGGAGAAGCATGGTGGCATGGGAATGTGCAAGTGGGTGGGCCTGTGGGGCCCAGCAAATCTGCAAAGAAAGTGTCCAGGGATGTGCACTTGGCCTGGCTCTTGAAGAGTATCTAGGAATTCACCAGACAGAAGTCATTCAAGAAAAACAGGACTGTGTAGTGGCAAAGAATCTAGAAAACACTGCCATGTTTGTGCGACAGTAAGAGTTTATTACAGTCAACAGTGTATTGGCAGCAGCACATGGGGTTTGTGGAGGGCTGGGTTTGCCTAACGAAGGAGAGGCAGCAAGGTCTGGGCAGGCAGAGGCAGCCAGAGTGTCTCTAGGCAGGAGGGACCTGAGCGAAGCTGGATGCTGGGGAAGCTCTTCCTGAATCATTCCTTCCCCTGACATAAGCACCAGACCATACACTGTGCCAGGCCCAGGACAATTGGAACCATGAAGCCCACGGAGCTTGTCAGTTGGGGAGATAAGAGCCCACGCTGGAAACAAGAGGGAAGTAAGAACGAGAACTGTGAAATGATCCCTTAGTTCATATTCCTCTGCTAAGGGCTCCACTCATTAACTCCAACCCTCGCAAGGGCCCTGCCCATCCTGTTCTTGGTCAACCTGATGAAGAAGCTGAAGGACAGAGAGGAGAGGCACCTGCCCAAGGTCACATACATGGGTGACAGAGGCAGAATTTGTCACCACAGACGGACACTGAGCAGGCCTCCTCCCCACAAAGCCCATCCGGGTAACCTGGCCAGGATTGCTCACCCCGCCTGGAGAGGCTGATGGACCTCCTCACTGAGCCCAGTCTCTTGAGAGGGTAGCTGTCCAGCTCCTTGGTGATGTACAGATGCTTCACCTACGAGCAAAAGAGGCTGCACGCTTGCCACCACCTTTCCCAAATCCCCATCTCAGGGCCTCTGCACACAGCCTAGCCCCTGCCTGCCCCTGCTTCCCTCCAGTGCTGAATGGCAGGACTTTCCACAAGGGAACCCAGGCAAACTGAGTCCTAGACAGGGACCTCAGTTTTTCCCCAAATGCTGGGAGAGGGAAGTGAGTATAGCTAATTGGTTAATTTAAAACATCCACACCATTCTCGGTCCTATTGACTGAGGTTGGGGGTTGCATGGATGTGAATCAATGGGGGAAGTGGGCTCCAGGACCCTGGGTGGTGAGGAAGAGAAGATATTTGGTCTAGCAAATTATTTGAGAAAAATATGAGCAGTATTGCAAGTGCACAGTGACAAATTAACACATGTAAATAGATGCACATACGTGAATAAATATGCATACACACACGGTACACTTTTCCAGTTCTCTTCTGTGGGCTGAGAAAATGCTGTCTATATTGCTCTCCTGTGTCTCCTGGGGAGAACAACTGGTCCCACCCTTGGGCCAAGAGACCTTATTGGCCTCAGTCCCAGGAATGTGCTAAGCTTTTATGAGACCCTCTCCCGCACTCCCCAGACTGACCCAGACAGGGCCCAGGAGTGGACTTACCTGATGGGGCCTGACACAGTGTGAGTTGAGGTTCGGGTAACGTGTCCCTGGGTCCAATGTGTACTGCTCAAAGTTCTTGTTGATGTTCTCTGGGGTCGTTTGAGGTAACAGCCGGTAAAGACTTTCTCTGGAGGGAGGCAGAGCCCAGAGATCAGGCATTGCTCTGGCCCCCTCAGACCCTTGTCCCCACCTGCTCCCACCTCTTCCATCCCCCTGTTCCAGCATTTCCAGATGGGAGTGTGTAACCCTTCCCTGAAATGCCTGATGCTCACAGTTTTGAGATCTGCAAAGTAGGAAGGCCAAAGGGGCCAAGAGGAAGGAATATCTGGGTGGCCGGGATGCTGGCCTCCTCCCAAGAAGGCTGGGACTCCGGGCTGGCAGCACAGCAACCTGTGGTTTGGCTATGACCACCACTTAGCCCCGCTGCCTGCTGTGGCCTGCTCCCCAAGGCCACAGCTTTCCACACCAAGACCATCAGCAGCCTGTCTTCCTGCCAGCCCTGACTTCTCCCAGTTCACCAGCTGTCACAGCCATGTGACCAGCACAGGGGTCTGGGAGAAAGCCCAATGTCTCGGCCACGGGAAAGGCCGGGGAGGCCAGAGAACCCCAACAGGATGGGCCCTCCGGAACTGTTCTGGAAGATGCCCTTAAGTAAGCCTCTCTAAGTGTTGGCTGAATGAGCAACACTGGGGAGCCCCAACTCCAGGGTTACCCTAGATGAAGATTCTCCTTTGACATCCAGGGCCTAAGACCTTGGCCACCAGAAAAAGTCACCGAAGAAGGGAGATGATGATGGATAAATGATGGGGCCCCTGATGCTTAAATCAGGCCACACGTGGAAAGGCGAATGAGCGTGAGAGTTCCCAGGTGCAGCCAGTCCTGCTCCTTCTCCTGCCCGAGCTGCTGACCCAGCCCTCCCCCTGCTAAGAGTTCTGCTGTACACCTTACCTTTCTGCCAGCAGCTCCAGGGGAGGGGTGCCCTGGTCCCAGCTCCTCACCATCCAGGCTGTGTCAAAGGCTGCCAGGAAGCCACGGGCACAGCCTGTGCCCATGGGCCAAAATGGCTGCAAAAGAACACAAGCAAGATTCTGGTTGATTCTAACCACTCCCAGCTTCTATCCCACTCAGCCTGAGTAAGGCAATGGTGGGACAGACAGCAGACAGAGCAGCAGCCCTGCTGTATGTAGCAGGCCACCCTAATCACAGACAGCTGCAGCACAAACTCAACTGCAAAGGGTACTAGTTCGCAAGCCAGCAAAATGGCTTGAGGGCTCTGGGATAGGGAACACATCATAAAAGAGCTGCCCATGCACAGGGATTCTGATCTTGATCCCTCTGGAAATAATGTAGACAAAACTCAGTAGCTGGAAAATGCTGATGGAAGAAGAGCCCACATGGTTGGCTGTAGCACAGAGCATGGCAGGACTGGGGAGGGGGAAGGCTGGGAGGGAGATTGGGACAGTGGGTGCTGGATGCTCCAATAAGGAACTGAAGAGAATGTCCATGCACATGGTGAGCGAGGACCAGTTCGGCCAAGCTGAGCCCAGGAAACTTGTTTATGAGCATCTAACACAGAGTTCAAACACAGACTCTTCACCTGGGATAAACACATATACATTGTTTGGTCAGTACTTATATTAAGATAAAATTTGATCCCTTCTGACAACATCCATTTAATCTAAGAATTCTTGTGTACCTGGCAGGTTTGAGCAGGGAAGATGACTGGAAAACTGCACACCGGGACCCCCCAGGCCGCTCTTGTACCCTGTAAGGTCTTCTCCACACTGAAAGGTCATAAAGGGCCACCACATGGGGAAGGAGTCTCCACCCAGTTCAGGGCCTACATGCTCTGAGAAGGACAGCCCAGTGGTCCAGACCAGGACTGCCTAATTTTGTACTTCAACAAAGAAGTCCACCTAGCTGGGTGTGGTGGTGTATGCCTGTAATCCAGCAGCTTGGGAGGCTGAAGCAGGAGGATCATGAGTTCAAGGCTAGCCTCAGCAATTTAGTGAGGCTCTAAGCAACCTAGCGGGATCTAAATGAAAAAAGGACTGGAGATGTGGTTAAGTGCCCTTGGGTTCAGTCCCCAATACAAAACAAAACAAAACAAAAAATCCCCCAAAACATGGAAGAAGACAAGATGAGAGAGAAAGCTCTCCCACCTACATGCAGGCAGGAGAGTTCTTTGGGATTCTGTGAAAGGGCAGGCTTGGGGCCAAGCCAGCCTTGGCAGAGTCCCGACACTAGCTGCGCCTGTCCTTCCCAGAGCTATGTGACAGCAGATGCTGCCAGCGAGTTAAATGCAGGGATCTGTCTCTTCACAGGAATGAGGGGCTCCACAAGCAGGCATTACCTCGAGCAAGCTGTCACCCACAAGGGCCACCAGCAACTGGTGCGACTGACGTTCGCGCACCAGGGCTGCATTCTCTGATGCGTACATGGAGGTGAAGTCGAACATGGCCACATCAGGCTGCCCGTAGTGGTTCATGGCAAAGTCTAAGGATGGCAGCTGGTAATTGGTGGCAAAGTCTGCAGCTTCCCTGGCATAGGAGAGCAGGTTGTCCTGGTTCACGTTCTCCGCACACAGCAGCATCTCTGTGTCGATGTAGTCCTGGGGAAGATCAGAACAGCTCGGAGCCTGACCCTCTGCAGGGGAGGAGTTGTATCCTCTCTAGGCAAAAGGACTTGGCATGGTCTACACAGTGAGGCTAATCAAAACAGAAATAGACAGCCAGCGCCGGGGGAATAACGAGGAAGCCAATCAGCCAGCTGTGAGGGTTAACACGGCTGTGATTAAGCTTCAAATTTGGCTTTGAGCTTCCTGGCATCCAAGGCAAAAGGGAAATGTGATATGTTACAGGACTTTCCTTATCAGAAAGAAGGAAGCATAGCCATTCCTCAGGGGAGGTAATTTTTTCCTGGCACTAAATTCTAAAAGATCTGTCTCATGTAGGAATTTTGACAGCAAACGCTGAGAGATTTAATGAACAGTGTACTTGATAATGTTCTTACAGCAAACAAGAAACACATTTCACATGACTGGCTCTTGCGATAACTTTTAACACAATTAAAAAACAAAGGAGTAAGTCAGTAAGTGTGATTTAATAATGGAATTAGCTAAGCTAATGTGGTCCAGATGCTTTGCGTTGAGTAGTCAAACGAGACCGGGGGGGGGGGGGGGGGGGGGGGGGGGGGGGCGGGGGATGATAAAGGTGCTCAACATAACTCTAACTTTCGTTCCAGAATCCGCTACTCCTTTCCTGAGAGGCTGAGAGCTCGTGGCTTGGCTCTGCTCTCAGGGTGTTCATTGTTCTACTTCCCTGTGTGGGGGCGGGTCACCCCGAGCGTAGAGGATCCTCCATTCATCCTGATGGTGCACCACAGGATGTCAGAGAAGGAAGGAAGAAGAGTAGACCAGACCCAGAATCTAATGTGCTCATCATGTGGCAAACTAAAAGGCCACATTCCCAAAGATGACACAAAAATCATGGCTGGGCATGGTGGAATATGCTGGTAATCCCAGCAGCTTAGAAGAATGAGGCAGGAGGGTTTTACGTTCAGAGCCAGCCTCAGCAACTTAGTGAGGCCTTAAGTAACTCAGTGAGACTCTCTCTCTAAATAAAATATAAAAAAGGGTTGGAGAGGTAGCTCAGTGGTTAAGTGCCTCTGGGTTCAATCCCCAGTACCAAAATAAATAAACAAACAAACAAAACAACAACAACAACAACAAAAAAAAAAAACAGGAAAAAAGAATGAAAGGAAAAAATAAATCATACATGCCTCATGGGGTGGAAGAACTGGCACAGAGGACAGACACAGGCTTTACGGTCAGCAAGGGCAATGGGTCAAATTCCACCTCTGTGTTCATTAACTATATCAAGCAAGTTGTTTAACTCAATACTGAGTCTGTTTTCTCATTCGTAAAATGCGAGTAACAAAACCTACGGCACAGAGCCACGTGAAGATCGAATGAGACTGTGCCTGTGAAATCGCCAGCCCTGAGCCTGGCATGTGGGAAGTTGGTAGAAATGGATGGGAATGCCTGTCCCCAGTGATTCACAAGGGCACGAAAGGTGGCATGTGGTGAAGTGCAACCCAGACCCACACAAGGTGCTGGCACGAGCGTTTGCAGGTCTCAAGAGGCTCAGCTGTACCTGCACCCACAGTGACCTCCTGTCTCAGTCCTCAGAAGAGTCATGATTTCAAACACCCTGTTGGAGAAATTCTAATATTTCCACACCCGAACCACAATTCCCAAGTTCCTTCTAGCATTGGTCCGAGAGTCCTTTGTCGGGTCCTGTTACCTGGTTTTCCTTTGGACACCTATTCCTGGGTCATGCTCACCGGACTCCCTGGAAGGCATGGTGATGAGATGCAGGCAGCGGGCACAGAGGGGCTCACGCAGACCTCCCCTCAGAACATGCCCGGGCGAGCTTTGAGTGGTAACACTGTATAGTGAAGGTACTGCCTGGTGCAGACCCCACGCAGGAATGTGGGACCTGACAGGCGGAGCAGACTTCGGGCTGGACCTGGTGAGAGTCCACGCAGCCTGGTGCTGCAGTGGGGAGTCCCGGGCAAGTGGGTGGGTGGCAGAACCATCCAGAGGAGGTGAGAATGAGGACAATAAGGAAAAGCAGGGCAGAGGGGCAGGGAACAGGTTTTAGGTAAAGTGGGCAGGCCTGGGGAAGTTGTTTTAAAAAGAGATAAAAGTGGGGCAGGAGGATAAATTCAGGCCTGATTTTCCACGGGCCTGTAGTTCTGAAGTGGGACTGGATGCTAAATAGAGAGGTGGGGCTGTGGGCAGGGAAGCCACAAAAGTGAGTGAAGGGTGAGGGATCCAATAGGAAGAAGACTTGCCCTAGTGCTGGGCTGGGCTTAAGGGAAGGTGGGGCAAGGTCCACCCAAAGCTTCACAGGAGGCAGGGCTCAGCACTGAGGCAGCTGAACGGGGATCCACAACACACTGGAGTGAGAAATGCCTGCGGTGACCAGGAATCCCAGGCTAAAAGGGCCTGGGCCAGGGGAAGAGGGGCCCAGGGAGGCTCTGGGATGGGTGCACTCCTTGAGGGAAGAGAAAGCTGGACACAGCTGGGAGCCCAGAGGCAGGGTTTCTGGAGGAGAAATTTTATTCTCCCTTCAAGAACATGAAGAGAAATCCAGGGATCAGCTGGAATAGATGGGGAAGCAGGTAAGGGAAACCTCTTGTCTAGAGGTCAGTCAGTCATTCAGCAAACATTTAAGGCAGCATCTGTAGGAAGATACTGACCTACATAGGGAGAGGATAACTGAGAGGGCTTGCCGTTCCTCTGGGGGCAAGAGAGGAATGTAAATTTAAGTGGTTCAGGGTAGATGGGCCAGACACACGCTATAGAGTTCTCCTGTGTCCAGCCTACAGCCTCTGATTTCTAGATGTGAGTTCGTGTCATGGCCCTCTAGGCCCATTGCTCCAGCTCAGGAGATCAAGGAGTCCTCTGGGGGAGGAGAGGCTTTGGTGAGGTGATCACAGGTCTGGGATCCATTCCAACTCCCCAAAGTCACCACCAGAGCACGTCGTGCTTGCTGACCTGCACCGTGACAGAGAGCCCAAGATGGGAACGTGGAAGGGCAACGCCGAGGAATAGAGCCACCTTGAGCAACATGTTATGGCCTGGACAAACGCCCTGGGATGACCTGAGGGTGCCCTTAGCATCCCAGGAGGGTGGCAGACTCAGACAGTGAAACAGAAAACCCACATCACACTCTTCCCGGAGCCTGGGCCCTCTCCTGCACCTGCGGCCCTGCGTGCCGGAACTACCCTGCACTGACAGCCATCTCCAGACTCAGCAGCAACCTCAGGAGGGCCGGCTGCAGGGCAGCAGGTAGGGGTATACTGCCTCCCCAGAAGGACCCACGGGCACTGGACGCCAGCCATTGAGGCCCCACGCTCACACCTCTGCAGGCGCGCTCAGCCAGCTTCACCAGCGGCTCCCCGCAGCCGCCACCCACAGCCCAGGCTCTCAGCGAAGACCTGAGCCAATGTGGAGGAGACCCAGGGGAGGGCTGGGTTACTAATGTCACCCGGCCAGCTGCCAGCACAGGCTGGCAAGAAGAGAGGCACATTCTTCTCTGACAAGCAGCAACCAATGGTCACCATGCTGCCCGGGCTCCAGGCTGGCACCGGGGAGCAGGCTGACCTGGGAGAGCACGATGCTTATCTTGAGCATGCAGTGGTGGCAGCAGAGGTGAGAACAGGGGCTCGGGAAGGGCTGAAACCTGACCAGAGGGCCTGCCACTCCATGTGCTTCCCCCTTCCTACCCTGTTCCTGGAAGATGCAAAGCCACAGAGCAGAAGCCAGGAAGCCAGCAGGACAAAAGAGTGGGTGTCCAAGTAAGACTGAGAAGTTAGGGAGGGAATCTGCAAACTCATCCCAAGCCAGGTGCTGTGTGTATGTACGTGTGTATACATACAAAAACACACACCCCTCTCCAGAACCCTTTCCCACAGAAATCATTCTTATTTTGCAGACATGAAGACTGAGTTTCAGAAAGAATAAACAGGTTGCCATGATTCTGAGTTAGTATGTGGCGAATAGTGATCTATCCCCCATACCACAATAAGGGGACACAGCATGAAGTTCTCCAGGGAAGACATCTCTGTGTTCCACCAGGACAAGGAGCCCCCATCTGTCTCCACATGACCTCCCAGAGAAGGAGCAGGGTAGGTGAAGACTTGGCTGATCCACACTAACGCCAGCACACTTCTCTGCAGAAGCCTCTCCAGGCCTGGGCGCGGCTCCTTTACTGGCACTCATGCAATAACAAGGGCAAGGAATGGGGGAGGTGGGTGGCCCCTTCTGTCTCCTCCCTGTGCTCAGTTTCTGGCAGGACAGCGTCTTCTCCCACACCTGCTGGTGCTGCCGGCCCAGGTCATAAGGGAAAGGCAGGTGAGAAATTAGCCAAGGTACATACGTTAATGATGACACCTTTGTCCAGCAGACTCTGCTTCTTGGCAGTCATGACAAAATAGTGGGTGCTGTCCTTGTAGTAAACAATGTTCTCAAGATCGATCCCTGAAAAGAGAGTGTTCAGGCCCAGGGTTACTTCCCCAGAGCCAGCTGTGTGCCAGGAACTGTACTTTGCCTCATTGCAGGTCTCATTATTTATCTGCAGAATATTATGTGAGACAAGAGTTTAAGACACGAGGCTGGGAAAGATAAGAGAGGACTTGAAGTGACCCGAGTCAGAAGAGCTAGCATTTATAATCACAGCAAGACGTTGTTGTTTGAGTTCACAATGTCTGCAGGGGTTGTGAGCCAGTGTTTCTAAGGTGGAGCTGGGTAAGATGTAATCAAAACCGCTGGACCTGACCTTGGAAGCTAAATAGCAACACAGACAGGATTTGAACCCAAGCCTGTGCGGCTCTGAGTGCTACCCACTATGCCCTCCGTGTGCTCAGAGCTGTGGAAATTCTCCAAAGCCTACACCAACAGATGCTTCTACTATCTCCCTGCTTGTGAGTGAAAACTCAAGAGCAGTGGTAGGAAGAACTCAGATTAGAGACCTGGAATGTATCTTTTTGCACTCTGGGTTTCTGCAAAAACCACACTGAGAGATGTGAGCTTAGTCAGTTGTTCTCAAAGGGTGGTCCCTGGCCAGAGGCCCTCTGAGAACTTATTAAAAATGCAGCTTATCAGCAGCTTATCCAAGACTTACTGCATCAGAAACTCTGGGGATAGGGCCAGTACCCAGGGTTCTAACAAGCCGTCTGGGTGATTCTGGTGCACATTTGAGTTTGAGAACGACTGGCCTAGTTTATTTGAAGGGAGAGGAAGGAACAGACACCTGGAGACCAATCAGCATTCCACACAAGGGAGCTGGGCTGGGGAACCCCAGGAACCTTTACTACAGTTCAGTAGGGAACAGCCAAGAATGCAGAGGGCCCCCAAAAGAACAGAGGAAATGTCGCTGTCACTGTGTGAGGGCACTTTGTGAAACAACAGCCTAAGGTGACAACCTCAGCAAAGTTTAAAGGAAGCGCATTGAAACGTTTGGAAAAACATATTCAATGTCCTGTCAGAATTTATAACTGGTGGTCTAAATATTTGTTTTCTTGGCTTTAAGGGAAAGGAAGTGTTGGAGAACTTTTAAATAATTCAAAAGGACATAAATGCTGGGAGGAAATATTAAAACTCAATAAAATTATGCAATTGTGGGGAAACTCAAAGGGTCACTTAATGGATGCGTTTCATTGTGGACAGCGAGAGGCAGAATCTGGCTCCACAATTAATCCCATTCCTAGTAAACAAGTTTAAAGATATGATTCAACAGAAACAGTCTTATTCGCAACAGTAAATTAGTGAAAGGTCTAAATCAGAGGTCAGCAAATATTTTTCAAAGGGCCAGATGGTAAACATTTTTGACTTTGTGAGCCACATGGTCCCTGTTGTAAGGGCCCATGGTATAGTCAGCCATCAACGACAATGAAAATAAACAGGCATGGTTGTGTTATCACCCATGTTTACAATGGACATCAAAATTTAAATTTCATATCATTTTCATGCATTAAAAAATATTACCCTTTTGATTTTTTTTTCTTTAGCCACTTTCAAAATACAAAACCATTCTTGGCTCAAAGGCAATATAAAAACATGTGGCCAGCTCTGGTTTGCCAATCCCTGGCTTAAAAGCTTAAGTGGCGACACCTACTTGGTAAGATGTTCCACAGCTCCCAAAACTGACCATCGGGAGGTCTATGTTGGAACTATGACGTTGAATGAGAGATGTGGACGATATTTTAAATATGACGCCGAGTCATATGATTTGAGGTGGAGAGGTGGAGCCATGGATAAAGCAAATATGCAGGTGGAAAATGGAAGGAGCTCATGACTGAAGGTGCTGTACCCGGTGGTTAAAGAGCAGGTAACTGACCTCCAGCACAAAGATTATATTTAAAATTGTTATTATACTGCCTTTTCAATGGACAATACACATTTTTAGTCAAGTAAAAAAGAAAGGAAGCCAGGTGTGGTGGCACACACCTGTAATCCCAGCAGCTCAGGAGGCTGAGGCAGGAGGATTGCAAGTTCAAAGTCAGCATCAGCAACTTAGCGAGGTCCTAAGCAATTTCGCAAGACCCTGTCTCAAAATAAAATATAAAAAATATAAAAAGGGCTGGGATGTGGCTCAGTGGCTAAGCGGCCCTGTGTTCAATCCCCAATATCAAAAAAGAAGGAAGAAAACATCTGGAATTTACTTAATTGAAAACAGGCGATTCATCCTTGCTTTCTGCTCACTTTGTTTTCTCTGCCATCCTTACGGCTGCCCAGCGTGTCCCTTTTCTGTTCTGTGGCTATCTACCTCCATAGCACGAACACAGGTCCTGGGGGAGGAATTCTGTCTTGTTCACTGGTCTAGCTCAGGCCCCAAAGCTGCATCTGGCACGTAGCAGCCAGTGAGTGAGTGAATCAGCACCTCTGTCCTCTCCACCTGTGGTTGGATGGCATGTGCTGCCAGAGAGTGGCAGCCCTGGACATCCTTTGGGGACAGCAGCAGCTGGTGTGCAGCATGTGGGTTCCTTCAGTTGCCACCTGTGGATTCCTGGCTCCCAGAGCACCCCTGTGTTTCATGCTGCCCCCCAGGTGCAGTGCTGATCATCTTGCATTAGGGCACTTTACGTGGGTATCCTTGAAGGTCAGGGAGGTGTGTCAGCAGGAGGCATAGATCACGTCAACCTTGACCTTGTACCCCACAATACTGAGCAATGGCATACAGCAGGCACTTAGTAAAGGTCAATAGAATAAAGGCTCTATCTGTTTTCTATTTTCAGGTAAAACATCCAGAATGTTCATCAAGAATCCTTTGAAGGAACACTGTCCACTTATCACCGTAAGGAGAAATCTCCGCCTCCACCCTCTCAGTATGAGTCCCTTAGAAAATATAGATAAGAGCTGGCTGAGAGAGAGGTGAAGGTCTCACCTGTTTCTTCTTTCAGGTCCTGAAAAAATTTCTGGTTGAAGATGAAGGCCACGCCACTAATCTCTTCTACTTTGGCCTCAGCTGTGCTATTTCTGTTTATGAAGTTGGCAGTGATGGCAATGGCCAGCTTCCCACGGAACTCCTTTCTCCTGAACCCTGTGAGGAGAGAGAGATAACTGAGTCAGTCTTCTGGGTTTGGCATGAACACTGAAAGTCATTACTGAGAAAGGCCAGTGAAACCAGGCCTGTAGGCCTCTGGAGGACAGGAGTCTGCAGAAATGACTGGTTTGCTCCCAAGAGGAAGCAACATGTCACCAGAGGCTTGCAAAGTCAGTGGGACCCTGTCTTTCCCTAAAACCTGTGAGACCAATACCCTGGTGAGTTAGGCTTGGCAAATGGCCCAAGTGATCTTCTCTAGCAGGCGACTAGTCACAGAGCTCACCCTTCTACAGAGACGCTCCCCTACTCTAGTATGATTGATGTTCTTATAGACATGGAAAAGCAGGGCACACTTGTGCCCAGAGAGAAAGATTGTCCTGTGAAGATGAAGATTAGGTGTGCTTCTATAACCCAAGGAACACCGAGACTGAAGCAAACACCAGCAGCTCGGAGAGGGGCAGGAAGCCCATTCTTCCCACAGTCCTCAAAAGGAATGAACCCTGGGCACAACTTGATTGTGGACTTCCAGCCTCCATAACTATGAGACAATAGCATGCGGTTTGTGGTGCTTCATTAGAACGGCCCCCAGAAACTAATATACTAATTCCTAGTAACAGGTACTTAGTACATATCGAATAAATGTATAATGAATAGACAGAATTCTAACTTGCATAATTTAGTACTCTAATTCCTTAGGGTTCTTATTAATTTTTACTTTTTTGTTTAAATTGACACAAAATAATTGTGCATGCTTATGGCATACAATGTGGTACTTGATACATGTATGTAATAAGCAATAATCAAATCAGGGTAATTAGCACATCTCCTCAAACATTCATTATTTCTTTAGGCAGAGACCATTCAAAATTCCCTCTTCTAGCTATCTAAGAAAAATATTCTTAGTTGTAGGTGTACACAATACCTTCATTTTGTTTATTTAGTTTTTTTTTAATGTGGTGCTGGGGATTGAACCCAGGGCCTCACACATGCTAGGCAAGCACTCTACTGCTGAGCCCCAGCCCCAGCCCTCTTCTAGCTATCCTGAAATGTTTATCACAGCCAACTGTGCAGTGGAACATAGGAGTACATCCTCAGGGGGCTTGGCTTTCAATGGCTTATATGAGCATTTATTTTGATTGGCAGTGATGCAGGATCACAGCAGGTGGTCACATCTCAATGGAGCCTTCTTCTGATCTTCCTTTTCCTAGGCATCTGTGGTCCTGAATTCTCCCACTCCTGCCCCAGACATGCTGCTTACCTGCTTGATTCCTGGCCCCAGTACCTATGGTTTGAATGTGTCCCCTGAATTCCTGGGTTGGAAGCTTAATCCCCAAATTCATATGTCATGGTAGTTGGAGAGGGGCCTTAGGGAAATGATTGTGTCCAAGTGTTCTGCCCTCAAGATTGGATTCATTCACTCATGAATTTATGGATTAACAGGCCATCTCAGGAGTGGCTTTGTTGTAAAAGGGAGCTCTCTTGGCAAGCTTGTTCTATGTTGCCTGAGGATGCTCTCTGTCATGTTATGATGCAGCAAGAAAGCCCTCACCAGATGCTGGTGCCAGTCTTTTGGACTTCTAACTTGCAGAATCATGAGCTAAATAAACCTTTATTCTTAATAAATTTCCCAGACTCAGATCTTCTATTATAGCATCAGAAAACAGACTAAGACACTAGTCATACAGGTACAGACCTGCTCAGCATAACCTTGGGAATTCTCTGTACATCCTCTCACCATGTACTCCAGCCTCATGCTGGTACCCAATCCTCTGTCCAAAATTCCTTTGACTGAAACCTTGGGTTTCTACTTAGAACCCCTTCTTCAAGTTGTTCCTCATTAGACCTTTGTCAAAGTAACAGGAATGGTTATTTACTAAATCACCAAAACAGCATAAGAAGTCCTAAGAGTACGACATCCAGATTGGAAGCTAGAACTGTTTAAAATACCTTGTCAGATATTGGTTATTGATTGTGAGGGTATGGAAGTGAGGTCAGAAGGTGGTGGTGGTAAAGAGCACTCAGGAAAGGGCCTGAGCCAGAAGAACCAGACATCCTGAATTTTCTATCAGCCTATTTCAGGGCATGCGCCCTGTCCTCTGGGGTGCCCTCCCTGTCAGATATTCACAGCCTGTGGCCCTCCAGGGGGGCAAGCTCAAAAAGTAGAATTGTCCCTAGTCTAAGAGATGCCATTGGGGGGCCATATTAATTACAACTTGTGGTTTCAAATTGGTACTGCTACTATAAATCAGGACACCTAGTAGCCTAATTGATCCCAGATCTGGGATGGACGTGACTTGTGCATTTCCTTAGTGATGGGTTTCTCTCTTAACCAACGCTGGATCTCACCCCAGGAAAGCACAATGGGCATCCCACTTTAGGACCCAGTGAAGCATGGTTTTGTACGGGACAGTTTGGCAGAGCTTATCTAACTGCCCAGCAGTGGGTGTGCTTAAGAGTTGTGGAAAGAGAGGGGCTCCTTTTCTAACTCCTTCCGTTCCTAGTGCACTTGAACGTGAACAAATGCCATTAACGGCATGAAGTGTTTATCTCAGATGAAGTCTTAAAGTGCTCAGCACCCTGGCTCACACATCAGCACGTGCTCAATAGATGCATGTTGATTTTTCCCACAGCACTTAACCTTTATAGAGCATTTTTGCATATAAGTGAGTCTGGGAATCATAGAATGAGTGTCCAATCCTCAGCACAATACTCTGAGTGGGTTCGGCTACCCTCCTTCTAGATCTGGGAAAACCAAGGTCCAGAGAGAATGAAATGGTGGCCCTCTCACTCTCAGCCCCATGGAGCCCAGCCCCCGCTGCCTCAGGTAGGACAGGACATCTGCCCTCTGAGAAGCTCCCCCAGCTTTGGCACCTGCCATCTTGCCCGCCCTTCTCCCATCCCTCCCAGTCTCCCCACCCCTGTCCCAAGAGGAAGAACCCTCACCTTCCAGGGTATTCCTGCGGCCGTCTGCACCAATGATGACGTCAAACTCGAACTCCGACAGGGCGTGGCCTGCAGGGAGGAATTCTGCCCGCCAGCCAATTTCTGCAGGACACAAAGGGGAGATTGAGCCAGCACAAGGGAGAGGTGGGAGGAGAGAGTGGGGCAGCCCTGTGTGTTGGCCATGAGAAACGGACAATGCAGCCCAGGCAGAGCCCCCAGGGGAAGGGACAAGGCAGTCCAGTCACACTCTGTCCGGCATCTGCTGGCTTTGGTATCAATTCTGTCCAGGACAAAGTAAGCCAGCAATACCAGCTCCGGGCCTAGCTTCACTGGTCTTTACTGGAAGTTTATCCTACGTGATTCCCAAACTAGTCTCTTCGCACAGTATTTTTCCTAACAGATTCTACTGTGTTCTCACATTCTCCCACGTGACTCAGTACCTTCTTATTGCTAAGAACAAAAACAAAGACCCAAAGAACAAAAACAATTTGAATTTCTATTTCTTGCTCAAAATATTCTACTGTGAAGTCTGCTGCCTTGGCAAAAAACATTTTCAGGTACAGCCTGTGTGTCTAGTAGAGACAGTAGTCAGGAGTGCTCTTGTCTCTGAGTGCCAGGTAATAAATATTGTCCTGCTACAAAAGCCAACAAAGGCCCCCTATTGTAAATAAGATAACTTCTCACAAATGCTGGGCAGAGGAAATGAGAAATGAGGTATACTATGGAAACTATGAGGTTTCCAACACCAAGCTGTCTCAAAACTCTAAGCCCTTCCCAGGCAGAAGGTGTTGATAGTAAAAAGGATGCAGAGGCTTTATGAACAACCTCCCTGACCATGGTGAGTCCAAGGGATTTGAATTAAATAAACATACTAAAAGGAAAAAGGGAAACATTACTGAAAAGGGCATACCTATATGGGTGAATTTTATGGCTTATAAGTTAAATCTCAATCTGGTCCAGGCACCAGAGAAAGACACCCTGAGTTTATCTGTCCTGACACCCTTTTCTGGGGAAGACCTGTGAATCTGAGCCCAAGGGATGGTAGATACTTATTTACTGTTTTAGCAAGAGTAGAAGAATGTCTACTATACAGAGGAATCTTGTACAGAATAAATAATAGCTTTGAGAAAAAATAATATTTACCAAAATATCCATTGACCCTTTATTTCATAGTTGTTCTACAAGACTCATTTTCTGTACTGGATATTGAAATATCTTGTGGGTCCAACAGGTGCATCCACACATCCGTGTGAATTCACATGCATAACTTGGAGTGCATGTGAATGAACTTCACCAAACCACCAAATCTACATCCTCTTTTCTTCTATTGATCGGGCTTAATTTGTCAAAATAGCATCTCCTAGTCACAAGGTCACCAAATCATAGGAGTGATGGCTTAATAATAATCCCCACCCACCCCACCCCACCCCACCCGGGAAATGAAGGGAAAAATCTAAAGCAATAGCAATGATCGAAAAAGGTAAGCTGTCCATGGATGGAAGTGTGCCAGACAGCTCCTCATAAAAATCACTCTCGCAGAAGAAACCTCCAACTGCTCCAAGTGTGGCTTCCGGTTTGCGATGTCTGATGTGGAGACAGAAAAGGAAAACTATACTTTACTTTGATTCTCTTGATCTTCAGGAGGCTCTAGAACCTTCACGAACTCCACATTCACATGGATTTCAACTCCCAACATCAGGGCCACCTTGAAGAGGATGAGCTGCAGTTGACGAATACCTGTTAGGGAGGGAGGGGCGGAGATGAACCGTCGGTAGCAAGACCCGAGTGCCTCCTGTATGCAGAAGGCCACAGAATCACTGGCCAGCGGTCAGAGCGTGCTAATACACCAACGGTGATCATCACTGAGCACGGATTTTTGCGCCACACACTCTGTTTTACGGCAGTCCTTTGGGACCATCGTTATTCTCATTTTATAGATGAGAAGCTGAGGGTGTTTGCCTGAGGTCACACAGGAGCAAAACTAGAATGCGGGCCTGGATCTGTCCGATTCGAAGTCCCTGCGCTAGCACTGGATGACACCAGAGGGAAGGGGGACTCCACCTTTCTGGCCTCCTTCCTGAGCTGGGCTCTGGGCTTGGTAAGGTGAAGATGGAAAGAGGAGCAGGCAGACAGACCATGAAGGGCAACAAGTGGAGACAGCAATCAAACGGCTCCTGTGGGGAGGCTGTGTCTCGGCTCTTCGCCCTCCCATGGTAAGGGTCAGGGTGGGAAGTGCTCAAGGTCCTCCACCTCCCACTCACTGCCCCAGGGGGTAGAACCTCATTCCCCTATTTTGACTCCTGCGATTCTGTACCAATGGGCATCCCTCCGGGTATTTTTCTGCTGAGTGAGAAGTTTTAAACTCTCATGGGCCTCTCTAGATTTCACAGGTTTAGCTCACTTAATATTTCTTGAGCATCTACAATGCGTCAGGTGCCAGGCAAGGCACAGGAGGTGGGGGACACGCCCTCTAATGGAGGAAATACAGGTAAACAGAATGGAGCTGGGTATGATTGTGGGTGATGGTGGGATTGGCAAACAGAGCCTGAGCTGGGGTCCTGGAGGCCAAGAGAAGAGGAACCAAGACTATCAAATCCCACAGGAGGTCAGGGCAGTTGGGAGCAGGAGTCTTCTGCAGACTTGGGTGGTGGGTGTCATGGGAGACGGCAGCAGTAGATGGTGAACAGCCCACACCTCCTCTTTCCAGAGTGGATACTCTGAGGTAAGGGTGATCATGGGGCACACACAGAGACCTGGAGGGCCAGCGAGATGTGAGGAGTGGAAAGGCCTGTGAGAGGGACAGGTGAACAGAGGGGAGGAGCCAAGGGGTCATGGTCTGAGAGGAGACGCCCAGGTCTACCTCTGCACTGCAGATGCAAGCAAGGAGTGGGTGAGTGGGTAGGGGGAAGCACAGGGGCTGGAACAGAGTGTGGCCTCTCTTCCCCAGAGTGCGGGAGGAAGGCCATCTGCTGAGAGCAAGAGGCTGCGGTGAGGGCTGGAACCACCGCAGTGGGAAGTGGAGGAGGCTACTAACACAGGACCTGCCAGGAACTGCTGAGCAAGGCTGAGCCCGAGGACGCAGTTGGGGTTAGAGACCACCGATGGTCTGAACAGAAGCCAATCAGTGGGCTGGGAAGAGCCCTGGCCACCTCCTGCTATAAAACTCCTTCAGGGGAGGCCTGGCCTCTCCGCACAGGGTCAAGGTTTCCTGGTCTCTCTCCGGTTCCAGTACACAGTAGGTGCTCAATAAATTCCCCCTGCCTCTCTTTTCACAAGGACCAGTGCTCCCCTTGACAAAGATGGTTCTGAATGTTTTGATCTCATTCCCGGAGACTTTCCAGCACTTCTTTCCAAGGTCTAGGGTGGGAGAGAGCCCACGGATGTGGGCAGGAGGGGCTCCCGGACCAGGAAGTCAGGCCCACAGCCCCGGGGCCCACGAGGCCTGCTGTGCTGTGCTGCCTCCCAGCAGGGCCCCACGGGAAGGGTGTTCGGTGTCATTGCTCTGTGTGGGTAACGAACACCACGCATTCTTCCAAGGGTGGGGCAGAATATCCTGGGCACTGACGCTGCAGCTTTCTGGGCAAATCCAAATTTCTTTCCACTAGACTCTTGGAATTTTCACATCCCAAAGAGGGAGTAAACTCTGGGGCCACTGCTGGAAAATTCTCCTGGGTCCAATAAATCACGCTCTGGGCGGCTGACATTTCTCTCCAGTCGTTCTCACCCACACTCTGCTGCCCTTCTCCACACATCCTTGTCCTCATAGGGACGTGGCTCTCAGGGCTGGCTTCTCACCCACCCCACAGCAAGCCCTAGGTCAGAGAAGGCAGCTCTGGAGTTCGAGTCTGGAGACTGTGGCCACTCTGCCTCACTGTCCACCACTGAATGCAAAGCATTTTCCTGAGGACCAACTCTGCCAAGCCTAGTGCGAAAGCCCAAAGCAGGCCTTTGCCAAATGCCCGTTGGAAGTATGGAGCCTCCAGAGATTTTTCCAGAGGGAACTGCCCGGGCCTCCCAAGCCCAGAACCACACCCAGGGAGGATCTTGGCCTTCGTGGGGCACTACCACAGGCTCTACTCACTGATGTGGTCGATGGAGCCTGCGCAGAACTTCCCATAGAACTTCTTGGCTCCCAGGCCCCGAAGGTCATGGATGGTGAAAGGCCAGAGGTGCAGCACGTTGTTCCGGGAGAAGGTGTCCCTCTTCTCCACCACGACCACTTTGGCTCCCAGGTAGGCAAGCTCGATGGCAGTGCGCAAGCCACAGGGTCCTCCCCCAACAATGAGACACTGCAGGGGTGAGAGAGAGATGTTGGTGACCTCTGGCATCTTGTCAGTAGCGTGACTGAGGAGCAAACCCCACCTACCCAAATCAACCAGCAAAGGCTCGCACACACCTGCCCGGGCCTGGCATCCCTCCAGCCAGAGCACATGACCTGTCTCTGTGCAAGCCTGTGGGGACGCAGAAGTACAGAGACTTGGGGAAAAGGCACAGCAAGATGTGCAAGAGGTTCAGAGTGAGGTTGAACCAAGTTTACATCCCAGATCTGGCATGTGGCCCTGAGGTTTCCTTATCTATAAAGTGGGTCTCTGAAGAGTCATTTCTCCATACAGGGCTATTGTAAAGAAGATAACTTTAAAAAAAGTATAAAGTACACCTTTGTGATCTTGAATTATGCAATAGTTTATTTGATATAACACCAAGGGCACAAGCAGCAGAAGGAAAAATTGATACATTGGACTTTATCAAAATTAAAAACTTTGTTGCTTCTAAGGATACTGTCAAAAAAAGTGAAAAGACATTCCCACAGATGGGAGAAAATATGTGTCAATCATATATATCTGATAAGAGACTTGGATCCAAAATATGCAAACAGTCTTTACAACTCAACAACAAAAATACAAAACAATCTAATTAAAGAATGGGCAAAGAATTTGTGTAGGACATTTCTTCAAAGAACATGTACAAATGGTTGGTAAGTACATGAAAAGATGCCCAATACCCTTAGCCATCAGAAGAATGTGAACCAAAACCACAACAAGATGTCACTTTCACACCCACTAGGATGACTGTCACGAAAAAAAGAATAAAAGTGTTTGTGAGGAGATGGAGAAATTCAAACCCTTGTACATCGCTGGTGGGAATGCAAAGTAGCACAGATGTGAATAGTCAAACTTAGGGTACCATGTGAGCTGGCAATTCAACTCCTTGGTGTATACCCAAGAGAAATGAAAACATGTCCACGTGAAAACCAGAGCGTGAGTGTACACGGCAGCATTCGTCACAATAGCCCCCAAATGGAACAATGCAATTGTTCATTAGTTAATTGAATAAACAAAATCTGATGTATCCACCCCTATAACACAATATCATTCAGCTTCAAAAAGGAACAAACTTCTAAGGCATGAATGAATCTTGAAAACATTGGGCTTAAGTGAAAGAGATTTGAGGCAAACGGATGTGTATTATATGCTTCTACTTATATGAAATATCCAGAACAGGCAAATCTGCGGAGACAGAGAGCACAGGGGATAGGGGGAGGGGAGGATAGGGACTGCTAACAGATGCAGGGCTTCTTCCTGGAATATTTGCACAACCTTGTGAATATAAGAAAACCACTGGCTTGTGTAGTTTAATTGGGTAAATGTTTATGTCTTGATAAAAAATTGCATGAGAAAAAGACTCTGGTAGAGAGACTGACACACCCTGATGTAAACGTTGCTATTGCTGAAATCTAGTCCCTGTGTCCTAGAAAATCTCAGGCCAGAGGTAAAGTCAGACTTTGGAATCAATACCTGGAACCTCATGGGGTTAGTTCTTTCTGGAGCCCAGAAGGGGAAAAGCTCATCCTGCCTAGTGTCCTGGAGATGGTTTCACAGAGAAGGATCTTTGAAAGTTATTATCAATCATGGCACCTACATGTGTTGAATTCTTACTATATGATAGACATTTCAAGAGTTTTTAGCTTTTCATCCTCATGACAACACTAAGGACCTGTTATTGCTCATAGGAAGGAACTATTATTACACCCATTTCATAGAGGAGGGAAAACAAGGCACAAAGCAGGTAGGTTCCTGGTCCCTGGTTTCACAGATTGAAAGGGACAGCACCAGGATTCGAACCCTGGTGGTCTCATTCCAGAACCAACTATGCTGAACTGCTTCTAGTTCACCAGAAGTAATAAGAATAAAAGGAACATTTCAGCCCAGGGGACAGACTGTTCTAAGAGAAAGACTGTTCAGGGTGGGAGGGGAGAAGGGAAGGAGATAAAAGAGAGGAGAGTTAGTCTGGAGCCAGACGCTGAAGGTTTAAATGCCAAGGGAAGGAGTGTGGCCTGGGTCCTATGGGCCTTGGGGCCATGTGGGAGAGGTGGCAAACAGGGCCGTGTGCTAACCCCACTCCAGGCCCTTGTGGGCTCTGCATTTTGAACAAGACAAGGTACTCACAGGGAAGAAGCCTATTAGGACAGAAGGTAAGATACATGATTACCTAGATAGCTGTACTGGGCAAAAGCCATCCATCCAAACCAGGTTTTACGAGGTGCCCCAGGGGTGTCTAAAACCAGAGGAGCACAGAACACCTCTTGAGCCAGGGGCTGCCAACAGGGCAACTGCAAGACTCATACCCTCACTCCTCCAGTTTTGCAGAGCCATCTGGAAACTGCCTTCTGCTCAGGAACAAACCTTATCTTAAAAAAACACATTCCCCTTTCCTGGCAAATCCTCCATCCTCCAGTTATCACTCAGTTGGACCGCCAGGGTCCCAAAGGGACAGTGCAATCAAGCATGTCAGAAGCTCCCACACCACAATCAGTGTGGTTTACTGGTTGGAACCTTCCAGAGAGTTGTGAACACCCAGCTAGGGGAAATGAAGTCACCGCTGAGATACGTCTCACCCCCAGCGACACCGGGAGTGAGCGGGTATGCAGGGCATGGGCTTCCTCTCCGGTTGGAGGCGCCTGGAGGGGACCCACTACCCAAGCCCAGCTCCATCCTGATCTCACCCCCCAGGCAGCTCCTCGCTGCAAATAGCCAGACAATGACGGTCATTTTAAAGCATGGCTCCAAACCCCATGCTTGTGAGGTTTGCTTTGGGGTTAAGTCTGGACCCATCGCATTTCTTTGCAGTTAGTACATCTTTTCCTGTTTGCAAATTTGGTCACTCCAGGGCCAGGAACATGGGGGAGGGTGATGGAGGATGTGGGGTGAGGAAGGGCAGGAAGGGGAGGAGGCCTCCCCCCAACCCACCGAAGGCTTCCTCCCACCAGGCCTGACCCATCACTGATCCCTGGCAGAAGACCCTTCCCCACTGGCTGGGGCGGCTCTGCAATTTGTGTGCAGTTACCAGTGCACTGTTTCTGCTCTACCTGGACACACCTGAAATCCCATTACCAAAAGTCCAGCTTTCCCACAGTTCTAGGCCCCAGTACACATTTTGGGCCTGAAATTTCAGAGATGCCAATCATACCAAAATCTAAAATCAAAGCAAATACCAACGGGCCTATGAAGGAAAACCAACTCTATAAAGGAAAAAAATTCCACACAGATGTTATCAAGGTTGGGAAGAAGGGCTGTTGGCAGGGGCCAGGCCAGTTCCCCTTCAAACATGCTTGTTATGACCCGCATGGGGGCTTGGTATTCTGACAAGAGGCTGAATACCCACATGCCTGGTGGAGGAGCAGCAGAGAAGAGGACTTCCTTGGAGTACCCACGGCTGGTGGCCCGAGCAGACTACAGAGGCAAAGCGTGGCGCCAACGCAACCCAAAAAGCACTTCCCTTTCCCAACTCCTCTAGGTCATTGCTGCTGAGGACCAACTTCCAGGAAAGGAAAGCTTTTCATTAAAACTCAGAACCGAGTTTCCTCGAGTTCCCTGTACTCTCTACCCCTCCTCAACGCTCCCATGAGCGCTGTCCTTACTGCTGCCCCAGAACCAAGCTCTGTGTCAGAATCACCCAAGTCTGATCCGGAGCAGGTTGGAATGCTCCCCATTCTGCGTCTCTGTATTTCTGAACACCCAGAACCCGGCCGGGCCCGATGCGCAGGCCTCGATCCATGGCTGGTGGAGGCTGAACTCTGCGGGCTCTCTCAGCCCTCCCCATTCTGTCCTTTCTGTAACGGGGATGTTCGGTGCATGTCAGTTCAGGCAGGGTTAATGTCTGTAGATCCCCACCCAGACTGAGGGAATTGGGGTCTGCCAAGGCCACCAGCATCATGGACATCGGTATGTCTGTGTGCTCAAGCGACATAAATTATTACTCACCGGGGACAGGGGATGATCCAACACCAGCAGGAAATCCATTGTATAGATAAGCTCAGCAGAGCGTAGGCCTCCATGTTAGTGAAGAGGAGAGACACATGCCAACTCCTTACTTATCAAGGGGTAGAGTGGAGATGATGGCCATCTTGCCCAGTTAGGACGCAAGGGCTGCAGAGGCCCCAGCTCATACAGGACTCTGGCTCCACTTCAAAGGGGCCCAGCAAGCACAATCTACTTCCTGGTGACCTGGCACACCTTCCAACTGCCCCTCTTCCCAACCCACAAGTGAGAGGGTGTGCAGGGATCAGGCCTGAACGCGCAACAGATTCAGTCGCAGAGCGGTCAGGGGCTCTTTAGTTTGCAGCCTTCGTTTCTGCTTGACTTCTGCCTCTGCTCTCCTTGAGCACTGTGTGCAGAGGCTACAGAGAGGTGATGCGCAGGACGCCAGCAAGCAGAGGTGGCCTGCCGATGGGGCCCCGCTGTACGCCACCCTGCTTCCTCTGCCTGCCCCTGGTCCTGAGAGGAGTGATTATAACATCCACCACTGTATTAACAGCTTACCGCGAGTAAAGCCCGGGCTTACAGGAGGTAGTGAGGATGAAGCCAGGGGATTTCACCCCTTCCCTGCTTGAAGTACATGGCGGCCTTCTGAACGGAGCCAGAGTTCAGATGAG
Source organism: Sciurus vulgaris (assembly GCF_902686455.1). Classification (NCBI taxonomy): domain Eukaryota; kingdom Metazoa; phylum Chordata; class Mammalia; order Rodentia; family Sciuridae; genus Sciurus; species Sciurus vulgaris. The sequence continues at coordinate 60,128,529 of NC_136472.1, forward strand.
TTCACTGCGCCTCTGCACAGAGACAGGGTTGTGCCTGGGCTGAGCTTCCTGAGCTTCCTCAGGGTGCAAGTTCACTGACCGGATGGAGCTGGAGCCTGTGAGAGCCCTGAGAAGCCACACTAGCAGGTGCCACTGCAGCTGAGTTGGGCTCAGACCGCACAAGCCTTCTGTGGTGAGCCTTGGCCTGGCAGCAAGCTTGCATGAGGGTGTCAGGCATGGTGCTATCTCCCTGGTAGCAGCAGCCCTCCTGGCATGCTGACCTGCAGGCCAGTTCCCCAGGCCAGTGCTCTGGTGCCAGGATCATGCTACTGGACTCCCTGAGTGGCCCTGCAGTCTCCCTGGCTCTCAGGATGAGCCACTTTCCTAAACCCAGGCAGGAAGTCCCTGACTGTTACTGGGTTACCATGAGCAAAACAGCTTGCTCAGAATTGTGGGGTGGAGAGCTCTCAAATCCAAGGTGCCACCCATGTGCCTGCAGGGAGGGGGCTTGTGATGGGGCCTGGTTGCACAGCCTCACTTTGCAGGGCAGCGCCAAGGGGGACTCAGAGAGATATGGCCACTAAGACTCTAGCCCAAGAGGAGTCTCTGAGAGGGGGTTGGCCAGGCAGGGCTCTTCCTGGGCTTCTCTGGGCAGGGAGCTAAATCTCACCTGATGGACATAACCCTGCCCAGGTCCCCACTCTGACCTGTTTCTTGATCACATCCAGTTATTCCTGAATTATTACATGCCACTTTCTAACCTCAGAAATTTACAGAAAGGAAATGGGAAAAGAGACCTTATTCTCCATGCTTCCCCTAAGAAAATAACTCCAATTCCTTTGAGAAATCTTTCATTCCACTTCATCCCTCCCTGAACCAGTACCCTCTGCCTCTTATGAGCAACTATAACTTGGGACCACAGGGTCTGGATATAGGGACAACTTCATTTGTGAACATTCTGCCCCTTGATCTCATGAGCGTGCTTATATTGGATGCCTGGTCTGGAAGTTCTGAGCACAATCCTCAAGGTCTATATCATCTCTGGGTGCTGTTCACACTTTACAGCATGTCCCCTGTTACAGCCTGCATTCCCAGGCAGGGCCTGAGCACTGCCCCAGCCCAGTCCCTACCCGCAGAGAGATCTCAAAGTGCCAACCCAATCCTAATTTTGCTGAAGCTCGTGTATCTTATTGGGAAGAGCAAAAGAAATGATGGTATTGATGATAGCAATAAAAAGTGGAGCTACCACTTATTGCCTGCTTATAAGATGACTGTGATCATTTGGAAAATGAGAAAACTGAAGCTCTGGAAGATTCAATGATTTGACCATGGTATTAGAACTAGGGTTAGAACCTAACCTCTGATTCCAGAGTCCCAGCTAAAAGCCACAATTCCCACACCTGGGGAAACCGGGGACTAGAGAAGAAGAAAATCAGAAACTATGATGCTAGATTGCCTGGTACTACCTGTGACTGCTATAGAAAGTTGGAAAAGGAATAGATGGGCAACTTTGGTCAAGAAAGGATCCCTCCAGGAGATGGGCCATGAGTGGAAATTGTGGCTGGGACTTAGACAGGAGAAATAGAATGCTGAGAAAGCAGGAGGCAGATTGCAGGACAGTGAGAGCCCCGCTGGGGCCAGTGGGGATGATGGGAAGGCAGAACGGGCAGATGAGGGAGAATGGGCCCAATCCTGGAGGGTCTTGCAGGTCAGATCAATGAGTTGGGCTTTTTTCTCCCAGGGCCCCTGGCGATAATGGGGATTTGGAACAGAATGAAAGGGCTACCTTAGGAAAATGGTTCCAGAGGAAAGTCCAGGATGGTGAGAAGAGAGGAAAGAGGCTAGCAGTACAGAAGTCATCACAGCAGTGTTTTCTGTTTGTTTGTTGTTTGGTACCAGGGATTAAACCCAGTGGCACTGAACCATATCCCTAGCACTTCTGATTTTTCATTTTGAGGCAGGGTCTTGCTAAGCCACTGAGACTGGCCTCAAACTTGTGATCCTTCTGCCTCAGCCTCCTGAGTGGCTGGGTTACAGGTGCATGTCACTGTGCCTGGATGACAGCAGTGTTTGGAACATCAGGTCCACGCTCTTGACTCTTCTACCCTGCCTCGGGGTGCTCAGGCAACGCTGCTCCCCTCATCCTCCTGACTCTTGGGAACATCCGGGGCTCAGTCTTGTTCCTCTTTTCTTCTTGACCTTGACACCATCTACCTCGATGGCTCTACATACCACTCCCATGCTGATGGTGCTCACGATCATGCCTGACCCGGAAGCTCCCCAGGACACCAGATTCCCACAGCCTTACCCTCCAGCTGGTCTAATAAGCATCTCGCAGCAACAGATCTGCAATCAAGCTCTCGAACCCACCCACCTGTGCTCGCCCACCGTCACTATCTTGGTAACTGCATATCTACTATTCTAGCTGCTTAGATAAAAAATCTGGTCCTCTCCTCTTTTAACTTATGGTCACCCATCAGTAAACCCTTTGACTCTCCCTTCAGAACAGACCCCGAATCCAGCCAGTTTTTGCCTCCTCCATACGGCCAGCTTACCAAGTCACCGCGTTGCTGCCCCACCTGCTGTTAGTGCTCCTTCCTGGCCTTCCCGCCCCCACCCTTGTGCCGTCCAGTCTCCCCACACCTCAGCCACGGCAGTCCTTCTGAAGCAGGTCACGCCCCATGCAACTCAGGACCTCTCCTGCTTCCTATTGTACTCAGAGCTCAAACACCAGAAGACTTCGCCATGGCCGCAAGTTCTCAGGCGACCTTGACCTCCTTTCCTCTGCCTGCAGTGGCTGCCACACTCCTTCCTCCCTGACCCCAGCTGTAAAGGCCTCCCAGGGCAGGTAGGGACTTTTCACCTGCTCCACCCTTGCCTGGAACAGTCTTCCTCTAAAACCAATCCACGACATTTCTAATATTTTTTAAAAAGGAATCTACTGCAGGAAAATACACAGGCCCAGTTTCATTCTTCTTCATCCTAATATCCATGTTTTCAAACAGCATTTACATTGTTTGTAAATATTTCCAGCATCTACCTTTTTATTTTCCTGACTTTTCCCCCATTTTTATTCTAGTAGCTTTACAACATTTTCTGCAACATTTTATAATACAAGTTTTCGAACATACAGAAATGTTTCAAGGATCTTAGCAAACACTCAAATACTTGCCACCTGGATACCAGCATTAGATTTTACTCTCGTTGCTTTATCACATTTCTGTTCTCCCATTCATCCCTCTGTCCATTAATTAGTCTACTTATCATATTTTCATGTTTTCTGGTACATTTCAGACTAAATTGCAGAATTAGTACATTTCCTCCCAAATACTTTAGGGTGCATTTCATTGACTTGATATTTATTCAGTTTCTTTTCTTTTTTTAAATCTCTAAACCATTTATTTCTTCTGACCAGATTTTTTAAGGTAAAATTTACATAGAATGAAATGTATATATCCTAAATGCATCACGTGATATGATAAATTATAACATATTTTGCTTCTTATAGCCTGGCTTTTCTCTGCATCAGTAGTCTTTTCTCCTATGAGCTCTGTTGGGGCCCTGGGCTGGTGGCTGCCTTTCTCCTCTCAGGGGAGTAGAAGTCATGGGTTCTTTCAAGATCCTACAATGGGTGGCACAAGAATCTCACAACCTTCTGAGATGGGTTGAGGCAAGATATATTCAAAGCTAAAATATCTAGGGCAGTTATAATCCACATGTGAGGGGAAAAAAGAGCTAAAATACATAAACAATCTGGCATCCAGAAATAGACCAGTTCATTCTTATCATTTTCTCCTTGTTTTTTTTTTTTTTTTTTTTTTTTGCTTAGTAACTCTTAAAATCCCTAATTCTGTCATGGAGGTGGTCCCACATTACCCTGATAAGAGCCAAGCTTGTAAGCATGTTCCAGGCTCAGTTGAGTCCATTCACAGCATACATCCATCATTAGTATTTTATAGCTGATGGACCCATGATGCACACTGGGGCCGTTGGGCCTGAGACCCTGCATTTAACCAGCATGCACAGAGACTTCCATGAAGAACCAGGAGAAGCAGGTGGCAGATCAGGATTCAGTAGCTGCTGGAATCAGGGTCCTGAATTGCTCAGGATTCTCTATCACCTTCTTGCCTTGATCCCTCCCATTTTGATTCCCCGCCCCGCGCATACTACAATACTGCAATGAATATTCTTATTGCTACTGTTTTTGCACAGCTGTATCTCTGCTGGACACATTGTTTGAAATGGAATTATTAGGTGATAAGATTTATAAATATCAAAATTTTAGTAAATAATGCTGTAATGCCCTCCAAAAGAGAGAGAGAAAGAGAAAGGAGGAGGAGGGGGAGGACAATGACAACAAGACCGTGACTATGACAAGGACAACTACAACCACAATGAAGAGGGATGGAAGGAGAAAGGGGAGTGCTCAGGAGGGTCTGGTGGACCAGCACCACTGGGGACAGTCTGGCTTGGTGGCTGTGAGAGCAGCAGACCCTGGCACGTTCCTGCAGGAAAACTCGGTAGCTCTCCTAAGGAGCCAACAACATGGGTCACTTAATCCAGTGTTAAAGCAGAACACAGGCTGAGCATCCCACACCTGCACTTGCCCAGTCCAGAGAACTCCAGCCAGCACCAAGACCAGCAGCTGTCAATCTGCCTGATGACACACATTTCCACTCAACAGGTGCCGCAGCCAGGGGCCACTTGAGGTGAAGGCAGGCACTCTGAGTGTGTCATGTATCTGTGGCCAAACCTGCCTGAGTGCTCAGTTGGTCCTGTAAGGTGAAAGTGGCACTGTGGTTCCCATTTCACAGGTGAGAAACCAGGGCTCAGAGGTGAAATGACTTAACACAGCTAGCCTCTGTTGAGCTCTGCTCTGGGTCAAGCACGGTGCTAAGGGTCGTGTGTCAATGCACTCGCACCTCCCAACAGCCCAAGATTAGGAAACCAAGGCATGCAATGGCCAGGCAGCAGGCTGCAGTCTCATCGCACGCATGGTGGGTAATGCAGGGGCTGGCCTTTGAACCCAGGCGGTCCAGCTCCCAACACAGCTCCCCTCCGCCAAGTCTCGCTTGCCTCAGACCGGCAGCTGAGGACGGGCAGAGCTGGGAGCCACCACCAGGTCCTTCAGATGCCGGCGTCTGGCTCTTTCCTCTTCATTGCCCTGGCTGTCACCCTTCTCCAAAGTGTTAAGTCCTACTTTTCCTTGCTGGTCCCTTTCTTCTCCCTAGCGGGGACTTGAACCTTCCATTGGTACCACCTTATCCTGTAACCACTTGTAGCCACCAGCAAGGCTGGCCCAACAGCTTTGTCCCAGGTTGGCCTCTGAAGAAAGGCCACCATGCAACCTGCTGATGGCTTCACGTGGGACAAGGCCAGCATTCTGTCAACTGTCACCAACTTCTGTTCCTCTCAGGTCAACAAAGGAGAGACTACCTACCTGAGACCAGCAGCTATTCATGCTACGGCCAAGGAGAACAAGGCCAGCCCGGCCATTCTGCAGCTGGATCTGGACCAGTGCTTAGGTCCAGAGCCAACCACCTACCAAGAGCCTAGTGATCCCTGAGGAGGCAGCTGGTAAGAACGTGCTCTGAGAACTCCCTATAGAGAAGCCGTGCTCCCTCACCTCCCCCTTCTCTGAAGCTTCTTGCCCCATGGTCAAGGGCTGAATGAACACAGCTCAGGGGTCTCTGTAGATGTAATTCAGGATGAGACAAACCTGCCCCGGACTGAACAGCCCCAGAAACAGCAGGCAGGGTGGAGAAGTGAAGCAGGCAGCCCGTGTGTCTTGATAAGTATCATACCTACCAACTAGAGTTCTTCTGGGGACAGAGACAAAAAAAAATGTACAATCATTCATTAAAGAGCCTGGACTAGCACATGGTGAGCGGTCAATGAGTGGTAGCAAGGAACTCCTTTCCTCTCTCCTTTCTTTCTAAGTTTTAAAACCAGATCTGTCAAATTCTGGACCCAACCTAGTAACCACTGATCTTGTTGAATTTTGCCTGAAATTTTGTTAATTTTTAATTTTTTTTTTTTTTTTGTTATTCATGGTTGATTAAAAATGCTGATGGGCAGTACTGTGTCTCTAGATTTTGCAAAAAGTGAAAGTTACTGTTACCTAACATACACAAGCCCATTTGTTTAACAATTTGCTTCAAAGCACAGGTTTGGGAGGAAAGGAGAAGAGTAAAGTTGCAAAAATGGTGGGTAGTTTCTCACATCTTACCAATGAAATACCTCAGATTAGACAGGGAAACAAAATGTCATAAAGCCAGTCAGAAGTGACACAAATCCTCAAGTTTCCCCAGGATAAAGTCATTTGGTCAATTGGTCATTTAATCCATTGCACCTTGATCCATCTTTGGGGGCTGGGATATACCTCAGGTACCCCACCCACAGAAGAAATGTGGACCCTGATGCCTCAGGAGACTAACCCCAGTATGTCTGCAGAGGCCTTTCCCCAGACAAGGAGCGGGCAGGCTTTACAGGCGACAGGAGGAAGGCGAGGCCCTCCTGGCATCTCACACGAGCTCTCCAGGCCCAAGAACTCACCAGTGGAATGTAGTTTTGACTCAACTTGCGGCTGCCACGAAAGACGTGAACAAACTTACTCAGAATTTCTTAATAACTCCAAGTGGGTCACCTTACACCATAAAGTGGCTTGTAATTAAAATGTTTTCAAAACTGTGACTAGACCACAGTGTCTAGACATCAGCAGACTCCAATCCTGCATCACCCTGCCCACCCACCACTGCCACGTGATAGATGCCTACAACCTGCCAAAGAACACATGATGTTTTCTTTGTCAGAGCATCTTAAAGGGCACATTTCTGGAAAGCCTCTCCTCACAGCCTGCTGGGAGCTGCTGGGGAGCTCTTTGTGCCATCGAGGAAGGCATGCCTGGGCATTCAGAGCACCTGCCTTCTGGAGACAGGCCTGGGCCAGCAGAGCATGAGCCATGGCTTTGGCATCACCCGCGGGCTGGCTGAGGAAGTCCACATGCAGGAGGCGGGACTTCCGGGATCCAGGTCTATTGCATCATCACTGTAACCCTTCAGGAAATGCCCCTCAGCTCAACCTCAGCGACGGGTGGATGATAAGGCAGGAAGGGTGTGTTTTAACTATGTCTGCTGAACTACTAAAGGAAAACAGGGCTTTTAGAGCTACGACCCTTAGCTCCTATAATGCCTGATTTATCTCCATGAGATAAGGTAGAAAGGATTTCATTCATTCGTTCAGTCAGTCATTCATTCATTTTAAAAACATTCAGTGACCAGCTCTCTTCTAGGCACCATGCGGGGTGCTAGGGAAATAGAGATGGACACGTCACATTTCCTGCCCACAGGTACCCACACTTAAGCAAATGAAGATGCTGACGCTTCCTGAGCAGGATGGAGCTCCCCTCACTCACAGAGGTACTGGGAAAGAGCAGGTGAAGGGGTCCCACCAGGTGGGACTGGAAAGGAGGGGTTGGGGAGACATACTTGGACGACAGAGATTGAGAGCTCACAAAGTTGGGGTGGGGGCTGGGAGGAGGAAGTCAAACTGACTCAGATTCTCAGAGTGGGAGGATGGCAGCACTGTGAACTAAGACTGAAAGCCGGAAAGAAGAATAAATTAAGGGCGTGGGAAGGGAGAGGAAGTGCGAAATTATAAATTTGGCTTTCGATTTGTTGAGTGTCAAGGTACTCATAGAAAATCTGGGTGGCACCTAGAAATCCCAATAGTCGATCCAGAGAGCCAACAGAGTACAATACACAATTTTTTAACAAAAATACGGATTTCTAACTTCTGCTTAGTGGGGGGTCATTATGCATCCGGTATGCTACATGTCAATCTCATTTACTCCTAATTAGAATCCTATGAAGTAGGGAGCATTAGTCCCATATCACGGATGAGGAAATAGAGGCTCTGAAATGTTAAATAACCTGCCCATGGGTACATCTGTCTGACTATGGCCATTAAGTTCTTTCTCCTTTGCCCTCAGATCTCCAGAGCAGCCAATGCCAACAAAAGATTAGCTGAGCTGGCTTTCAGAATCAGGTCTCTCAACCTTAGCACCACTGACAGTTTGGGACACACCATTAGTTATGGAGGGCTAGCCTGTGCCTGGGAGGATGTTTAGCAGCATCCCTGGTCTCTACCCACTAAATGTTAGGAGCAACCCCTCACCCCTAGCATGACGATCAAAAAAGTCTCCAATATTGTGACATGGCCCTCGAGGCAAGACTACAACTGGTCAAGAATCCCTGCTGTAGAAATATTATGCCAGTCAAACATGCCATTTAAAATTTTCTAGTAGCCACGTTTTTCCAAAAAAGTAAAAGGCAACAGGTAAAATTAAATACTTTATATAATCCTGCATATCCGAAATGTTATCATTTTAACATGTATGGAATATAAAAGCATTAATGAGATATTTTACCATCATCCCCCCACCCCATATTGAGTGTTTGAAATCAGGTCAGTATTTCACACTCAGAGCACAGCTTAGTGTGGACTGGTTGTGTTTCAAGAGCCCTCGTTGTATGGTTAGTGGGTTCCACATGGGACAGTGAAGAGCTGGAGGCAGAAGAAGGGACTTGCACATCTGTGAGGGTGAGTGGAGGAGGTGCAAAAGCAACACCAACCAACAGATGTGAACCCCCCCAACAACCACCCACCCCAAGGGATGGGGGTGCAAGCGTGGGAAAGCCTTGGGGAGGGGGCCGGGGAAGCCCACCCAGACAACAAGCGGTCACTGTAGACTTTGAGGAAAGCATCCCCCAGATTGCAGAGTCAGGAGTTGGAAAGATGGAGATGACTCGTCCAGGCTGGGGAACACCCGCCAGTCCCCCGGACCAGCAGCTGCTGACACAGGGCTGATCCCAGCCCAAGGAACCACAGAAACAAAGCCTTCGAAACCACAGGGTCTGAGTCAGACTCCAGCCAGTTACAGAAGAGCCAAGACCCTCACCTAGGACCACTCCACACATCAGCAGGGCCTCAGGTCATTCAGTGAAGGGCAGGGCTTGCTGCCGCCTGGACGTCATTTCTACACTCATCTGGACGATTCCTCATTGTGCAGAGAGAAGCACAGGGCCACACCCCGAGAAGTGCCTGGGCTAACTAATTATTTTAAGAAAAGAAAAGAAAAAAAAAAAAACTTAGCTGAAGCACACAATTTAAAAATAAAATAATATTTGAGAGATGTTCTCTTGATTATGAAATCATTTAATGAATCAATGTTTTATATAGAGAGCAAGAAACAGGAAACCTGGATAATTAAATGCCAAAGAGCTCCATGGAATTGAAGAGAGTGGGAAGAAGATAAAGGAATGACAGATGGGGACAGGAAGAGGACTGAGGAAGACAAACAGAAAGAGAAGGGGGCAGAGGCAGACCTCAGGGGGAAGGGGGACAGCAGAGGCAGGACCTTGCTGGCTTGAGTCAGGCAGAAGGCCGAGAGAGGGACCACCCAAGTCCATGGCACTCTGAATGGTGGGCAGGGCTTCTCCTCAGGAGCTTGGCCTCACTGGGGTCCTGCTCCTGCCCACTCGGCTCTGGGACCTGGACATCCCCACTTCTGAGCCAGCTACTCCTGAAGGAAACCCCTTTTGACTAACGGCCCCAGACCTTCAGAGGCAGCTCAGTAATGACTCTCCACACTCCACTGGTTGCCTGGATCCTTTCCCCTGTACCTCTCCATCTGCCTCATTTGCAGATGGGCAACTTGAGGCCCAGCTTACTGGTGTCCTTTAAACTCATTACAGGCAGGTTGGGAGTCTATGGATTTTTTTTTAATATAATAACCTGAAAGGGGAAAGTTACAGATAATATGTGCACATTCATAATGCATGTGCATGGGATTTGTACATGATAAGGCTGTTTACAAATGAGAATTGTTATTAAATTTGCTCTTACTACAGAGAACTCGTTGTTCTCTTAAACAAGCTTACTACTAAACTCCCTGCTTTCAAAGGGATGAAGTCTCACTAAGAGAGTTCCTTCCAGTCTGTTTTCAACTAAAAAAGAAAAATTGCTCCCCAAGCCACATCCAACCTCTGCTTCATCCCACGTAGGCAAGGCCTTGTTTGTTTTCCAAAACCCACTTCTTAAGCACTGGAGGGCTCTTAGCCACTTCCCACGAGTTCCAGCAACAGGGCAGGCTCCTCTTAATTCTATAAAGGAAGGTCGCTCCCCAAGCTGGCTGCAGGGTTCCCATCTCCCTGCCTCAGTGGGGACGAAGGGAAACCTCTTGGCCCCAGGTTTGGGGAGCCCAGTGAGAGCAACTTCTAGTTTCGGGACTCATTTGCTGAGCACCTGATTTGTGCCTGGGAGACATGTGATATATGGAGAAGATGGCATAGAATCTCAAAGTTTGGGGCTACAGGAAGTGAAACAGTATAATGGTGTGAACTCAGTTCCTTCTCAAGACCCCTGATGCTACGTTTATACCCTCTTCATGGGCTTGGGCATCCTTGCTGCCTGCCATGAAGAGCAGAGCAGGCAGCACAGGGCAGAGAACCCCAAGAACGAGAACCGAACGGAGAACTAAGAACGCCAAGCCAGCAGGCTCCTCCAGCCAGGCACCTGGTCTCCTGAGGCCTCAGTCTGCTCATCCACGAAGTGCTCACGGTAACACCGGCCCACACCGGAGAGCTTCTAGGAGACCCAGGCTCCTGCCCTGGTCAGTCCAGCTGGAGATGGCTTGGAGAAGGCCAGGCTGCTCGGGGGGGATGAGAAGGAAGCACGAGTGGCTTGGACCAAGAAGAAAGGAGGCAGGCAGATGCTCATCTGTGTGGGAGGCACCCAGCAGGGCCCATGGAGGGCACGTCCTCTAGCACTGAACCATGGCTCAGCCATTGAGAGCTTGCTCCTTTATCACCAGTATCTGGAACAGGGTGACGGTGGCCATTTCCTCCCTCCTTCCTTTCTCCTGCCATCTGTATTTGTTGAGTCAAAGTGGTTACTCTAAGTCCTTTCTCCCCTCCTGTGATGCAAACTCCTCGGGCAGAGAGAACTAGGGAGACTGGGGCACCAAGAGGCTGAGCTGAGAGTTCCTTCCACAACCGTGTGCCAGGGGCACCCACCTGGGGCTTGACGGGGAGTGGGAAACAGTGAATCGCTGCTGCTGCTATTCACCGTCAAGCTAAACTCACCAACAACCCCTCGCCCAGCAGCCCGAAGTGATGGATCCCCAGCTTATTCTCATCTAAGCAAAAATATGCAAAGGTCCTGGGACAGGCTTGGTTGAATACAGTGTCTGGAATCCATTTATGGAAACTTTTATAGAAGCCCAGACCATTTCATCACAAACCCGACATTAGACATTCTCAGGGGCAGAGGATGACTTGGGACACTCAGGAACCAGGCATCCTGCAGAAAGTAAGTCTGGGTCTTCCCATTATGTCTATTGGGCTGGAACTTCAGAGAAGCAGTCAAACCACCGCTCTGTAGCCTCCATGGGCAAGAGCAGCTGCATGCAGGGTCCACAGCAGAGACCTCCTCTGGGCACAGACACCCGCCCTTAACCCAGGGAATGGTCATCAAGAGCTGCTGGCAGGAGAGGTGGGGGGGGGGGTAAGAAACAGCCCCATAGTTCAGATTTCTCTACCCCCAAAACAATAACAGCAAAGATAATAAGCTCACCTTGTGCTGGGCATCGTTCTAAATGTTTTACACATATTAATTTATCCAGTCCTCAAAACCCCCCTCTGAGATGAGCACAATTATTAGTCTCATTTTATAATTCAGGAGATTGAGGGACAGAGAAGTTAAGTAACATGCCTAAGGTCACACAGTTACATGTGAGATGTGAACCCAGGCTGCTCTGACCCCCGAAGACCATGCTGTCTGGCACAGTCCCAATGCCACTCCACTACTTCACTTTCTGGCATTGAGAAGTGAAAGCTTCAAGAACTACTCAACGGAGCCCTTGACACACCTCCCTCTCCTATGTCCCTCTCACCTCCTCGGTCCCCAGCCAGCATCCTGCCAGTGACGCTTAAGACAGAAGGCACACCAGCAACCTCCCTCGGCCCAACCCAGGCTCAGAAGCATTGGCCTATTCACACTCCATGCTCCCACAAGCCCCCTAGAAACAGAGGATATTGAGCTCCGGCTCGGAGCTGGAGGGAGGCTGGGGGCGAGGCCGGCAGAAGAAGGGGGACGCCCACCAGGCTGAGACCTATGTCGTCCTTTTAAGGAATGGCGCGGCGGTCAGCGGGGCTTACCGTATGCATTCACAGACTCTGAATACCGAGTTGAAACGGAGCAAGGTTCCAAAGGCCAGGACAGTTAAGTGACCAAAAAACAAAACCATAATGCAAGTCCTCTGAACCCAGTGACCACAAAGGCATTTTTGATTCAGAGCTTAATTAAAGAAAACAAAAAGGAGTCAGGATACAGTTTCACGAAGGCAGGGCGCCATTTCCCCCACCCACCAGCTCCCAACATCCTGGACAAAGAAAGCATTCCATCATCTTAGCACCTTTCAGCAAGACAATGGGCTCCGGTTTTCCATCTGTGTGTTGGCTTGACACACAGATGGAGAGGCGGCCAGCCTGGACCTGGGTCTGCAGGGCCACCGAGGACAATGATTAATGGGTTTCCCAGGCTCACTATCGGCTGGTCCAGAGCTGGGCCTAGGGCCTGGTTGGTCTAAGAACATGCTTCCCCGGGGCCTCTCCCAGGCTGCAGGGAACAAGGAGCGGCCTGCGCGTTCCCACCTCATGAGATCAGGCTGGAGGTGAGCCAGGAAGGCCAAGGTGGACGGAGGAAGGGTCAGGAGAGCCTGAGAGCCTGGTTCTCCTGCTGCGCTGGGAAGGAACGCCTGACCGTCCCTGGAGGCCCGCCTACAGCAGCTCCACCTGCACCGCCGCGCACCACTGGGGGCCCCAGAAAAAGAAGAGAAGCTGTGGAGGACAGGCACCACCCTCTCCCAGCACAGAGGGGAGGCAGGACAGAGTCATAGGAAGGGAAGGGGGATTTATGTCCCCCCGAGCTTCCCACTGCTGGGAATGACTGGTTACATGTGTGCTAAAGCTGGTGTGACGTATATGCTTGAATATTGCTGCTTTACAGGTAAAGAAACAGGGCTTCAATCCAGCCGACTGATCTGCCCAGGGCCACAGAGCTGAGCTGAGAGCTGAGATTTGCCCCCAAGGCCCATGCGGGCTCTTCCCAGAGGGCTCCACTGCGCACACAGTGGGGCCACATAGAGCTCCTGCCCCTCCTCCCAGCTGCATCAGCCCAGGGCCCTCCATCTGGATGCCACGGACCACTGCAGCAACCTAGTGAAGCCTACGGACACCTCAGGACATTAACGTGAAATGTCGGGCTGGGCTGTGGCTCAGTGGTAGAGCACTTGCCTGGCAGGTGTGAGGCCCTGGGTTCCATCCTCATATAAATAAATAAATATAATAGAAGACCCATTGACAACTAAAAAACAGGTGTGTGTGTATATATATATATATATATATATATATATATGTAAAATTTGAAAGAAAACATACTGTCAACATATATCTAATAATAAATTAGATCCAGCGGCAGCCCTCACACCTTACATAATTTCCAGATGTAGTAAGGGTGGGCCGTGGGTGGAGACGCGGGCACCGAAGGCAAGAAGAGTGAAGTCGGACGCTCCTGCCAAAGCTTGGCTGCCTACTTTCATAACTGGGGAACATTTCAGTTAGAGGTCAGTGAAAACGAGGGTCCTTCCTCACTCAGGTTCCCAGACCCTGAGGAGTCACAGTCCCTGTCCCAGACCAGCACTGCTAGTCCCCCAGAGTGGGGGACCGTTGTCAGCCTTTTCCTTAAACCTGTAGGACAAACAGTGACAGTTACCATCTTCGGATTGTTACCATGCTACAAGACCCCTGCTGAGCCAGCTCATTCCCCGCTCATGACCATTCTGGGTAACATCGTCTTCACCTTGCAGAGCAGAAAATTTTGATTTCAAAGATAAATTCTTAAGGTAAGTTAGACACACCAATCACATGTGCCCATTACTGGTTTATTATAACAGAAGAGATTGCGAAGCAAGACGCTAACAATCGTGCCACTGGAAACACCCCATTTAACTGTGTGAATTTTTATTTTATTTTATTTTTTTTGCAGTGCTGGGGATCGATCCAGGGCCTTGTGCTTACAAAGCAAGCACTCTACCAACTGAGCTACATCCCCAGCCCCTTGGCTGTGTGAATTTTGAATAAACGTAAATAAAACAATGTGGACACTGAAGCTGACCTAAAGTCACAAATGCCATCCTGAACCCAAGTTGCTCACTACCAAAATCCATCAGAACAGCTCCACGGAACCAGGACGTGAACGTGAACGGAGGACGTCTAAGCGAACACTCAAATGTGAAATTCTAAAGTCAGAAATTCATCCATTCAATTGTTAACTCAAAACCAATAATGCTGCCGTTCCTCTTAACTATTTCAGCAGGAATTTCTTTTGGAAATAAAGGCAAGAATTACATCTGAGCCCTCTCTGATCCCCAGGCTGAAGGAAGAGTATGGATGGAGATGGAATACATTTCTTACTTTAATTTTTCAATACTGGGGATTAAACCCAAGGGTGCTCTACCACAGGGTCCCTTTCCCCATCCTTTTTTATTTAACTCTGAGACACACTTTTGCTAAGTTGCTGAGGCTGGCCTCGACCTTGCAATCCTCTTGCCTCAGACTCCCTAGTCCTTGGGATTGCAGCTGGCCTCACTCCCCTGCTGATTTCGTGTCTTTCTGGGAGTCACTCTCCATTGGAGACCAAAACAAATGTTGATCAACTGGATACCCAAGCCTGGGACTCCTGGTTTCAAACATTCTCTTGTTCTTCCATCTGTCCCTGTGAAATTCTGGGCAAGTCCTTTAGCTCAGTGATGCCTCAGTTCCTCGTCTACAAAGCAGCCCGTCTTACCTCACAGAGTTATTGTGAGCATCAAATGCCCGATGCAGGACTGCTTTGCCAACAGAAAAGCTTCGTGCTTCTGGGACATGTCATTAAAGTCTAACGAGTGACAAGTCACTCGGCATGATCGGGAGCTTCAGAACTGAGGGACCGAAACACAAGAGGCTCCTGCAGCACCAGAGGGGTCAGCAATCCACGTGCCCCTCACCTGTTGCCGAGCTCAGCAACACCAGAAGGGCCTTGGGTGCTCTTCATGGAAACCCTCCTGCCACAGAAGTAGGAAAAGGCTGGTGGAGTCTGGCCCTGATGACGCCGGGCTCTGCTGCTCTTTGAAAAGGAGCACGGCCCACTCTCCCTCCCTCCAGTGGCCGCCGAATATACCTAGGTATACTTTTAGGGAGAGGGTGGCCCACCAGTCCAGGTCCAAAAGAGGTCACCTGCACGAGGATAAATGGCGATTCATGTTTTTGCTCACTCCAAGGCCCCTGGTGACTCTGATAGAGGCCTTGCTCCTGGCACGGGGGAATGACATGGGTGACAGTGGACGGGGGTAAAGGAGAAGTGATGAGGCTTCAGATGGCTGCTTAAAGGGAAGGGGCTGGAGGGAGGGCTGTGGGAGGGGGAGGTGGGTGCAGGGGAGTCGCCACAGACCTCAGGTGGCTGGGCTCGCGTGCAAGGCTGTCCCTGCAGCATGAAGATGCTCAGCACTAGGTCACCAGGAAGGGGGCCAATGGTGGCTTGGCTCCCTCCTCCCACAGGCAGAGCAGCAGCACCCCAAGGTGGGGAGGGCCCAAAGTCAGGGGCACTGAGAAGCTGCGGCACGCCACTGTCGAGGCAGACCCGGCCCCAGAGGGGCAAGCCAGTGAGGCCTGCAGAGCCGGCAGCCCAGCAGCACAGGGAAGAGCCTAGAGGGAGATCCGGGTTTGCAGCAGGTTTCGTGGGAGGAACGCAGAAAGAGAAGCAGCAGCCCAGGCTGTGGTTAGAGAGGGGTGTGCACAAGAGGGTTGGGTGGAACGTTTCTGGGGGTGGCGAACTCCCAGCAGTGGCCCCAGGAATGGGCTGCTGAGGTGGCGGTGGGTGGTGGATCTGTCAGGAAGGGTGTGAGCAGGCCGGACCCTGGAACTGCCCACGATGCGGGCCACAGGAGGGGTGGGGGACAGGCTGAGGCAGGAGAGGAGGGCAGCCAGGTGGCTGTTAGGGAGCGGTGGGGACGAGGCTGTGAGGCAGGAGACCGTGAGGGGATGGGGCACCAGGCAGTGGGAGCTTTAGCCACAGGAACTGGAGCCGCTGGATTTGAACCGTCACAGTCAGAGCTGGGTTAGGGAAGGAACTCCCCAGGGGCCGTGGCTGGCTGGAGGGGAAGGGTGGGAAGAGGGGGTCAGACCAGGATCAGCTGGAGGAGAGCTCAGTCCCTAGACCAGAGGAGGGCAGTGAGCAAGGGAGCAGGGGCCTGGGGGGACAAAATCACAAAGGAGGCACGCAGCAGACCCTGACGGATGGGGCAGATAGGAGCTGGAGTCCAGCATGACTGCAGAGCTCTGAGCCTGCAGGGCTTTGAAGAAAGAGGAAGAGAAGAGAGTTGCAGAAAGAAGGTGGTGGACGTGTTTCAAGAGAGCAGGAGGAAGCCAGGTACGGTGGCACATGCCTGGAATCCCAGCAGCTCAGGAGGCTGAGGCAGGAGGAGCACAAGTTCAAAGCCAGCCTCGGTAACTTAGGGAGGCCCTGAGCAACTTAATGAGACCTTGTCTCCAAATAAAACAAATAAAAAGGGCTGGAATGTGGCTGAGTGGTTAAGTGCTCCTGGGTTCAGTCCTTGGTACCAAACAACAAAAACAAAACAAAGCAAAACAAAAAAACAGGGGAACTTCCAAATCACACACAGAATGTGCTTTGATGGCATCATGGGACACGAGAGGAAGCTGTGGTCAGAGCTAGGAACGGGGAGTCATCTTCATGGAGGTGACAGGCCAGCGTGGCTGAGATTGCCCCTGAGAAAGCACACCCAGCAGAAGCAAAAGGAGTCCGCAGATGAACCCCTAGAGGATGCAAAGGATGTGCTCTGGCAAGGGAGAAAGAGCGCCAAGACTTAAAAACTGGTCTAAAAAGCTGTGTCACACCTTCACCTAACACCCTGGGCAAAAATGTACTCAAGATGGACCAAAGAACTAAATGCAAGAGCTGAAACTTAAGACTTCTAGAAGAAGACATAGAACAAAAGTTCCATATTAAATTTGGCCATTTTTCTTTGACAGAGCCCCAAAGGTAGGCGGCAAAAGACCAAGTGGACAATCGGACCACAGTGAAGTCTGAAACTTTTGGGCAGCAAAGCATACTATCCACCTGGTAAAAAGAGGAACCCACAGAATGGGAGAAAATATTTGCGAATTACATATCTGAAACGAAGTGGGTGCTATACAGAGAATTTTGAGAGTCAACAACAACAAAAACACAACCAGATTCAAAAATAGGCTAAAGACTAGAGTAGACATCTCTCCATAGAAGATACAGGAACAGGCAGGGAGCCCATGAGAAGGTGCTCAACGACACTGATGATCAGGAAATGCAAACCAAACTGTGAGGAGGCTTGACCTCACATCCATTAGGATGGCTAATACCCAACTAAAACAAAAAGCAAGTATTGTTGAGGATGTGAAGAAATTGGAACCCTTGAGCCCTCTGGGTGGGAATGGAAAGTGGTATGGCCACCTCAAAAAACATTATGACAGTTCCCCCAAAATGTTTAAAATAGAATTATACAGGATCCAGCAATTCCATTCCTGAATAATTGAAATCAGGGTCTTGGAAAGATGTTTACACTGCCATATACATAGCCATTATTCATAGCCATTATTCACAAGAGCTGAAAGTTGCAATAACCTATGTGTATTGACGGGTGAATGGAAAAACAAAATGTGGTATGTCCATACAATGGAACATTATTTAGCCCTAAAAAGGAAGGAAATTCTGACACATACTACAACCTGGCTGAGCCTTGAGGCTGTTATGCTAGTGAAATAAGGACAAATACCTGTGAGTCTGCTCATATGAGGTGCTTATAGTCGTCAAACTCAGAGATGGAAAGAAGGCTGGGGTTGCCAGGGGCTAGGGAGGAGGAATGGGGAGCTAGTCTTTAATGGACACAGAGTTCCAGTTTTACAAGATGAAGAAGTTCTGCAGAGAGTGGTGATGATGGAGGCACAAAAATGTAAATGTAGCCATTGTCCTGTCACTAAAGCCATAGGATGGTTTCCAGGAGTAGAATGAGACCAACAGGAAGGTTCAGGCACTTCAAATGCTTTGTGTAGATTTTCTCATATAAAATCTTTACTCTAGTCCTAGGAGATAGTAACTCTTCTTACCATCTGCTTTTCATAAGCAAGGTAACAGAGGGTCTAACTAGCACATAGCCAATAAGCCATTTCTCATTTCAATGAGAAAATCTTATAGTAATACCTCAACTCCTGACAGAGGACTAAACAAAAGAACTTTCAATGAACTGACTCCTGCCTACCCCTCCCCACTTCACCTTATACCCCTCTCCCCTTTGCTCACTCCACTCCAGCCCCTCTTGGCTGCCTTGATGCTCCCTACAACTGATCAGGAACTTTCCTGCCTCAGGGCCTTTGCACTTACTGTTCTGTCTGAATGCCCAGCTCATTGCCTGAATGCTGTTGCTTCTCACCTCCCAGAAAAGATTTCCCTGATAGTTCATCCAGGATCAACTGGGGAAGGACCCCAATTAGGTCCTAGGGACACAATGATAAAATTGTCTGTTGCATCTCTGCTCTCTCCAGACTAGGAGGAAAGCTCCATGAGTAGAAGGGCCTTTTCCACTGTCTCCATCCTCTTCTCTGGGGCCAAATATAGAGAACTGGCCCTTAGCAGACAATACCTGTGAGTAAATGAAGGAATGAACCTGTTCTTGGAGTGTGGTCAGTGTTGCTGCTGCTTCTTCTTCGAGACTTTAAACCGGAGCGCCCAGACCTGTCCTGACCGGCAGCGAGGCTGGTTTCACCCTGGCCCTGATCTGCTGGCCCGTGGTGAAGGAGCACACGGCTCCTCTGCCACACAGAGTGCGCAGGACACTGTGCATTCTTTAGGCCTGAGATGGCCGCTACTCCCCAACAGGAGGGACCCTGGTCTACTTTCACCTTTCATCCCTGACATTCCACGACCTCGAGCAAACCTCCCGTGTCTCTGCCTCTCATGCAGAGTGAAAGACAAAGCCCTCCAGTGGTTTCAGGCCCGACTCCTTGGGTGCCCGCTCTCTCTGGCCACCGGCCTGGCTCCTCCAGCCCCTGGCCTCCTCACACACAGAGCCACTTGCTCCTCGGCGTCTCTGCACCTGCTGTTGTCCCTCTGCCTAGAATCTCTCCCTCTGAGAGCCGCTTGCTAGCGACTGTCCTCCCCTCAGGGCCGCCTAGAGGCCTTCCCAGGATGTCCCAGAGAGCAGCCAGCCACACCTGCGGGCTGCCCAGGCCTCCTGCTTCGCTTCTTCCCACACCTCCCACCGCCCTCCATGCATACGCAGGTACCAAGTCAGCTTCTCACTGACAGACTCCAAGAGGACAGGGATTTTGTAGATCCTTCTATCCCCAGTGCCTGGCATAGAGCAGATACCCAAAATAATTTTCAGCAAATTAAAAACTGTAACAAATTATCTCAGGAATGACAATTTAAAAAATAAGCGTTAAAGGCTGGGGGGTTGCTCAGTGGTAGAGCACTTGCCTAGCATGCGTGAGGCCCTGGGTTCCATCCCCAGCACCACAAATGAATACATAATGTCAGAGAAAAAATAGCAGTAAATGTAAGTAATGCGTGTTTCCTCAGAAAGTAAAAAATGGAATGGATTCCACTCTAAGGTATGTAACCCAAGGAACTGAAAACAAGAGCTCAAACTGATACCTGTATCCCAGAGTTCATGACTGCATTATTCGTGATACCCCCAACGTTAAAAATCCAACCTCCCAGAGGTGAATGGATAAACACATGTGATATTACACACAAGAGAATATTATTCAGCCCTAAATAAGGAGATGCTGACATTTGCTAGGACATGGATGAACCTTGAAGACATCATGCTGAGTGAACAACACAGTCACAAGAGGATCAGATACTGAGCAGCCACTTGTGGGAGGTGCTGAGGGGAGTTGACCCTACTGTCAATCACAGGAAAATGATAATGGCCAGGGGTGGGGCCTGGGGAGGAGTGGGAGTTCTTTGATGGTGCAGAGTTTCCTTTTGGCAAGATGAAATAAGTGCTGGGATGTGTGACAGTAACAGTGGCACAACAATGTGAATGTACTCAAGGACACAGAACCACACACTTAAAATGTTTGAAACGACATATTCCATGTTAGATATATATTATTATTATAATTTAAAAGTCCCTCGTACTCAATCACTGGAAAATTTTCTAATTGGAATAAGCTGAATATGTAAATCTATTTTTTGACAGTAACTCTTATGAAATCAAAGACATACCAAGTATTTCTGATTAGAATTTAGCATCTGAATTGAGAGGTCTTACAAGAGGAAAATACACACCAGAGTTTGAAGACTTAGTACCAAAAATGTAAACTAGATTATAAATAACTTTATAGTTATTACATGCTAAAATGATATTTTGGATATATTTGGGTTAAATGAAATATATTATTAAAATTGAAGCAAAAGGAGTGGAGTTCTGACCCATATTGTCACATAGACAGGCCTTGGAGACCTTGCTAGTTGAAATAAATCAAACACAAAAAGACAAATACTATATGATTCTACTTGTGCAAAAATATCCAGAATAGGCAAATTCATAGAGAAAAAAAGGACAGAGGGTGAGTTTCTATTTGGAGGGATGGAAAATGTTAGAAATAGAAAGTGGTACTGATTGAATAATACTGCGTGTGCTATTAACGTCACTGATGACAAATTTTAAGTCATATGTATTTTACCACAATTTTTAAAAAAAACACACCAGGAATGCAAAAATAAAAGAGTAAAATGCAAAAGATGATTTTTTAATAGTGTAAGAGAAGAAATAAAGAACTGAGTGATAGACCCTGTGTGGTTGGAAGGACAAGGACCCTTACCCTGGGTTTGTTCTGAATTTCTGGATCTGAAGGAGGTTTCCCAGGTGTGTTCCTCAGATCTAGACAACTCTTCCTTGGAGAAAGGGTCCTGAGAATAAAGTCTTCCACTGCAGAATTCCCTGGACAGGCTTTTGGTGCTAGCTCACTGTATTTATGTGTTATAAGACTATGGAGGAGAGCAGGCGGTAGACCAGGTGGCCTGAAATACGGTGCCTGCCATTGAGGACTCTGAGCAGGCTCTGAAGGGAGAGTGCACTTGGCTTACTTTCCAAGAAGCTGCATGTGAACCTGCAGTGAATAACTTTTCATGTAACATCATTTGATATATGCTACATGAAAGATCACACACAAACACTACGGTGTTGCTAAGCTAGGTTCAGTAGGTTAGGTGTATTAAATCCATTTTCCACTTAGGGTAATTTCACCTTAGCTATGACTTTATAGGGATGCAAATGCTTCATGGGTTGAGCAGCCTCTGTACTATTATATTTACACCTCTCCCCTTATGAACATACTTCTATAACTACACATACGTTATAGGTTTTTTTATTGGTATATGTTAACGCATTATATAGAAAGCTGGTAACTCACAGCAGAACTTCTTACCTGAACTGAGAATCACAGGGCCTCCCACACATATCTTTTGCAAAACTCATTTGCTGAAAGATCAAATATGAAAATACCCAATTGCTTGAGCCTGTGGGTATTTGGTTCTCCTGAACACAGTTTGATCTCTTTCTCAACCCTTATTCTACCTCCTCCCCATTTCTTTCACAGACGTTGACTGCTAATGAACATTTGTACTCCAAACACCTAAGCTTCTGCTTTTGAAGAACTCAGCCTGTGACAAATACCTATTTTGTATAAGGCATTATCCTAGGTGTTGGGGAATCAGCAAAACAAGAACTCCTGCCCCTATGAAGCTTATATTTTTATGGAATTTCTAGAAATACTTTTGCCTAAATGATAAGAAAATGTTATGTAGCTAGAGCAGCCCCTTCCACCTTATTCCTGTCTCAAAAGACAAATGTGATGACTGGAGCTACAGCAGCTGCCTTGTAACTAGAGTGACAAGCATGAGAGGAAAAGTTGTCTAATTCAACAGTCACTAGCCACATGAAGTATTGAGCACTTGAAGTCTGGCTAGTCTGAATTGAGGTGAGCTATAAAACACACAGAGTATTTCAAAGACTTAATATTAAAAATGTGACATACCTTAGTAATCATCTTTTATATCTACAACATGTTGAACTTATAACATTGTGTGATATATTAGGTTAAATAAAATATATGCTTAAAATTTATTTCATCATTTCTTTGTATTCTTTAACATGTGACTTCTAGAAAATTCTAAATAATTTATGTAGCTCACATTATATTTTTATTAGACAGTACCGGCCTAGAGAATCAGAAGATATAGTTGCCAAACCTCTAGCCACCATCTCTCTCCTGACCTCTTAAAAAAAAAAAGTCCCTATTTGTTTTAGGTCAAATTTTCAGTTACTTGCAGCCGAATGCAATCCTTGCTAATGCAGCAGAGGGGAAGAACCTCACAGTTGGACCAGATGGACTGCCCAGGACCTACCCTGTGGCAAGAAGCTGAAGTCATCCAGCTGCAGAGGTAAACAGATGTGTTCACACCAAGCGGAAGAACTCCCTGCCATGGAATAAACTGATCTTCAAGACTTTTTTTCTTTTTTTTAATTGTGGAAAACAAAAGAACAAAAACCAAAAACAGCAGAGCAAGAGCCTCCAGTGGGAAGGGAGGGAAGCCAGGGTCTGCCTTCCGTGGCGAGCAGAGTGTTAAACGGCTTCATGGCCTCCTTTAGCCCCGCCCAGCACACACATTTATTTGGATAATCCCGGCCAGAGATTCCCAGGGGCCTTATGCAATCCTGGGTGGGCCAGGAACTGCAAGAGGGTTTTTGTTTTTCTCCAAGAAAAAGGAAGCCTGGGTTTCCAGCCTCAGAGGCCCATTGGCTGACTTCCCAGCCCTCTTGAAAGTTCCATGAGCTGCCAGGCGCTAGTCCAGGCCCAGGCAAGGCTGTGGTCACCATCGCTACCCCACAGGGAAGGATGCTCAGGGACCAACACTTAGGGGCAAATGTGGATGATCTTATGCAAGGAAAAGAGGACGGGTGGGTTCCATGTCCTGCAAGCCCACTAGCAGGCCCTGGGAGCAGCAGGGCTCAGCCAGGACAGCTCCAGAAAGAAGCCCCCGACTGACCAAGTTCATTCCTCTAGCACAGGAGCACCTTGCCTGCAGGGCCACTCCCTGTGCCAACAGAGGCTAGACATGGTCCCTGTCCTCAGGAAGCCCACAGTCATCCCTGTGGGCACTGACCAGCCCGTTAGCCATAGGGCTAAGGAGCTTGTGAGTCCACTGTGTCCCCAGACCCAGAATGAAGATGGGACAGGAGAAGGGGGAGGAGGTGACACTCTCTGAAGCTGAATCACAAAGAGAACAAGCCAGCCAAACCAGGCTCCTGTTCAGAACAAGCCACCCACAGGCTGTGTGGCCAGGCCCTAAAAGCTCCCATTAGCTGATGGAATTTTGAAGAAGAATATAATTGCATTCAATGTGATACAGCTCTATTTCTTTTAAAGAGCACTCTCCTTCACTGATAAAGCAAGCTTCTTAACAAAAGCGTGTATCTCAAGCCACCTTGTGAAGCATAAAGCACTCTGCAAATCTTGGGTGGTGACAGAAGTCACACGTTGCTGTCACAGAGGTGGCAGCAATTTCTACCAGCTGCTGCTGGCCTGCTTTGTCCTCAGGGGCCCATTCGAGGCCATCTGCCCAGGCTCCAGGCCTCAGAGGGGGTCCATCCACGCCCACTCACGAGGCCAAGGACACCCAAGAGGCAGTGTTGCGGTTCCTGCCTTCTAAAGGACTCTTGGCACTCCCCTGCGCAGTCAGAGGGAGCGTCCACCCCAGGGAGAACTTCAGAGTGCACAGAACTGTTGACTCCAACGTGGGCTCACATCGACTCAGAATGCCCACAGTGTGTCTAGACACGCTTCCTCACAGGTAAAGAAGCATGGTGAGGAAGCCTCCAGCAGGCTGTCGAAGAGGGCATGAGGCCGGAAGCAGTCCAAGCAGTTAAGTAAGTTGTGGCAGAATCATAAAATGGAAAACCATAAAAGCCATGAATAAAGGGTAAGAGTGATACAGACTGAAACAAGCTCCAAGACAAATTTTTGAGTCAAAAATCTAATGTGCAGAACAAATGTAGATAGATATTTCCTACTAAAGCCAGGCCTGGTGGGGGCATCTGTAGTCCCAGCTGCTTAGGAGACTGAGGTAGGAGGCTTAAGTCCAGCAGTTCAAGACCAGACTGGGCAACATGTGAGACCCCATCTCAAAACAGGGGGGGCATTTATAAACACACACAAAAAACACATAGAGAGACCTGGAGGAAGGCCAGGAAATGATGTAGCAGCTGCCACAAGGGAGGATGGGGAATGGGGAAAGAGGCTTCTTTTCACTCTATATTTTCTTATTCTACTTGAATGACTTTTAATCCTCAGTATGCATTTTGGAGGATTTTGTTTTGTTTTCCTCTGGGGTTGTTTGTTTGTTTGTTTTAGTGTCAGGGATTGAATCCAGGGGCCTTCAACCACTGGGGCATATCCTTAGCCCTTTTTATTTTTTATTTTGAGATAGGGTCTTGCTGCATTAATGAGGGTCTCACTGAATTACTGAGGCTGGCTTTGAACTTGGAATCCTCTTGCCTCAGCCTCCCAAACTGCTGGATTATAGGCGTGAGCCACCCCACAAGGCAGCATTTCATTTTTATTTAGTTTGTTTACAAAACTAAAAAAGTAGTTGGATGTGGGGCGTGGTGACGCACACCTATAATCCCAGCAACTCTGGGGAGGCTGAGGCAGGAGGATGGCAAGTGCAAGGCCAGCCTTAGCAACTTAGCAAGACTCTCAGCAATGTAGTAAGATTCTGTCTCAAAATAAAATAATAAAAATTTAAAAAGAGTTAAGGATATAGCTCAGTGGTAGAGTACTTTCCTAGCATGCATAAGGTCCTGGGTTCAACCTTTAGTAACACACACACACACACACACACACTCACAAACCCACACACACACGCATGCACACAGTAGTCAAAAATGCAATCGTTACTGTAATCCACTTTCTTCCCCACAGATACCAAAACTCACAGATGCCCAGGTCCCTAATATTAGGTGGCACAGTGTTTGCATATAACCTATGCACATCTTCCTGCATGCTTTAAACATCTCTCGATGACTTATGATACCTTAAAAAATGTAATGCCATGCAAATAGTTGTTATACTGTATTATTTAGGGAATAAAGACAAGGAAGAAAGTGTGTACATGTTCAGGACAGATGAAAATTTTCTTCAAGTGTTTTTGATCCAGGGTTGGTTGAACCCCTTTGTAGAACCCATGGACACAGAGGGCTGGTCGTATATTCACAAAATGAACCGCAGTGGATCTGGAGGAACTCCAGCCTATGAAGACAGTCAGATGAGAGTTTTTTCCTTCTCAGGGTAGTACTGTTAGGATTTGGACTCACTGGGGCTCCTGGGTAATGCCCAGCACCCACACTCATGCAAACCCACGCTCCCCATGAAGCTGCAGAGGCAGAGCAGTAGTGACTCCAGCCGCGTCCGGAGCCAGCCTTGCTTAATGCACTGGTCGGCAATCCGCTGTCACGTAGGTGGATAACCCAGAGTTCATCTCCTCTTATTGTTCCATGAATACAGACTCCACACCCCAGAGACCAACCTCTCCTCTATCGGTTGTGAGTACAACGGTCCATATTAGGCAAAGTGGTACTTGACCTGCCTCGACCAGCACAGCCTCAGCAGGTGACCTCAGAGGCCAGGAATGTCAGATAGGCTTCTCCAGGCCCAGAGAGCTGCTGTCTTCCACTCCCAGTTTCACCCCTTCCCCCCCAACACCCTCTCACCCTAACTCTCCACCTCCTGCTTTGCTCAAAGGCGGCTCTGGAGCTCCGTGACCAGTTGGGCCGTGAGCATGGACCACATGTGGAGGTACTGCAGTGGCAAAGCTGGGCGAGGGGATGTTCAGGAGCCAAAGGTGTGGAGTGAGCTCGCGGGATGCTCACAAAACACAGACACACCCCTCTAAAGAGACAGCTAAGGGTCTCCATCACGTTGGCGGGCCCCAACCCCGACGGTGACAAGAGTTCATGAGTCACTTCCTGCAAGTGCCCCTTTATGGCAGTGATGTGCAAAGCCTCCCGTCTAATGATCACCTGTGATCACTGAGCAATGCCATGGAAGGTGGCAGCCTGGCCTGGACTGGTGGGAGTGTCTACTCCACGAAGAACTGGGGCTCCGTGCTGATGATGGGGTTCCTCCTCTTTCCAGTCCAGGACCCTCTCTCCGCTCAGCCGGGCCCCAAGAGCCCTTTGTCCCTGGCATTCTCCTGTCCTTGCATTCTGATCTCACGCTCTCGCCCACTCCCCACACCCACACCCCTGCTTTCCCATTACACAAGCAATACCCTCCCTAAGATAGATCTCTCTGCCTGTGTTCCGTCAGCTCTGCAAGGCGAAATCCGACTGGTCTGTCAAGCCCCACATCACTCCTCCTCTTCCAGGAAGCACTCCCAGACTACCCCAGTCATGGTTAGTCACTTGTTTTTCTCTACTCCCGCACACCAGTGTGCACATCTCTTACTGCACATGCATTATTAACAATAATAATGGCTAAATGTTTGCTGATCGCTTATTATGTGGTAGGCAACATCCTAAGCACTTTATGAAGATGACCTGATTTAATCCTCACCATAACTCTAAAGTAAGTACCATTCTTATCTTCAGAGAATGCCACAGAGATATTAAGTAACCTGCCGGAGGCCACAGAGCTATTAATTGCCTGTTAGATACCTAGGGCCTGGCACATAGTGGCTACTTAGTATTGAATAATTATTCATCTCAGGAATTACTAAATCGGTGAATAAATGTGAAAATAAGTAGATTTCTGTTTCCATTACAGAAAGCTCACGTGGGAACCGCTCCTTGTTCATCTCACAAACCATCCTTCCTGCCTGATGACTCGTTAAGGTTTCGGGCACTGCTACCGGATGAATGAGCAAAAGAACCCAAGAGCAAACCAAGGAAGAGAGTCCAAACCCCAGTAGAGTTGCTTGCTGGCTCCAGCTAAGGAGCTTTAGCTTCCTGGGGCCCTTTTTGTTGCCTGTCAAATGCAGAGAAGGTACATCCTTCTAAGTTCCTCCTAGCACTAAAAGTTTCTAGGAAAAATGAAGAGACTGAGATTTTGTGATAGGGCAATCCCACACCAAAGACGTCTCACAGGTTCTTCTGGGTTGCTTCCCCAGGTAACATTTCCCGCTTGGATGTGACAGCTGATCCAAGTGTTACTCGAAGGCAGAGCCAATCTCTGTCCTGAAAGAGTTAACTTAGCTTGATCCTTGGTTCACCCCATTCTTATCGAGTCACACCCAAGAAACGTAAATGCGGGGTGTGAACAAGACAGCTCTGTTTATGTGGGAAGACAGAAGCCAGGGAAAGAATTATTAAGCACCTGATGAAACTCTCATAAATAAAAATCAATAAAGAACAATGATCCCCAGCTGGATTATGCAACTGGCCAGGTTCGAGAGACCTCCTAAGTTATTCTCTTGTCTCCTGGCCCCTCTACCAGAGCCCTGCTTCCCTGAATAGATGCTGGTCCCCAGTCTCCCACCACCACCATTAGCACAGGTGCTTGTGAGCACATATACACTCACTGATGGTATGAACGCCAGGGGCCTGGTGAATACTTGAGAAATGCCGAAACCCAGATACACTCCAGATGGTGTTGAGAAGTGTCCACCTGGGTGCAAGGTAGGGGTCTGGTTGGATTGCATTTCAGTATTCCCACCCAAACTGTGGCTAACCAGAAGCTTGGCTTTATGCCCCATGCCTGCCACACCTGCAACATCTGGCTTAGCATTTATGATCAGCCACATGTATGCTAATGCCCAGCATTTCTTGTTTGACTAATGCTAATCACATGCCACTACACCAGAGGAAACCTAAACCTTATGTATAAACAAGACAGTGTCTGTTTGTGTGAAGAGAGACCAAATCCCTCTTCTGGGGTTGCGCCTCACAAGAAGAAAGATAAGCACTGGCCTTGGAGAGCTGGGCATTAATTATCCACACATGAATCCAATATGGGCAGGACTGGACCACAACCAGAATAAGCAGTCACTATAGAGGATGTCTGTGCCTATCCCACACCCCTACATCCTTGGGGATCTGTACCTCCACATCCTCGGGGACCTGATCCTCCCTCACCTCAATTATGATTCATGAATGGTCTGCTAATCACAGTAGCCAGTTCCTCTGGCTTTGACCATCATAAAACCAGCAGTGGGTCAATCACAATGCTCCCTGAGATTTTTTTCAACTTTGAGCTGAAAGATAAAGATTCCAGTCTCTTTGGGTCATGAACCTACAAATATATGAAGCAGAGCTTACCAATGAGGCTTCCTGTCTACAGCAGGAAGGAATGGAACCAACACAGAGCAAAATGTTGAGAGACAAAGATGGGAGGAGGGGGGATGGGAATGACTTTGTATCTGGGCCGCCCGTCCTGTGAGTTAACGATTTTCTCGTTTTGTCCAGTTAGTTTGAGCTGGGTTTCTGAAGTGTGCCACTCCAGTGACCTCCACAGACACTATCCATACTCACGGTGCATTTCCAAATGTATCTCCCACTCTCAGCACCCCGGGTTTTAATGAGACAGACTATCACCCCTTTGAAATGTCTTTGTTCTTCCTCATAAGAAAGGCATAAACATTCCAAGGCAAGAACCACTCTTACTCAACATCACAAACGAGAAGACTTTTCCTTTCCCTTTGTATCTCAGGTGCCAACCACAAGATGCTAGGACTCTGCCACTTCAAGCCATCAAAGCTTATAAAACGGGGGCTGGCCAGACAAGCCAGGCAACACCCTGCTGGTGATTTTTGAAGAGGACATCCTCATGGTGGACAAGCTTCTGTTCATCCCCCTGCTGGCTGACTGCCTGGGAGGAGCCACCTTCAGATCACCTAGGCAGACCCACAAAGGGCTAGGTGTGTGAGGCCATGATATTTCCTAATAAAACTGTTCTGAAAACCCTCCTGGTATAGCGCCACGCAGTTGGGCCACTTGACTTTTTTCTATGGGACCTTTGTAATTACTTAATTTGTTTGTTTAATTTTATCTTGGAGGAGAGTTGCATGTCAAACTTTTTTTTTTTAAAAAAAGAAAGCTGCCGCATACAATCACTGAGAAGAGTAACTCTGAAAGCTAAAAACTTTCCCCTCCTTGAACCTTGAAGGACTGCCTGGGGATAGGAACCATGAAGGCACAACGAGGAAGGGAAGCCTGAGTGGAAGTTCGCCCAGGACCCTGGTCCCCCCTCTTCTCCCCTCCCTACCCAGCCGTGTCTCCACCTGAGGCTGGAACATGGCAGGCACTACCTGGTGGCTAGTATGTTTGCTGCTTCAGCCTGATGGGATGCTCTTCCTATGTCCTGGACAGTTAGTGTGCCCAGGCTCGGAGGAGCTTGGCAGATGTCTCCCCAGGGCAACGGAAAGCAGCCATATCCCACGGTGGACTCAACAACTCCTCGTCACCAAAACAAAAACATAACAGTTCTGATTGCCATGGAGAGTTCAATCCCCTTGTCCTGGGATTGGCACTGACTGGAATTCCAAGGGCTCTGACGGAGCTACCTCCTGAGAGGTCTAAATATGGCACATCCAATCTCAACCCAAACACATGGGCTGGACTAGTGCCCAGGGCTGAGAGCCCCCACCGCCCCACCCAGGGCCAGCTGGCAAGTCTTGACTTCGAGCTGCCTGTTGAGTGGTGGGCATTTCGGAGATGCCAGAGATGTGATGCTGTGGTCAGCCCTGCAGCCTAAAGCCAAATGATAAGGGACACTATTATTTGTGAGGGTTAACTGCGAGTGCAATCCTGAGCAGAGAATGCATGCAGGGAAAGGAGGGAGAGAATACAGAGGTGTCAGGAGGGAGGGAAAGAGGGAGGAAAAGGAGGTAAGGACCACAGACCTACTTCTTAGCCAGCTCCTTAAAAAACAGGGGATCTTTTTTTGCTCCTGGGGAACACCTCTTTAATCAAGCCTCTCCATGGAATTTAGGGCTTAAGCCCTGGAATCAACTGGAACGAAGATGCCTTCTAGTCGTGTGACCAATGGAATTGGTTTTTCAGTTTCCACATCTCTAAAATGGCCCAAAGGACTCCTGCAAGTGTGCAGTGCGATCATGGATTTAAGCGCCAAGCACACAGGAGTTGTTCCATAAATAATGGCTGTTAGAGGAGACTATGGCCATAGTGGCAGCAGAAGTTGGATAAAAGCAAAGATTTGCTTCAGTCCCTCACCTGGCCTTTGGTTTCTCTCCCTTGGAAAGGGTACCACAGGGTGGCTGAGGCCACCAGAATAATGTGGAAACTCCCAGCCAGGACAAGCTAAGCACAGCAGACAAAGGAAACCTTCTGCAGAGCAGAACAATAAAACATTCACGCCCACATCTAGTCAGAACTTCAAAACAGCAGAATGGCCACTGCTCCTTAACTCCCAAATGTCAACCCCCGGGTCACCCTTACCTTGGTGTTCATGCAGGACTTCCCTCGCTTGTATTCTTTGTGGGAGCCACGCTTGTCCAGTTTGTACCACAGGGCTTTGGCCTTCCAGGTGGTCACCTTGGACTTGAGCTTGGAGTAGAAGTTTCTGTGGTCCAGAGGGTCCAGGTCCAAGTGTTGGGTGAGGATGTTGAAGGCTTGGAGGGTCCCTTTGCATGTGGAAGCCTGGACAAAGTTCTCAAACACCTGCCCGGCCTGGCTCTGCTTCTCATCCTCATTCTCCCCCATGGTTCAGGAGCCACGCAGAGCAGTGGTGTGGCAGGACAGAGGGGATCACCATGAAACACCCAGAGAAGCGTCACACCTGCAAAGGTGGGTGGAGACAGAGGTGAGGTGCATGGGCAATGAGGGGAGAGTGGGTGATGGGCACCAAGAGGAAGCAATGAAATTCCTTTAAGATACTAAAACACTCATCTTCATTCATTATACTTAGTGTTCAGCCTAGACCATCTTTGGAAGGTGTACATCATACCCCCTAACCCAGCAATGATGTCTTGCGGCCAATCTCTCTCCCCAGTACCTACTCACTCCTCTCCCTGGCTGAAAAGAAACAGATTGCGCAAAGCTATATATACCCTGACTCATGTCAACAGTACCTGGTCAATCTTGCTACAAGCCAGATGGCTCTGGAAATAGTGACTAGTGTAAGGAAAAAGCCAGAAAAATGCACTAGGTTTAATACCATGGAAAACCTACTGTTCTTGGTGCAGCAAGTTGATTGGCTAATAGGAATCCAATCTAGCCCCATGACATCAGTGCATAAGCAAAATCCCAGAGCATGGTCCTCTCCAGGCCTCGTGAAAGTCCCACTTGGGTTCAGACATGAACTTTAAAATCTTTCATCATTAGTTACCCAAGGGCAGGTGTTTTCCCCCAGACAAGTTACCAATTGCAATTTCTCAAACCTGTTTCTGGAATCTGCTGGAAGCACACCATTCACCTTAGTCAGAAACACAGAAGACAGAGACACATGGGCCTCCCCTTTCCAATGGACAAAAGGAGTCTGTGCTTTGTAAGGCCAGGCTGAACTGGCTGGGACAAGTGCTCAGGCTGATGGAAGGGAAAATTCGATGGGTGTTCACTCACTTCACAAAAATAGCTTGCCTGGGTTTTGGCACGGTTACCTCTCCCTGTACCACTCTAACCTCAGGCATTTCTTAGGAAAGTCACTGAAGTTTCAAAGGAACGAAAATAAAGTAGAGCTGATTTTCCAAAATACTAGCTATTTTGTTGGAATCCAAAGCTAGTGCAAACTGGCCAGTGTGGAGGGGCAGGGCCTGGGCTGGACAGTGGTCAGGAGGGCTTGTGGGGTCTGTAAACAAGAGGGCTTGCCAGACTGAGCTCTCCAATAGGGCTTCACACACCCCAGAACATTTATACGGGTACATTTGGATCATAGGTTGGTTTACAATATTAAGAGTAAGGGAAAGTGTGCTTCTCATCTTCCCTCATCTCTGACTCATTCATTCGGCAACCACTGCTGGAGGCTCAGGCAACATGCTTGGGGCTGGGGATAGAGGGGTAGCCAATGCAGGCTTAGACCCGACCTGGCAAGAAGACAGGACCAGAGAGATGATGACAAGACTACAGGCAGGTGCTCAGGAGCCAGGGCAGCAGGTGTGCAACAGAGCTCGAGGAGTCCAGAGGGGCCCAAGAAGCTCCAGTCCTGTGACTGGGAGGATTTCACTTGAAGACTAGGGAGTGACATTCCAGACAAAGGAAAAACGAAGTGTGTACGTCAACTCCCCAATTCTGGAAAGAGCTGCACAGTTGCAGAATGACAGCAAGTTCCAGGGGTTGACAGTCCAGAGAAGGTGGGTGTTGGGAACGTCCAGGACAGGTCATGGAGTGCGTCCCCTCTAGGCCTAGGAGCACCGACAGATGGTGTGGGACCCTGCCCTCCCTTCCAGCTTCTCTGGGGAGCGTCCAGTATGCCTGGCACTGTGCTCAGCTGAAGGCAGACCAGCATACACTCCTGGCTGGCTGGCCCACCTCGACCAGGCTCCAGGCCCAACCTGGGGGTCCTGGCCCATGCCACTCAACAAGTTCCACAGGCTGGGAGGGCTGGCTCTGCAGGACTCTGCCTGGCCCAGATGAGACCTGGATTCCTCTGTGGATGCTACCCCAGCTCCTTTAATGTCCACTGAGCTCCCTTTGGCACCCCTCGTGTAAACACTGCCACCTCTGGTGTCTCGACTTTCCCCCACGTGCTGCACTTGCCACCCAGAATGCATAAATGGAAAGCCAGACTCGTTTGCTTTTCTCAGCATATTAACATTCTCAGGCTTTATCTATCTTTGGATCTACTTCTGTGCCAGCAGGAACAAAGGACGCAGTGGCTGGCTGAGAGCTACAAGGCATTCAACTGCTCCCCTGCGGTCCTTTCCAAGGATGGCCAGGTGGCTCTGGGGCCTTGGGAGCTGGGGTCCATGGCCTGGCATGGCCCTTGGCTGCCCACGCAGCCTCGCACAAGCCGCACAGGCTTTGGGCCTCAGTGTCTTCTTGTATAAGAGATGGATGATGATCTCCACCTCGATGGCTGCTGTGAAGAGGAAGAAACTGGAGGCTCAGCCGTGCGCTCGGGCCTGCCGCAGCTTCCCAGGCGGACTCGTATCTGGGGGATGCACCAGGCTGAAAACCAAAGTGTGTAAGTCAACTCCCCAAGTTGCCAGCTCCTCCGTGGTCTAAAATCATGCCCTGTTGGGAGGGATCGAGCCCGATCTGACTCCCAGACAATAATTTACAAACTGGAAGAACTTGTCTCCTCCCTCCAAAGAAAAATGCACAACTTAATCTCAGGGCTCCAGTGGAGAAAGAGCCAAAGGTGGTGCTGAGGGCTCCGGGTGGGCGTGAGAGCTCCGGGAACCTTCTCTTATCTAGGATGAGATAAGGAGAGGTGCAAGGAGATGGCCTGACAGGAGGAGATAAAGGCAGCCTTGGACATGTACCCCCACAGCCTGTACCAGGCTCAGACCTGCCTCCCTTGATTCAAAGAGTCAAATCTCAACCTTTAAAATCAGCTTGCCAATTTAAGTCAGAGAATTTAAAGATGATGCTGACATCCGCAGTGGGTAGCTTGCCCTGTGGGAAAACAGAACATTTAGAGTCAGAAAAACCTGGGTGGGAATCTGATTTCAAGCACATTGAGGCTGTGTGACTCTAGGGGAGTTCTCTCACCTGTCTCAGCCTCAGTTTTCTCATGTGTAAAATGGGAACAATACTATTTGCTTTCTAGGGTGGTAAGGAATCAATGAGGTAAGGCACACAAAGTATTGAGCTCCTGGCTGCTACGTGACAACAAGTACTCATTACTATTCTTCAAGTGGCCCAAACACACTCAAACCAAAAGGAAGGGGAAAAGAGAATATGATTCATGATAACTTCACTGTTTCCCAGGTGAAGGAATTTGATAGACTTTAAACCCACAGGACAAGTGCTTTCAATCATAAGACCTGAGTTCAAACGCGTTTCCTCACCATGTAGCTCTGGGCAAGTCACTGAACTTGGGAGCTTTAAGTTCCCCGTATGTCAAGTGGGGAACCTCATGCAGTGTGGTCTTGGTGAGGAGCTAAAGACACACAGGGTGCAGGGTGGTGCCACTAAGGAACTGAAAAGGCTCAGGAGGACTC
Source organism: Sciurus vulgaris (assembly GCF_902686455.1). Taxonomy (NCBI): domain Eukaryota; kingdom Metazoa; phylum Chordata; class Mammalia; order Rodentia; family Sciuridae; genus Sciurus; species Sciurus vulgaris. The sequence goes on from NC_136472.1 coordinate 60,162,786, forward strand.
AGTGGGCCTGAGCGTCAAGTTTTCAGAGACCTAGGGTACTGCTTCTGGTGGGTACCCTTCCCCTGCCCCCAGAAGAAGGAGGTCAAGAGTGTGTTAGCTCAGAGGACCCTGGGTGGCTAGCTGTGGGTGGACAAGTCTTGTTTATCACCAGCCGGCTGCTGCCTTTTTGGAGTTTGATATGTCTTAGAAATAGAAGCAATTAGGCAGAAGGATGAAAGGTTCTGCATTTTCTGGGAAGAAACAAGATGTGATGCTGTAGTTTCCAAGAATAGGTTTGAAGTAGTTTGGGTTTTGCCAACTGGAGTCCCTTATTTGTGGTTTCTCTGTTCCCCTGCCTATGTGACATCATGAGTCACAAAGCTATTCCCTGCCCCTGCCTCTAGCCACTACAAATAAGATTCAAAGCCTCAAACTACAGGTGACAGTACTGGTGATGGGCTCAGCCTATGGCATCTGGGAGACAAGTTCAAGGTTTGTGCAATCCCTGAGCCCCTCTCAAAGGGAGTGACGGGGTCTCTGGACCCTAGTTTTGCCTCTGCACTCACATTTAGCATTATACCTTCTGCTCCACCTGAGCCTCATCATCTGCCAAACAGCAGCAAACAGTGTGACAAGGCCTTGGGAAAATTATAGAGTTCCATAAAACCTCAAGGAGTTCTGGGGAGGGACACTGGGCAGAACCTTTCCATGAGGAGAAAGCTCAACCCTCAATCCCTTGAGGGACACAGACAAGATCTGTTTCAAGGTCAATGCAATCTAAGAACAAAGTCCTCTTGCCTACTCACACCTGCTGTCTCCCAGGTCTGCCTCCCTAAAGGACCTTGGGAAGGCTCAGCAAGGGAATGGGGTGTCCATTCTGCACTCGCAGGGGGTGGAGCACGGACTGACAGCTCGCTCTGAGCATACATGAGCCCAACACCTGAGAAGAGGCAGGAGCCAGTCAGGGACTTGGCAGTGGTAAATGTCTGTAATGCATCTATCTCTCGGCAGACCCCTGGGTCTGATTCACAGGTGGGGCCTGCAGACCCCATCTTCCCTCCCTCTTTTCCATCTCCCACGAGGTAGCCAACTTAAACCAAAAGGAGCAACTCCAGGGCTGGGAAGAGACTGCTTGCCCTGCTTGTGGTCTCCTTCCAGCCTTCCCTCTATCATCTCCACAGTGGAGAAGGCATTGCCTTCTAGGCCGCCTGCTGGGTGGGTAAGACAGCCTTAGGAAGTCTTCTTTGTCATTCTCCAGAGAGAGGAGGTCTGTGTCTCCAAAGATCACTCTCTACTTCCTAGTCTTAGCCCTGAGATCGCCCACAGGAAGTTGAAGGCCTTCTCACATAGGCTACACCCATGCCTGCTGGAGCCACTCCAGAAAAGTCAAAAGGAAGGCATGCAGACACCCACCGTGAAAGCCCTAACACAGTCCCAGACTGCAACAGGGGCCCAAACACAACCCCCGTCCCTGTCACCCCACTGCCCATGGAAGGAGCTCTGGAAGAGGCTACAAGTCAACTGCAGGCCTGGCCTTCCATGCCTGCTCCCCCACTGTGAGCCCTAGTTCATTTTGCTCCTGTCCTTCTGGCTCCCACACTCCCACACTCTACAACAGTGCGCAAACTCCACCGGCCTCACACATCCCTACTTCTACCCCTCCATCCACTCCCTCTTGGAGCCACTCACGGTGCCAGACCCCAGGATGACCCATGAGTCAGTCCCCACCCTCTAGGATCTCACTGCCCAGTGCTAGGAGACACCTAGATGCTGACCAAGCACAGTGCCAGGAAGGAGGGAAGGCAACATCTCAGGGGCCACTGCCAGCCAGGCCCTTTTGCCTGCCTTACCCTAAGTAGTTCTTGCAACAGACTTGTGGGCTGGTAAGTGCACTTTCCCTCTCAAAAGTATGGGTCTTAAAACAGTCATCTCAGAACTTGCCATCTCTTTTCTGTAATGCATCTACAATTTTGCTGTATGTGGGTATAATCTCGTTTGTGTGTGTGTATATATATGTATCTATGTGTACCTGTCTCTATATGATGGATGTATGCACATGCATATTTATATATGAATGGATTTTCAAATTTTTCCTGAAGATTTCTATCCATGCTTCACATCTCTGCCCGTGCTGCTAAGCCTCTCTTCAGGACCTTCTAGAAAAAGAAAGAAGTCTGGCCCAGGCATGAGGAGACCTTGGCTTGACCTCTGGCCTGACCCTCCCGTTGCCCTCCTAAGGACACTGATATGGATCCTGTCAATATGTAGCAGAAACAAACTGGCCCTTTCTGAAGGCACTGTGTGAATTATATCAGTTAAGTTCATGGTCTCTGGCAGTTCCGGGCCTGGAGGGTGCAAGTGTCAACTGCAGGACACTTTCTTAAGTCATGGGGTGACCTAACAATAGTCTCAGGCTGTTCTCTGTATTTCCCTGATTTTCCACCCAGAGGATGCGTGATTGTTGAAGCTTGTTGCTTTAGACAGGTTCCACGTCTAGGAGTCTCCTCTCCCTGACCATCAGTCCCAGCATTAGAAAGTAGGCCTTGTGCAGACTTCTCAACTCACTCAGGTCTGACAGGGATGGCCTCCTAGGCCTGCGTGACTCGCCAACACTAGCAATGCTATTCTTCTCCAGAAAAGAAAGGGCCCTCCTGCCCTAAGCCCTGATGCTAAGCCACCTCACTTAAATTCAAACAGGTCAGGGACAAGTTCCCTCCCAGCAGCTCCACTCTCCAGAGCACAACCCTCAGGTCCAGTATGGTGTCCCCCTTCCAAAGACCACGCCCTCCCCGTACCAGTGTAGACTGTGGATGACAGCACCTTCCACCCAAGTCTTAGCTGTGCCCACAGGACCCCTGCCAGTGACCCCCAAGATGGACACCTATTTATCTGGTTGACAAAATAAACAAAATAACATAGATCTCACTACCTATAGAAACTTGGCAGACAATTCTGGGGGTGCCCTGAGCCACCTGGATCATACATTGGGTAACCAGGGAAACTGTGAACTCTTACTTCCAGTTTCCAGGAAGCCAACATATCTTAACATGGATAGTGGGAGGTGGCCACCGTAAGCAGGATCACAGACAGAAAGCAGAATGGCAGTTGCCAGGGGCTGGGGCGGGGGGTGAGTGCTGAAGGGGTGCAGCCTCAGGGAGGGATGATGAGAAAGTTGGGTGGATGGTCGGTGGGTTGGCTGCTCAGCAATGTCAATGTGCTTAATGGGGCCGATGGTCACTGAAATGTTAAAATGGCAAATTCCATGTCGACCATATTTTACCACAAAAACAATGATAAAATGCATACAAAACGAGACCACCACCCAAGAATGGGAGTTGCCCAAGGCTTGAGTTCAGAGTGTGTGCCCTGATTAACAATGAAGTTCATTTCTACAATACTACCGCGTTACAGTATAGTAAATGCCAAGTACAGTGGCACACACCTGTAATCCCAGCAACTTAGGAGGCTGAGGTAGGAGAATTGCAAGTTCAAAGCCAGCCTCAGCAACTTAGTCAGGCCCTGTTTCAAAATAAAAAATAAAAAGGGCTGGGGATGTAGCTCAGTGGTTAAGTTCTCCAGGGTTCAATGCCTGGTACCAAAAAAAAAAAAAAAAAAAAAAAAAAGGTAATAAGAAGTCATTACACTAACGAAAGAAACTTGCTGGTTTTTAATTTAGTTAAGTGAAATAGTTTTCAACTGTTTTTTGTTTTTTCAAAGTTATCAATGCTTTTCTTACCCTTCCCTCCAAATCTCATTTGAGTACAGGAAGCCCCTTGAAGCTCAACCCTGCCAAGTCCCCAATATTTATCTTTTATTCAGTCTTCTCCAGGCCCCCACCACTGCCACACACATATCCACAGGCACCTGTGCGGTCTCCTTCAAGCTTCGGGGAAGTTCTGGTACCAGTACCTTGGACTTAGTTCCTGGGGCTCACCACACATTGCCTCACCTGGGAGAACACTTCTTACCTGGGTGCTGATGATCCCTGCACAGTACTGCTGGAAGACCATGGTCCCTGAACACAGAAGGCACTCTTCCCTGCAGACAGCAGGTTCCCTAAAAGCTCCTTGAAGACAGGTCTGGGTCAGCCCTGGTCTGCTGGACTCACTTTGGCTTGAATGAGTGCAAATGAGAGCTGTGTGAGGGGACAAGCCCCATCCCTCAAAATCAGGGCTTGGCCTACTTTTTTTTGACTAATGTCAACTTCAAGGACCCTACCTATGAATGCTTTTTGATTCATCAGAAAACACCACTGTCATGCACCAAAATGGTTCCATTTATAAAAACAGTGTCAGAACCATCATGTACCATTCTTGCTGCTCTGTCAGGGCACACTAACCTGAGCACACCTTCATCCCATAACCCCTAATCCACCTTCCAGCCTCCTTTTCCCAAGGTCACCTTGCCTCTCACCCCAACCCCTTCCCCAGTGTTCCCACAGCACCCTGTACTGACTGTGATCACAGCCATTCTGGCATGAGGCCCTCTCTACCGAGCATGTGCTGAAGGACTAAAGGAACATATGATCTTGAGAACATAACTGTTGCCATTTAATGAGCATCTGTGAAGTCTCAGGCAATGTGTTACACCTTTATACAGGTGGAAGTAGTTAATCATTATAACAAAGGCATTGTTGGATGTTAGTATTATCCTCGTTTTTTAAAAAATTAAAGAAGTCAGCAACTTGCCCGAAGTCACAGGGCCAGAAGGTGAATCTGTGATTCAACTTCCCACAGCCAGAGTCCAGAGGACTCTTAACCACCATTCATTCCCACACTGCTCCACACAGTGGATGGAACCACTGCCTTGCACACCAAATCATGGCCTCTGGTCCTCAAACTCCAAACTGCCAGGATGTGTAGTCATGAGATGTCATGCAATACGAAATGAGGACAGTAACTAATCCACCAATAAACACTACGCTAAGAAGTGACCCTCCTGTCATGGCAGGGAAGCATGGCAGAGACAGGATAGCTGGCCCCAGGTGAGTTGCTCCTTCCTCCTCAGCCCTTCCCTGCAGCTGTATGAGCCCAGGTGATCTACTTCTGGGTCATGGAACACAAGCAGGAGGGGCTTGCGCCACCTCGAGGACTGACCCATCAAACCTTCCATGAGGCCCTTTGTGCTCTTCCTCTCCTCCAGAGCACAGTGGCTAAAAACCATGGGACAAAGATGGCAGAGCCACGGGGAGAAAGGAGCCGGGTTCCCTGGACACCCACTTGGCAGAGAGCCCTTCACGTGTGTGGGAAATAAACTTGAAATCTGTGAAGCTGCGAGAATCTGGGATTCATCTGTGAGGCAGCAAACATCACCTTAATGAAGCCAGTAGGGATTTGTGGTGGGCATGTCACATTTGGCCTGTGTCACAAGGTATTTCCTCCAACCAGAAGCTTGGTCACGTGGGGATCCACATCGCACTTGAGCCACCACAGCTGTACCCACTTCTGGTAACAACCCGCACTGTCAGTCTATGTCCGACTTTCCTTGAGTACCTCAGCATCCTGGAGCAGTTCCTAGGCGCCGCCACCTCCACACCCAATCTGAAAAAACACATCCTTTCCCTATTTGACCAGAGACTGGGACAGACACGCTAGTTTACTCCCTTGCTCTCCCTTCCAGCCTGAGTGTTTTGGAAGGCTCCTGCGGTCCTGCGAACCATGTGATGTGAGGGAAGGAACGTGGCTCTCTGAGTCACAAGCTCTCTTGAACAAGTCATAACAGCATAGTGTTCCTGTGGAAATTAAATGGAGGTGCCTCTCACAGCACCAGGCTCCCAGACATACCAGGTAAGTGTCAGCAGTGGCACAGGGCATGGGAACACCACTACCCCGCTCCAGGCTGCCTAAGCCCAGCCAAGGCAGAGGGTGGAGGCGGCTCATTCTCCCCTTAACCAACCTTCTGCTAAGGTGGCACAGCTACGGCCATACTATCTACCAAATCTCTGCCTAGCATCCCAATAAAGTCATGCCCCAGGTGACTCTTTGTATTTGGGTGGCACTACTCTTCCTGATTTGCTGAAATTAGGTGTCAGGAACTTGAATCCTCATAATTAGTCTGAATATAGTGAGGGATACTGGGGAAGAGGGGGAGAAGTCATGGAAAAGTACACTTGACGGGGCTTCTCACTGATGCCTGCTCATGGTGTGCATAGCACAGCATCAGGGAACCTAGGGTGAGCACAGAGCTGACCCCACCCCCAGCCACTGGACACCCACTGGGTGTCTGATGGTCTGTCCTCCACAGGTCCCCCTGGGTTTGAAGAACTGCCACCTGACTGCATTTTTCACCCTCCAAAAGGATTCATTGTCCAATAAGTTCTTTGCTGTTTCCTTTTTTTTTTTTAATTAATAAATTCATTTTTAGTTATGGATGAACACAATACCTTTGTTGTACTTATTTATTTAATTCATTATTTTTAATGCCGTGCTGAGGATGGAACCCAGGCCCTCACACGTGCCAGGCAAGTGCTCTACCACTGAGCCACAACCCCAGCCCCTCTTTGCTGTTTTCTGACTTGTGAACTGATCATTAAGTCACTCCCAGACCTGGGCACAATTTCAACCACAGTGAGACCTGAGTTTGCTTTTAGTGGAGGAAACAAAATCACACGTCATGCTCTGCTTCCTACCCTTCGCAGCAGAGGTCCCCCAAAGAAGACTCTGCCCTCACAACGCCCCCCTTCCTCACCTCCCAGTCATACTTCAGTGACCACAATCTGGCTTCCACTCACACGCCCCCAGGGCACACGCTCTGCGTCATCTCCCACTCTGTGTTGCTAAGTGGAGTTGTCACTAACCCAGCCTTATCTTGCTAGTGGTCTCAGCATTTCTGGTCTTTTGTAGACTCCTCACTCCCCTGAAAGTGAAGGTTCTGATCTCCACCCTCCAGGAACTCAGCACCTCCATGGCTCCACCAGCATCACGCATGTCTCTCTGCCACATTCCAGGCCAGGTGTTACCTGCCATGAGACATTTTCCGCTCCCCTGAAGAGACCTTGCATGTGGTCTGTTTGTCTTGGCCTGCTCCTCTGCTCCTCCTGCAGCCCAGCCTCTGTGGACAGGCGCTCCTGTCTCATCCTTGGAGTCTATGCTGTTGGACCCCCTTCCTTTACCTCGCTGAGCCAGCTGGTCACCACATCCTGCCTCCCCAGTACCCCTGGTCACTGGTCTCCCATCCTTACTCGGAGGTGCCGGTCTCCATCTGCTCTCACCGGAACCCAAAGCCTGCGCATCGGTGCCTTTCCTGCCTCCTGATTCGCCTTCCTCCAATCCCCCAATCTCGAAGTGCAGCTGGAGACATCTTTGTATAAGAAACACACACTTGGTCTGGTCAGGTTCCTGTTCACAGCCCTTCCACAGTGGGCAGGGCCAAGTCGAGACATCTCAGTAGAGCAAGGCAAACACTGCCTTCACGACCCAGCCCCTGTCCGCCCCTCCAGCCTCTCCTCCCATCCTCCCCTGGTCCTCAAGACCCACTGAACCATCCCCAGTTCCCTGGGTACACTGTGTCCTGGCTTGTGCCCGTCCATGTCTGAAAAACCCAGCCAGGCTCTGGTCACTAGTGAAACCCCAGTTAATTTTACAGCTGAAACCACCATGGCAGCGATTGTCGCAGATCCCAGTTTGGACTCTGGAGTCAGGCAGACTGGCTACAAATCCTGACCCACCACTTACTAGGTGTGTGAGCCCATATGAGTTACCGAACCTCTTTGAACCTCAGTTTTCTCATCCATAAAATGGGGATAATAATAGTCCTGTCCCACTGGGTTACTTGAGGATGAAACACAAGGCCGCCTAGTTAGGCAGGGCTCTCCATTGGACAGTGCTTCTTTGAAACCTCACTTGCCCTCCCAGCCCCTCTTCCCACACTACATCTGTGGAGGTTTGTATGATGATTTCTCACACACACTGATCTACTTGTGGGCTTGTCTGCCTCAAACTATGAGCTCTCTGAGGTCAGAGGCTGCACCTGTGCCTCTGGCAATGTTAGATGTTCGCTAACAACTGCTTGTGGATAAATCAAATCAAGAGCATCGCATAAAATTCAGGATACATGGTAGCTTGGACTGTGACTATTCATAAAGTCCCAGGGGTACCTATACCCCTGAACCAGTTCAAACTTCCCTGCCTGGCTCCCTGGGGCCACCCACACGGTGTAGCCCCCTCTTCTTAGGCTCAGTTCCCAAAGGTGCTCAGGCTCTGCCAGTGGCTGTGTCTTCTGGGTCACATCAGCTCTCTGCCTTTCTTCTCCCATCCTGCTTGGATCTCACCATCCTCTGAAGCCAAGTCAGCCACAGTACTCACGGAAGACCTGCTAGGAGCCTCACAGTCTATTGAGGGAATAAAAGTCCCAATTTCCTGCAGCAGAGATGGACATCCAGACTTGCAGACCCAGAGTGGGGAGACAGAATGCCTGAGAGCCAGGGAGAAGCTCCTGGGGAAGCTGGCTCACAGCTGGGTCTCCAGGGTGAGCTGCAGCATGCAGGTGTGGAAGCTGCCCGTTTCTTACCCGCCTTTCTTTCTCTTGCATCATTCTAAATTCCTGGGGTCTTTGCCAGAGGCCACCAAACCTGACTGCACAGAAAATTCACCAAGAAGTGTCCAAACATTCATCTTCCTGGGCCCACTCCCAAACAGAATCTCTGCAGCCTAAAGTCCAAGAGGAAAAGCACTTTTAACTTCCCAGGAAGCCAGGCGTTGTGAGGCACAACTGCAATGCCAGCAACTGGGGAGGCTGAGGCAGGAGGATCACAAGTTCAAGGCCAACCTGGGCAACTTAGCAAGATCCTGTCTCAAAACTAAATTTTTTTAAAAAGGGCTGGGGATATAGCTCAAGGGTAGAGCATCTCTGGGTTTAGTCTCTAACAACACACATGCATGCACACAACACACACACACACACACACACAGAGTTCTGTCTGTTTGGAAAACAGTGGCCTCACTCCATCGCTTCTATCCCTTCATCCTCTGACAACCTGCACCGTACACAGATCCTCCCCTATTAGCTGGGGTACCAGGTGAACAACAGAACTGTGACCTGCTGGGGGAGACAAACGGTTATAATACCAGGGTCACAAAGGCCATCGACTGGGTCATCGGCACTTCATCTAGTCTTGAACCCATCATTTTTTTGTGTGCATTAATCTCATCTGTTCAACAGATGTGTGAACTTCTTAAGGAAAAGGCCAAGGTCTTTAGTTTCCTTTCTAATTCCCAGAGTATTTGCCTCAGTTCTAGGTACCTGGTCTGTTCTCAATATTTAATAATCAAGTAATTCAGCTTTGCCTACGACATCCTCTTTTGGATGCTGATGGGTTGCCTGCCGACTCTGGTCTCTATGACCCAGTAATGGTGCTAGTCCTGCCCCAGGAGGTGGTTGGTACCTATGTTCATCAAATGAAAGAATGTTTGCCAGTAAAAATCTGTCTCAGAAGGGAGGAAACTGCCTCCACCTTGAAGTTTTTCAAGTTGAATTACAGACCTTAAACTTCAGCATTAATTTCCTAACATGCAGTGACACAAGCATTGTGGTCTATGTTGCCATCAATGTTATTGACAATATGAATAACGCCTTCCTGGGGCTCAGCAGTGGGCTCTCCACGTAGACGTGCCAAGGCCATGGAAGGTGGGTGCTTGTCTATTCCTTCTATTGGGCCATCCATGCAGCCCACAGGGCAGCTGCTCATGCCCTCACCCTAGTCTCCGCACACAGACCTATAAATGTCATTCAGTCTTTATGAGCAGGTGTGTCCACCCGCATGGACAGATGAGTCCTACCTGAGTCAGAAAGGACTAAGACCTGTTTATAAGCCTACCAACATGTCACACTTGGGAAGCCAGGAGCTAGGGTTTAACATAAGATTCCCCATGTTGCAGAGAAGCAGCATAACAAAGCAAGGACTCACAGCACGGGTACTGGAATGGGACATTCAGTCAGGTGGGGGTGGGTTGGGCAAGCAGAAATAGGGGAGTGGACTCCACACTGCTTCCACCAGGGCCAGCATTCCCAGTACCTTGAAGTTGCTACTGGTATTTGTTTGAATTCCTGAAAATAAGGTTCATAATCTTGAGGTGATGTGGATCAAAAGTTAGCTGCCCCCAAGGCCCCACCCAGGAGACAGCTTTATCAGGCAACCCTTTGGCTCCCAGGGCCAAAGGGGTCTTTTCTGCAGTGCATGCTGGATCCTGCATGGCACGCAGGCAACTCGGACAGAGACCTATTCACTTCCTGTTCACTTCTGCTGGGAGACAGGACTTGCCTGCTGCTTATCCATTCACTCGTATATTCATTTTACAGACCTGGATGACTCTGGGCCAGGAAATGTGCCTGAACACAGCTTAACAGTCCCCAGATGTCACCTCAGGAGAGCGAGAGACCAGAAACTGACAGGGGGAGACAGCTCTGAGGAAGTTCTTCCTCACTTTTCCAGGAGCGCTGTAGCTGGGGAAAACACAGCTGTCCAGTGGCAGTTTGGAGGTCTGGGTAGAAGTGAGGGATGAAGACAGCTCTGGCCCACCCGATTACTGTACAGAGGAATTGAAGACTCCTGGGAACTGTTTCCCCCAAAGATCCATAAAGCCAGTTAAGTAAATGCAGAAAGGTTCTCTGATCAGATAAGGTAGTATCCATCATCCCTAAAATATACTCCATTGCTGAACTGAGCACTGAGGACGTTATTGCCTTGATAGGCTTATTTCACCTTCCAGAACTGGGGTTTAAACATCCTGGAATTTTTGCCCACTTGGTGATGCTGGCAGCAGAAATCAAGACAGACTACACACAAGAGGCAGAGGTCTCAGGAGGCCAACTCCCGGGAAGTACTCTGAGCCCATGAGTTCAGAGATGCTGAGACAGAAGCTCAGGACCCAGCAAGTGCCTTGACCATGGAGTGGGTCAAAATACTTTTTAACTAGCCCCAAATTCCAACATCCAGCAGCCCCAGGGGAGAGGACTGTAGGAGGTTCGACCAAGTCAGGGAATTTTTCCAGGGGTCGGAGACAGTCTCCCCATTTCCAGTGTACACTAGGGGTTGAACGAAGGTGCTAGACTCTCCACTTGGCATTTAGGCATGGAGACTTAAACCACATTCACTAAAGCAAGCAGCAAGTATCCCAAAAAGATTTCCTCTCTCCTCAAAAAATGAAACCCAGGGGTGACTAGTAGACTGCTGATCTATGACCAAGAAGCCTTTGACTCCAAGTCACACTTGAGTTTATCAGTCTACTCCTCTCCACAGAGGACAATTCAGGTTCAAAGTTCAGTTTCCAAAACAGATCTCCTGGGATGGAACTCAGTAAGGTATTTTATTAAATGGGGACAACATGTTCAGGGGACAAGTTGCAGGAGGGCTCTTTTTCTCTTCATCCATTCCTTTTTCTACTCTAAAGATCTAATTTTTTTTTTTTTTTTTAATTTCTGGTTCCTCCTCATGACAAATAATTCACTTCCTGGATGTTTTTCAAATATCATCTTTAAAAGCAGCTATATATTTTCATTGGTCCTTTTTTTTTTTTTTTTTTTTTTTTAAGTGGCTTTCTCACCCCATACCCTCAATTCCTGCAGAATTATTGTGTGGTCCTGTCTGGAATGCAAAGCAGTCCCTGGAGAGACAGTCTGCACATGAACTCACAAGGGTGTTTGCTATCAGCTTATTTGGCAAAAGGAATCTGAGACATTTTAAATATGAACTGTCGGCGGGGCCTATCCCATCCCACTCCCTTTTTGCCCCACCAAAAATCACCTCCACTGGTGTGTGACAGGAAATGTAGAAAATGAACACAAACTATCTGAAAACAACTCCCCACACAAGCAGGTAGCACTTCAGAGCCTGGAGAATTCACGTTTGGAGGGTCTTTGTGAGCCTCCTGATGTTTCTGTGAATGAATCTCCCATAGTAGCAAGTGTTTTGCAAAGGCCTTGCACAGTCTGGCTCCAAATCCCATGCTCTTCCCGGGGCTGATCTCTCAACTGAATGTTCCATTCCTTGTACTCTGGGCTAAGAAGAAAACATGCAAGCAACCCCTCCTTACTTCCAAATGCCACGTCAGACCCTTTCTTAGCTCCAAACGTTTTTCTTGCAAAACCTTCTGCTTCCTTCTCTGCCTGACAATCTCCTGTTCATCCTTAATACCTGAGCCCTGCAGGACCTCCTAGGTGTACCCTTCCCTGGGTGCTGCTCTCCTCTCAGTGATTCCAAAGTGGGGGTGTCTCTCTATGCTAATGCTTAGATACTATGACTATAAACATCTGTCTGGCCACCAGGCCAGGCCACAAGCTCCTGGAAGTCAAGGGACTGCTTCTTACTCACCTTTGCATCTCAAGAAGCAAACCGGGCCTGGCAGTGGGAAGTCCCACTGTGAATGCTGGACCATCACCTCCTTCTTCCCGTCTTAAATTGATCTTTAACCCATGACACACCATAAAACATGATAGTGCTGACTCAACACTGTCAAGTACGAAGTACAGATCAGACAGACTACAGACCACTCCTTGCTGCTGCACCCAAGTTTTATTGGGCCTGATAAACGGCAAAGTGGGGGCCTTGCTAACACCTCAGCCATTCCAGTTCAGGGTCAGAAAGAGAAGTGGAAGGTGTGGCAGCTGAACTTGGGAGGCAATGTGGCCCAGGGAGGGAGCCACGTGCTGGCAATCAGACTTGGCTTCCATCTCCCTCCCACGACTGGCTTGCTTTATGGGCTGGTTTAAATCACACCTCTGGACCTCAGTTGCTTGACTTACAAACATGAACTCTATAAGTTCTCTTCAGTTTCAGTATTCTCCAACTGTCCAACTCAGTGATGAACACACCTTCCCTGGCCCCTCTCCTTTCTGTGTTAGCTGTCTGTTTCTCACTGAGCAGCCTTCTACCAATGCTACTTTCTTTACTGCTCCAAAATGTCTGGCCACCCCTGACCAGGCCATGCAGGGCCACATTCTTAAGAATATATTAATTACCTTCTGCTCAATAGTGCTTAGGAACCTTGGGGCACCAATAACTTGGCTATCCCAACACCCCATAATCCCATTGCCTTTTAGAGCAACCAAACTCTTCTCTTCAGGTCTCCAACACTCTTGCACAATTAGATGTGTTCCCATGCTGCCTGGCGGGAGTTGAGGACATCAATAGGCTGTTATTATCTGTGCTCTGGCATGGCGGTGGGGTGGCAGAACTGCACAGGCCAAGGGGACAATGCTTACAGGAGCAAGCTCTAGCTACATGAGGAGGAGGCAACCACAGAGAATGCAGTGCCAATCACAAGGACAAACTCAGAGCACACACTAAGGACCACAGGAGTCCAGAAGGCTCCTTTAAGATGCTATTCAGCTTCCCACACCTCCTTTGTCTGCTAAGAGATCCAAGGACGACAGAAGGTCCTTGCCCAAGGCCACCCAGCTAAGTTGTGCACAGTCCACCCTAGAACGCCTATCTTTGGGTCTCTGTTCACTCTTTTTTCCACTCCACTCAGTTGACCTTAAGTGTCTAATGAGGTCAGTAGATGCCCTGCAGTCTCTAAGAAACATGACCCTCATGTCACTTAGGTTGAGAGCGGGCCCAGGAGATGTTATCCTGACGGCCTCCCCAGCCTGTGCATTCTTTCCTGGCTTGACATGCTCTTTTGTTCTCTCTCCAGCCCTTGCTGGATCTTTGAAAGTTCAGAGGTCAGTGAGAAGAGAGAGGTAGGCTTCCCTATACCCTAAATGGGTGAGATAACCCACAGCTGCCCCTCTCCCGCAGACTAGAGAAAGTCACTGGGGGAAAGGATGGCAGGAGAGGATTAAACAGTGCACTGGCAGTCCGACCTGTTTAGGCTGAGAGCGCATCTGATGGGCCATCTGAAGGTTTACAACAGGCCATAGCATCTGCCTGTCAGGCCCGATCTGCTCAAAGATCAATGTCTGTCAGATCATCTCTGCATCAGGAAGAGGAAGCTCCTGACTCAGGAATAGTAAAAGACTCAAGGAATTAATTATTGAGTGTATGTGACCCAGTTCAAGAAGGTGAGGCTGGGTGAGAAGAGAACTCACCAGTCCCTTATCATGGCAAGAAACTCAAATACTTCATGGGGCAGTGATCTCCTTGCTGCCAGAGAAGATCCATTTATGATTAAGTGGCCAAAACAAACAACAAAAAAAGTTCACTCATTCAACAAATACTTAATGAGCTCTTCTTATGTCCTGGTCCTCCAGGGACTTACATATGGTTGGAACTTAGTAGAGGAGAGAGACTACAGAATTTTCAAACAGGAGGTCAGTCCTTGCACAACAACTTCATTTTGAGTGGATTCCAGCCTGTCTAAGACAAATTTCCCATCTGGAAAATGGGAGTATATCCACCTGCCTGATCGTGAAGATGTAATGATCTTTATAAAATGTGAAGTACAATGTAAATATGAGGTATAAACAATAATGATATAACATGACACACTTTCTCTGCCCTAGAGAAGCATATAATCTGGTAATGTTTTGGAAAACAATCCAAGGTACCTATTTGGCAAACATCACATTCTCTGTAATTTGGGCAAATTGTATGTTTCAACTTGCCAATGGAGACGGGGTTGGCGGTCAGCGCCAGTCTCCAGTCTGAGTGCCCGAGACATTGCAAGAAGGGCTGGAGTGAGCACCGGGACTCACCTGGCCCTGTGTCAAGCCTGCACTGAATGAATGAACTGGGAGAGAGCCGAGATCCAAAGGGGGACGGCAACAACCGGTCACGTGGTCCATCAAAAACAACTCAAAATTCATCTGCGCACAATAGAAGTGAGCCAGCCAGAACGGCACACACGACCTCCCCACGCACATTTCAGACAACGCTGGAATTCACTGTTCGCTGCGTGCCTCCTCTGTGGACACCCCCAGCATGCTGTTTCTGCAGGGGAGGGGAGGGATTCGCAGGCTGCTGCAGACTGGCCAATCTGGGCCTCTTTGCCTGGGTCTTGCCCAGGCACTAAGAATCAGAACTCCTGAGCAGCTTTCCCTTGGGTCAGCTTTTCCACCAGCCAACTCTGAATGTCTAGATACGCTGCCAGCTGCCCTCAGGACCCTGGCCTCTCTTGTATTGGGCCCTCGGGGCTTCCCTCCTCCTCCTGCACCAAACAGTTCCTACGAAGCCTGCCCCGGGCTCACAGCTGGGGGAGCTGCTGGGGCAAGGAGCCAGTTGACTTCATCTCTGTGTCCCCTCCAACTCAGGGTGTCCTTTAAGTTCTTTGCCCTACAGTGAACACAGACCTTCTTTTTAGAAATGCCCTCAAACTACAGCACACAGGAGGCAGGCAGAGGAGAGTGGGGGTGGGGGAAGGCTAGAAGCCCAGGGCTTGTATTCTGACACTCCAGATAGCTCTGCAACCTTGAGAAAGTCTGTTCAGGCAAGGCCTCAGTTTCCCTATTCCGTAATGAGGGATGTGCTCTAAATAACCTCTCTAATTATAAAGGTTGGCATTATAGAAACCAGACTAGCCTAGGACACAGGATGTGAGACCTGGTCCATAATAGCCTACAATCTGGGGCAAGTAATCAGGCCTCTCAATGCTCAGCCTACATGTCAATCAAGTAAGGGAGGCTAACACAACCGCCTATCCCAGGGTTCAAGGCTCTGTCAAGACAGTTACATCTGTGACAGCTTCAAGGACCCCTGACCTAACTCGGGGCTCAGACTCCTTGGGGCAACAAATAGCTGTTGACCACCTGTCTGTGCTTGTGGGGAGGGGCTCCTGCCTCAGATAGGAAGGTTGGAGGATGGCTCCCTGCCCAGAGGCCCCCCTTAATTCAGAGGTATATCTGAGGGACAAAGATCATGGCAGCACTGAGGAGGAGATGACAACCTGGCTTGGGGAGAAAGGGAAGCTCCTCAGAGAAACAGCACAGCACATCCAGGACATGGCAAGCTATTCCAGGATGGTGGGACTAGAGCCAGGGCAGAGAGGAGAGGCAGAAAACCAGGCAGAACAGGGAGGCTGAGGTCCAACTGGAGGGGGCCTTGGAAGGCTAACAGGAGAGATGGTCAGATGTGGCTCTGAGGAAGGTCTCTGGCAGAACTGCAGAGCACAGAGCACAGGGAAGAGCAAGTGGAGCTGGGAGGGCAGCAGGAAGACATATCCAGACCTCAGAAGCCACAGAAAGAAATAAACAGGCCTGTTCTCCATGCAGATGAGGATGCTATGAATTGTGGACTAGTGGTCTAGGATGTTCTGAGTCACTCCCTAGAGGCTACCTGACCAATCTCTCCCTTGCCCAGACCTGGGCAGACAAGAGGCTGGAGCACCCGCAGAGGGCTGGACTGGGGTCTGAAGTGCTGCATTGCTGGCCCAGTTAAATGGGTCTCTCACCTCCTGAATGAGTATCAGCCTCAGCCCTCCCGCCTCTGACAGCTGGGGAGGCTGTGCAACCCTGGAGTCTTGGGCAAGGACAGAGAGCTGAGGAGGGATCGAAGGTTTCACCGACCACGGCATCTTTAGTGGGTCACATGAACTTGGACTTGAAGAGAACCCACACTTTCCTAAGCCTGAAACCAGATCCCCACCAGGAGCTACTCAATGTGTAAAAGAGACCCCACTGTGACTTACTTGGTTCTCAGGCATCACAAGGGCTAAAGACTTCTCCTTCTGGGACGAGCCCCACACAGGTTGCCATGTTCCTTTAAAAAAAAAAAAAAAAAAAGAACCCAATAATTAATGTCAGCCTTGTGATCTGACATTGTAGCCTCCTGTCTGCTCCCCTTCAAGAGTTTGCACAGGGCTCTGGTCATAGCGGAGTTTCCTAAATAAATCCTTATTTTGTACATTTTTTTCTCCTAGTAACACTTACCCCAGCAAGAGTAAATGGACAGAGAATCTCTCTCTGTGCTCCAGTCTTTGCATGTGAAGAAAGACTGCTAAGCAGGTCCTATCGTTTACCCATTGTGGGGCACCCTAAGGCCTTACCCTATGTCTACACTAAGATTTTGTTTTAATAAAAACAGAGAGTGGCAGAATTTCTAAGGTTGAGACAGAATGGAAGTAAATAAAGCTGGTGTAAAACTTGCTAACGGGTCACCAGGGTGAAAAGTTTCAGGTTGCCTCTAGTGGAAAGGAGAATGCTCGATGAACTAGGAAGCTGCAGAAGAGGGCCAGCTGATCGTGACTGATTCCTAAACAAATTATTATTTTGGCTTACAGGGACCACCCGCATTATTTGGTTACATCCTATGGCTGTTGTAAAAAAAATACCTCTACACCTGTTTAGAAAAGGGGTCCCGGAGTAACAAAATATTTCTAATGATTTACTTTCACATTAAAAAAAAAAAAAATCCAAATGTCTAAGAGGTAGTCTCGAGAGGACAAAACCTAACACAGATGTGAAATTTGAGCTTTAAAAGGGGCCATATCCACACTCCGGGGAAGCACGCACACTTGGTTTAGCAAGCAGCTGGGCTGCTTGTCCACAGGAACACACACACACAGAGCCACATGAGGGTACTGGGAGGTGCCCCAAGCCTTCAGACCCTTAGTGGGACAGAACCCACCACTTGTTGAGCACGGATCATACGTGGAATCAGCACCGCTAGGTCTAGATGTGCATCATCTCAGTGACTTCACACAGACAAGGAACAGAGGCCTGGAGAGCAATGGCACTTGCCAAGGTCCCACAGCATGGCAGGATTTGTGCCCAGACCTGACTGACCCAGTGTTCAGGGTCCTTCCCTCCAAGCTGAGTTGTCCTCGATGTGAAAGCCTAGTGCCACTGTGAGCCTGGCAAGCTCCCAGAGCAGTCACCTGGGCAGGAGCTACAATCCTGCCCACCACCATCCCCATGATCAAGCCCACACCCCTCGGGGCCTGTGCCGGCGGACAAACAGGCTGGCCCGCCTGGGCCACATTCTATCAGCATGAGCTGTAGGCCCCGTGCTGCTGTCCCAAGGCAGAAGACAGAGCGGCTGAAGGCCTTAACTTATCTGTCCCTGCTTCTCACAGGAAGTCTCCAGGAGCTGAGAGTGGGAGAGCTGGACACCCTGATGCAGAATTCAAGAAACTAGTGATGGCCTCCTGCTCCCTAGATCTCAGGACAGAAGGCCCTATGCACCTAGTGACGTTATTATTATTGAGGCAAACAGGGAGATAAGGGGCTTTCTAAGTTTGGGTTGTCTTCATAATGGGATGGAAGTGGACACAACCAGGCTAGGTCATAGGGCTGACCACTGGTCAGATTCCTACAGAGGCCCGAACACATTGATCCAGTCACTCAAGGGGCTAACCACTGCACACCCTCTACGGACCAATAGCCAGTGTGCTTTGCACTCCCTGTGACTGCACTAAACCAGACAGTCCCAGCGCCCAGCACTTCCCAGGCCTATTTCTTCATCTATGAGGCACTAGACATAATTGGTGATTTCCTCACCAAGGACCCTTTCTGCTGTCCCTTTCCACAGATCCTGACTTTTAGAGACACGTACAAAACTAGTAGAGGTTAAAGGCTGTGCATAGGCTTTAGGTGGGGCCATTAACACGTGCTGCTTCAGCAAATCCTCCCGGCAGCCCTGGAAGGAGGCTGTAGTATTCCACTGCAGAAGAGGAAGCAGGCATGGCCCACAGTCCCCACCAGCACTGATCACAGCAGCCTGGGACTCAGGGTGGGGCTCTCCTGAGTCCACCCCCTGCTTGTTCCTGATCCAATGCCTCCTTCCATCATCAATCCAAATGAAGAAAGGCTGTCTCCTTGTGGACTTGCCACATGCCACATCCAAGCCAAGACACATGAGGTCTCCAGTCCCCTGTGGGCCTGCTTTGATCCTGAAAAGACTCCCTGTGAGTCTGAGTGCCCTCATGGTCTCAAGGAACATGAGAGGCCCAGTGGAGGGGAACTTGGGGAATCCTTCTTCTCTGACACTCTCCAAGACTAACTGCATAGAGGCAGGGGCATCCCTGAGGTACTCCAAGCAGTTAGGCAGGGCCTGGCACACCCTGGACAGTCAATAAAAATGAATCCTGAAGTTTGATGTTTTGAAGGCTTATTCAAGAATCATTTGGTGTAGCTAGTGGGAGACACACCAAGACCAGCACAAACCACCAATCAGTACACATCAAGCAGAGGTCCACAACCCAACTTCCCTGACAGAGGACAAAGGCTTGATGGCAGTTAAGGGATGCTGGGCAACTCACATAATCCCTGTAAACCTCAGGTTCTCATCTAAAAATGGAAATGATGTTGGTACCCACTTCATTGGGCTACTCTAAAGATTAAAAGAGATAATTCTGTAAAGGACTTAGCCCAGCTCATGTTCATAGCAAGTACTTGGAGATGGCCTTGGTTCCTACTGTCTATGTCAGTGGTGGTTTAGAGCACTGCTGGGCACAGTGGTGAATACCTGTCATCCCAGTGACTCAAGAGGCTGAGGCAGGAGGATCACAAGTTTGAGGCTAGCCTTCACAACCCAATAAGATCCTGCCTCAAAATAAAAAATTAAAAGGGTGGGGAATGTAGCTCAATGGTAAAGCATCCCTGGCTTCCATCCTCAATACTACAAAATGAACAAACAAATGGGTTCAATCCCAGCTCTCCTCGTGAAGTCACCTTGGGTGAACTGCTTCACCTCTCTGTGCCTCAGTCTCCTTGGGACAACTGTGAAGATCAAATGAGTTTTGCAGGTTAAGAGGTTAGAATAATGGCTGGCACAAAGTAATCTCACTATAAAAGTGAGTGAGTATTCTTCTCCTTTTCTTCTCTTGATATAATCCCCCCATCTCCCACTCCCAGCAAAAAAGATGGACACAGGATTCAAGGTAGGTCCCAGAGTCCTTTCTCCTTGGCATGGCCCCTGGTACAAAGGCTGTATGTGTACAAAGCCTCCAATCTGAAGAGGCCTGGGTTTGCCTGGTCCTCTTGGGTTGGGTGGAGGGCTGAGTGGGCTCAGTGGGGAGCTGCCCGTGGCTGTGGACCACCCGACAGGCGACTCGGTCCGGGGATGCTGGAGATCACCTGCTCTCTTCTTGGGGCTGGATTCTTCAGTGTCCTCTTGACTCTCCCAGCCTCCCTGAAACCTCCTAACATGTCCAACTTTTACATAAACTCATTTAGGCTTGGCTCCTGTCCCTTGAAACCAAGAGTCCTGACAAACAACAGCACTGCTTTGTCACCACCAAATCCTTTCCAGGAGGAAAAGCCAGCTGTCCACCCCCAGCGAGACCCAGGTGGCCAGGGCAAAGCAAACATGTACAGTGAGGCTGCTACCAGCCCTGGACCAGTGCCCTCCCCATGGGGGAAGATGCTGAAACCAAAAGGAAGCAGCCTGGTCCTGTGGTTCCTGGTGGGACCTGGGCTTCTTTGCCAAGAACATTAGCAAAGGAGGAGAAAGTAGGAAGCTGGAGCTGATTTTCATTGACTTCAAATGAAGACAAAGCAGAAAAAAATCCAGTTATTTACTACAGTTCTGTCTAGAGGGAGATTACGGGAGACAAGATGGAGGGCAGGGAAGGGAGAGAAACTGCCCTGTAGAAACACTTAAGTGCACATGCCCTGGGTGTCTGGCTCTTTCCTTTGTATGATCTTACCCAACCTCAGCACAGCCCGGGGACCTGGGTGATCATCCCACTCCTTCCCTGGTGAAGAAACGGAGGCTCAGAGAGATCAATAACTAACGGGCAAGGTCACACTGCTAATGCCTCACACCCTTTCTTCCCGATGTGCTGGCCTGGCTCTGACCCAGAGCCTGGGGTCTCCTCCTCACGTGGTCATTTCCTCTGTCACTCAGCCCTGTGCTCAGGCTGCCACGGGGTGATGGTGCTGTCCTGCTGCTCCCTCACCCCTGACCACCCATCAGAGGAAGGGGCTGCCTGAGGGCAGACAGGACGGGAGCATCCTTAGGTAGGTTTCATCTTTGGACCCGAGTCTGATTAATCTCAAAGAGCTCCAGGGTGACATTAATGAGATGGCATTGATTGGAGAGTTTTAGCCGGGATGTGCCCATCGGAATTCCACAGGGAGTTTGTTTTTTCTGTCACCTGACCCAAGAGCCTCTGACCTCACAGGTAGGACTGCAGTCCCTGTCACATCACACTGTGCTCAACAAGGTTCTCTCTGCTTTGTCTCATTTCCTCACCACCATCTGGGTCAGGGCCACAGATAACCTATTTCTGTACACCCAGGCCTTCTCATGTTTGTTGGAAAAGAAATTCCACCTTCAGATGTATTTTTAAAAGGTTTTAGAAAAATATAAAAATCCTGGTTTGGGAGCAAAAACTAAGAAGCCAACCCTTCCAACCTCTCACCCTGCTGTAGCATCAACCACGAGGTGGGTGCACACAGCCTCTCCCAGGCCCGGCACAGTAACCCAGGCAAGCTGTGAGGAAGGCCTCCCCAGGCAAGGCATGGGCTGGCTTAAAAGGGGACGCTGCCAGCTTCCAACGTCTGCTGGAGAACAAAACTAGAAACCATGATCTGGAGCAAGCTAGAAATCCTCACAATAACGTCAAAAGGAGCAACTCCTAGCAGCGCCTGGGCTGCGCCTGTGGATGTGGGGACTGTCAGAAAGCAATGTGAGGGGGCCTTGTCTGCTGACCCCATGGGACACACCCTGTCCAGAGCCCCCTGGCAGCTGAGGGCCTTCCTCTGCTTTCTAGCAGCCCCTTATAGGCAGTGGTAGCCTTAGTCACAGGGATTATACAGGCAAGAGTTTCCCTTCTATTTTTTTTTTCCATAGCTTTATTCTCTGCTATTTAAAAAATAAAAGGGACAGGCAGGCTTTCCTTGGTGTACCACCCTGTTCGCTCCCACTGCCTGGTGCTGAAGCAGCACACTGCAGGGGTCCACAGGTACTTGGACCAGCCAGAAACCTAAAAGGGAATGGAAAGCTAGTGAGGTCCCCACTCCTGCCCCCACCCAACCTGCTTCCCCATGAACTATCCAGGAAAGATTATTCAGGAAGCCTTTGCTGTGTGCCCTGGCAGAAACTGTGAGGAATGCTAAAAAGCACAGAAAACAGGGACCACAGTCTTGGAACACAGAGGCAGAAGTAGGGTGGCTGCCCAGGATTCAGCCAGCTCCTAGACCTTGTGCCTGCCATCGTGAGACCTCAGGCAAGTCATTTCCACTCTGAGCTCATTTGTATCCCTTTGGGGGATGTCTGCTTAGAAAGCTAGGGTGAGCATTAAATAAGATACTACATATCCAGGAATAGTCAAAACTTTCTTATGTAGCCATTTACCATGAGCCTAGAACTAGTACATGGCGTGGATTATTTCATCCAATTCTCCCAACTCCCTTGTGACGTAGGCACCACAGCCTCAATATTGAAACAGACTCAGGAAACTAAAGCACCTGCTCAAAGTTGCACAGCTCATAAAGAAGCAGAGCTACAACATGCACTTAGGCCGGTGGGCTCTGAAGTCCCAGCCTCGATCCTGCTGCCTAGTACATGGTAGGAAGTAAAGAGGGTGCCAGAAAGAACACCCAGGAAGCTGGGGAATGTGAACGGGGGGACTGTTGGCTCACCACCCAGGAGGCAGATGGAGAAAGCTTTGCAAAGGGGAGCTTTGCAAAGTAGGCAGGGCTGGCTCCAAGCCTTGGAGAAGGAGGAGGAGGAGGAGGAGAAACACTGCTGAGCCTGAGCACAGAGCTGAGGCAGGGATGAGCCCCGTGGCAAGGCAGAGGACAGCAGTGAGATGGGCCAGGTTGGAGGCTGAGGGAGGGAAGGGCTGCCTGAGCTGTTCCTTTGGGGCAGTTCTACTGGGGCCTTCCACCTGAGTCTGTTCCTTTAGTCCCACACAATCCTGGTGACATCAAGAAGCATAGGCTTAAGAAGCCCCAATAATCTCTCTTCCCACTGCAGCCTGAGAACTCAACTCCATCAGCAGAAGGAGCAGCCAAGTCCTGGTCTGCAAGACCCTGTTGACCTGGCAGACCCACATTCTAGCTCATCCTCTGGGTCCCAGGCACCTAAGATGCTGCCACATCATGTGCACATAGCAGCACCCCACCCTCAGCACCCAGGGCTTCCAGGAGGGTGAAGGGGCACCAGCAGCAAGGCTGTAGGGCCTGAGTGCCTCCTGGCAGGTCCCTGCTGGGCTATGTAGACATTCCCTCAATAGACTTTTGTTAATCGGAACTAGACAGAAGATTCTTCCACCTTAGATCTCTGAGGATTTCCATATGTCTATGGAGCTTCAGAAAGTCTGCATTAAAGCCCGTCCTTAAGTCCTGAGGGTCATTGCCCCATTTGCTTCCAGGGAAGAAGTGCCTCTGCTTCAGCACCCCCAGCATTCTCTGCACCCTGGATGTGGTTCTGGATCCCCTGAACCTCAGTACCTGGCTCTCATCCTGGGTGAGAGCCCCCTCTACCTTCAATTATAGGGTCCCTTGGGGCATGTGCTCAGCTACTGCTGCAAATGCTTAAAGCTACAATGGTGTCTCCACTGTCTCCACCTCCCACCTAACCCTAGACACCAAGTCCCAGCCCAGACCCTAGACCCACAGAGGAAATGGGAGTGGAGATGATTTGAGCAACTCTGAAGATCCACTCAGCCCAAACCCACCGATATGTGCTTGCTTTGGAACCAACGGCCCCAGAGGGCAGAGGGGCAGAAAGCAAAGCTGCACCAACAACTGTCAGTCACAGGGCCTCCTCCCAACCCTCTTCAGGGAACAGACTAAAGGGGAGAAGATGAGATGGCTTTGGGGTGCAGCCTGTCTGAGAGTCCAGAACGATGCTTCCTGGGATAAACGCCTGATCCATCCATCACCTTGCACGCTGGGTCTTTGAGCAGACGATTGCACTGCAGGGTTGATAAACAGGGATGATAACCAGTAACCCACAGAGGGTCACGAAGAACAAGCGAAATACGAAAGTTAACATGCTTGGCAAACAGTGGAGTGCTCTCGGGATTATCCGACCTCTTCCATAATCCTGGGAGGTGGGGTCTTTAGGTCGGATGTGGCTGGAGGAAACAGGAAAACGGGGAATCCACTTCTTTCGGCCAATGCCTTCAATACCTTCTATACAGCGCACGAGTCTCTAAAGACGCAAAAGCCAACATGCCGATGAGACCCACCAGCAGTCTGGGATCCCACGGTTACATCATAAGGCAAGACAGGATGTGCCGCAGGAGTGATCCAGCATCTTATTCTGACCTCAGAGGTTGCAGGAGGCTATTACAGTAATATAATGATTATTAGCATAATAACTCCTCCTGGCCAGGTACAGTTCTGAGTGTAAGTCTTGTTTAACTCCCAGCAGCCCTACAGAGCAGCTTCACAGCTGGTAAAACTGAGGCACAAGCATACTGATTCCTACCTTGGCTTTACAGGGCTGGCAAGTGGTGGAGTCAGGATCGGAACCCATCAGGCTCCACTCCTTCAGCAGATGGAGGGACGGTTTCAACCGAGAAGGGTCTCAGATAAACTCTCTATGTGGCTGAAGGCTCTGATAAGGCCTGTAGGACTGAGTCACTGAAGGAAGGCACCGGCTCTCCCAAGCCTCCCTGCCTTTCCCACCCATGAGCAGCTCCCGCCTCCATGCCCAGGGCCTCCCCACCCTACAACATTGCCCTGGTCTGTCCTGAAAGTTGGCCCCACCTCTACCTCCTCCAAGGCTCCCTGTGGGTAGGTAAGACCAAGGCAGACTGACGTAAGAACCTGTGTGTCAATGTCTACGTTTTCTCAACAGAACACTCACGGGATTATCCCAGCTCTGCCACGTGCTGGCTGTGTGACCTTGGCAAGTTTTAGCCTCTCTGAGCCTCAGCCTCCTCATCTGTAAGATATGGCTTACCAAGGCAGAAGGGAGAACAACGGGCTAGAAGAAGGGGAGCAAGTGGCAAGGGAGTGGAGGAGGGGTCCTGGGCAGAAAAACTGATTAAATGATGCTCTATGCCTGGACCAGTGTGCCTCAGTGAAACCCATCATTCTATATATAATTAACACGCACCAAGAAAATAAATAGAAAGAGAGAGGTGCAGTGCATGCTGATTATTCAGCTGCGGTCACAAAGATGAAATAATGTTTGCTGCGGCACCTGGTGCTCCGCAGGCTCCATCGACGATGGCCGGACCAGAAGACTTTACAAAGCACTCCCACTTCAGAAGCATCTTCTCCACAATGATCTCTAGACGTGCAAGCAGCACTTTGCTGTGCCTTCGTCCGCCGCTGTGCTAAATCCGTTACGTGCATCACCTCATTTAATCCTTAAAAGTATCATTATTTTCTTCACTGGACTTCGCATTAGGGTGTCTAGAAAGGGGCTGTCCCACTTGTGAATTTTACTCCCACAGGCACATACATGGAGAGAGAGGACAGTCAAGCAAGCTGCTATTCACCAGGCACTTAACATATACCAAGTACTATTGTCAGTATTCTACATTAAATAACCCATTTCATCCTCCCAAAAGTGTTCCTAGGGCTGGGTCGTGGCTCAGTGGTAGCACGCTCGCCAAGCATGCGTGAGGCCCTGGGTCTGTTCCTCACCATCACAAAAAAATAAAATACAGGTACTAAATTTTTTTTAAAAAGTGTTCCTATAAAGTAAGTACTGCTTTATGCCCATTGCACAGATGAGGAGCTTGAGGTACTGAGAGAAAAGTGTCGAAGGAGTAGACTTTCTCAGGTCATCTCCTCCTGAGACCTCAGCCTTCCAGTCTCTACCTCCTTCCTGGACTCCATCCTTCACAAAGTCACAATGGACATTTTCCCATGCATGGGAAAAAATTTCCTTTGCTCAAATGCTCTAGTCTTTCTAGAACCAAAGACTCCAATAGGTCGAAGATAAACTGGGGCCTCGAGGTCCCTGCAGGGTGTGGCCTTGTCTCCATTCCCATGACCCCAGACATTTCACTTGCTGGTTTACCAGCCCCAGTGTCAGGGCAAGTCATGAGGCCTTCCCTGGCCGCGTGTAAGATGACCACACTCCACACCCCCACGGCCTGTCCACACCTGTTCTCTCTACTGCACCTCTCATCCCCTGGTCTCCTCCACATGTTCTGGGGGGAGGGAGACAATAAACAAATAGGCTCCGTTGTCTCCCTCCTGGAGTATGAGTGCCAGGTGGCAAGGATGTTGCCTGTTTTGTTTTTTTCCCTGCTACAATCTCAGCACCAAGAACAGTGCTGGGCAGAGAGGAAGAGCTGGTGAACAGCTGCTGAACGAAGCAGCGAGCAGACGTTACAAAGATCCAAGAAAATGTCCAGGGGAGTAAGGGCAAGAGCGCGGCCAGCATGCCTCCAGCTCCTCCCGAGGACAGGCTGGAGAGGCCTGATGGAAAGGTCTGGAAGCCAAACTCTCTTTTGCCCATCCTTTCCCAATTACAAATGTTCCTGTGGGTCCCCAGGCCTTCATCTCCCATCCTGTTCTGGATTTACACAACCTATCTGCCTCTCATTGAAGGCCGTGCTGTAAACGGCTCACCTGCCACCTCCTCTCCCCGGACCCACCTTCACATGGGCCCTTTCCACTCCTCCTGGCCCTGATGTGCAGAAGAGATACTCATCTTCCTTCCACTTCCCTGTCCTCATGTCACCTACCCTTCAGGATCTAGATCAAATGTTGATGCCATCAGAACCAATGCCATCATCTTCACCACAGCTGCTGCCTCCTCCAGGAAGCTTTCCAGCCTCTCCAGCCCGTAGAAAGCAGTCCCCACACCCACTGCTGTCTCCTCCACTCATATGGTCATTAGTCATGAACTACCTTGTGACTGGCCTCCTATGACTGAGTTGAACTCTTACCACGTCTCCTGCTACTTAATATTTTAACACCATATATCTTGTTTTCCCAAGCACCCTATAAATGCTTTGGGAGAAGAGGCTGAGCTTTATCCATCTTGTCATCTCCACAGCACAGTGCCTAGTACACACTGGGTGTTTAATAAATGCTTCTCAACTGCCCAATGTAAACAAGCCACCTTCCCAATCATCATCAGTAGCTGGATGAGCTTCCCCAACCTCTGCATTTTCTCTTTAGAGCTTCTGCTCCGAACCAGTTCCTGCAAACTGAGTGACAGGAGTACTGGCAAGTCAGAGGCCAGCGTGCCTCCAGGCTTTTCCGTTCTAACCTCGTCCCCCAACAGGGCAGACCAGATGGTTCATGAAGCACTTCAGGTCTGGGAAAGGAAGTACGTGGCCTCCTAAGCAAACCCAGAGGTTCAGCGTGTTCCCCTTTCCTCAGACACTGGAGTCCACCAGAGGGAAAAGTCAAGGCTTAAGTTTTAGGCAATTCGTAGCAGGAAACCAACCTGGAGGCTCGAGCTTGCCACAGAGCACTGCCTCTCAGGACACGGAGATTGTCACCAGTGGTGGTCAGATCTCCAGCTCCTTCCGAGCTCAGGAGGCAGGGAGGAGGGCAGTTTCCTACAGATCCTCCCCTATGGGCCCAGGGCCAGGCTCAGCCTGTGCCACACCTGGGTGCCAGGCCCAGGTGAGCCGGAAATGTCACGGCCCTGATTCAGGAGGGTGAGTCACACTCCTTCCATGGGGCCTCGCCAGGTCCAAATGAACCTGTCAGGACTCCCAGACTATCTGTGATTTTCTTTAAATTTTGAAGAGGAAATAGACTCACTGGGTTCCCAAATCCAAAAGCCCAGGAGCCCACAGGAAGTTTCCCACCACTCCACCACTCCTGACCACTCCACCAGTATGACCCACTCCTAAGCCGGTCACTGGCTCCTAGTACCCTGCCTCCTTCCTGACAGTGTTCTGCCTCTGTGTGTCAATAGAAATATGTGTTATTTTCTTTGCATAACTGATTGCAGACTGCACACACTGCTCTGTGACCACTTTTATCTTTTAAAGAAATAGACTTGGAGTAGGGCATGGATATAGGGTATCTCTGCACAACCCAAACACTGTACGTCCCTATGAAATGCCCATGGAAAAAGAGAACAATCCTGGACGACCTGTGGGTGACAAGGACTTAGGCATGAAGCCGCCATGGAGCCCAAGCCCCTGGGCTAGCATTGACAGCCAAGAGCAAAGATGGGTGGGATTGACCCTCAATCCTGCTGAAAGCCCCACTGGCTAAAAGTGCTGCCTGGCTTCACTGAGAATTCCATCTTCCAGAAGAGGGAGGAAGCATCCATGGAAACAGGGAGTAACCTAATTCCCTAATTCCCACAGCAGTGGTGGAATGGGCCAGTGACCAGGAGGACACAGGAGCTACAGAGGAAAACCAATCATTTCCTGTGAGATTTGGGAGACCAAGAAGGGGAAGTTGGTGCCAGAGACTCTAAGACAACAGACTGAGATTGTGGAAGTAAATGACTCAGAGTCTCTGAAATGCACTTCCAGCCACGCACATGGAGGGAAAAGGGGAGGATCTGAAGGGCAGGCGGAGGACATTGAAGAACCTACATTGGAGGAGAGAGATGGCTCTCGTGAGATAGGACTCGGTTTGGTTTAGTTTTTAATAGATATTTTGATACTTTCAATGACCTCAAGTCCTTGGGGAAGGATTGTTTATCCCAGAGCACAAAGTTTTCAGATGAGATGCTAAATCCATTGCAAAATTGATGCAATTGATTTCATAGGGTGTCCCAGGAACACCTGGAAATAGTCCCAGAGCCCTCTGGGAACTCAGATCACTCAGAAGGTAGCTGTGTCTCCTTTTTCCAAGGGGATACTTAATGGTAGATGGAGAGTTGCTATAGACACGTCATCTCGGGTTTCAGGAGGCATCTGGTCACAGGTCAGAAGCAAAGGACCGAGACTAGGTAAGAGGCAGCTGGAACCAGGGTTCCCCAAGTAAGCTGGTTAAAGTGTGATGTCTCTGAAGGGAGATCTCTGGCGATGTGCTGGAGGCTCCTCCTGGTAAGAACAAAGAGACCTGGTGACGCAGCAGAGCGCACACTTAACACACAATCCTGAAAGCACAGCAGAACAAGTACGCGCCAAATTCAAGTTGAAATTTAACCAGAATGATTGTTCTGAATCAGGTGGGGACAAAAGAGGAGGCTGTGTTTAAATTCTAAAGCCACGCAAGTCGAAGATGGGGAGAAGCAACTGGGCAACAGCAAATGTTAAAAAACACCCCTCGGCGGCAGTGCCAGTGAGTCAGTGTGCACCCTAGCTGCGGAAAGGCCAGTTCAGAGTTGGACTGCATGAAGGGGAGCAGGAAGTTCTGAACCAGGGAGGTGGTGGCTCCCTTTCTCTGCTGTAGTCAGAGCACGAATATGATGTATAATTCTGGGCACTGTCTTCACTGAATAAAAAGATAAGGACACACTGGAGCATGTTCAGAAGAGAACCATAGGGAAGACGAAAAGATCTGAACCCACCTCCTGGGTAGTTAATCTCGGAGAAGACTCCAGACTGGTCAAGAGCACTGTCTGTCAATACCATTTCTCATTGATTAGAAGATGTGCTTGTTTCCAGTTATTTCAATTATAAAATGCCTGACAGCAGGATGTATCTTACAATTCCCAGCATCTAACCACTGCCCTCAGGATCCAGCTGTAGCAGCTATCATGGCCTCATGGACAGGAATCTGGCTGTTATTCCTGCTGGCATCACCACACATCTGCAATTTCAATATTTCAGGAGCTGAAACACTGAAGGATCATTTGAGTCCTGGTTGTTGACACAAAACTTTCATTGACTCCTTCTGGTAAAATCAAGAAAACAACATCAAAACTTACAGAATGGGTGTTGGCAGCTGGAAAAACTCCAAAGACAGCAGAGATGAAATACATTCCCACCTGACCAGAAGATAATAACATGTTAGAAAAACACCAACATTGATGTCTTGGAGTGAAACAATAAAAACAATAGTTGGATTCTGAAAGTGAAGAAGTTTTAGAAATGCCTTCATCAATTTTATTTCCTTTATATATATGCAAGAGCAATATGGAAAAAAAAAAACATACCTAAAGTCTAAAAAAACTTTTTCAGTAAATATGAAAAAACAATTTTAATTGATAGCAAGGCACTGTGCCCATATTTCATTGGCAGGACTTTCTCTTTCCTGTGGTACACAAATAATGGTTCATCTTATAATTGATCAATGGCGCCAATTTGATCCTTACAAAAACATAATACCTGAAGAGCTAGCATGTGGTGGAGTGATTAGATTTGTTCTCTGTGGCTTCCTGGAGGAAGAAATGGGATGAAATGCCAGAAGCTATAGGGAGACATCAGGAGGAGCTGTCTAAAGGTGAAACGGGTTACTCCAGTGTGCAACCTCAGGCTAGACCATACCAGTAGAGGAGTGATGGGGTTGATAAGGCTCTCCCAGCCCTGCAGTTCCAAGTTTGATGAGAAGACCTTCTCACCAGAGAGAAGGTATTTCTACAATATTTCTTCATTGCATATGCAGGCTCTTTGATGGAGTCTTTTTTTTTTCTTTTCTTTTCTTTTCTTTTCTGGTGTTGGGAGTGAACCAAGGAGCACTTTACCACTGTGACATAAGTAGTATCTATCCCACCTAACAGCAGAGAACCCTGACTCTGAAAACCCATGGTCTGTCCGTGACAACATACTTTCAATAAAAGGGTATTCCAAAAGTCTTGGTTGTAAATGAATGCATCCAGTGATCAATTGGTCAATCAATGAAGAGCCAACTTGGTCTCCTATTGGGAGAACCGATAGAAAAAAAATAAATAAAAGAAAGTCAATTCTAGTGGTACCTCCAGAATTGCCATCAACAGCTACCACGAGTATTAAACTTATTCTACTTGCTTGCAGAAGCAAATTATCCCATCACATAAAGCAAGGGTGTCCTTGAGACATATATATCAGACAACAGGTGCAAGTAGTCCTGCTCAAATGTCAAAGCTGTAAACACACTAGGTTGCCATGTCTCCCACCTGCCAGGTCAACCCTGGAACAGGTGGAGGACCAGCCCAATCTTTACCCATCTCCTCATGGCCAGGGCTCACCTGAAGTGGGGACTCAGGGCACAGTGAGGTCATGGGAGAGAATGGTATCCTTTCAGGTGATGGCAGGCTGCCATTCTTACACAGGCTGTTCCTGCCCCACCCCAGCATTACTGCCTCCCCATGGGGAAGCAGGGAACTCCTGCTCCTGACCCATGGGTACCCACCCCTGAGGGCTCAAACCCCTCATTCCCTATTTACTCCCCTCAAACTGACCCTGAGGAAGGGGAATGATCAGTGGACAAGGCTTGCCAGCAGCCAGAGGAGAAAGTGAACAGTTACTGTTTCCACAGAGTGCAGGGCTGCCAAAGCACAGACAGGCCCATGTGGCGGCACAAGCCGCAGAAGGGGACAGCCTTGATCTGAGATGGCAACCAGGGAGTTCCAAAGCAGGCTGCACTCCCTTGAAACAGAAAGGCCTGTGCACACAAAGACTAAGGCAAAATCAAGATGAAGCCTAACGTGGGGCCCTGGCCTTAAGCCATCCCCTGCCCTGTTCCCCTCCTCCATCCAGGCAAATGACCATCTGGTCAGTGTGCACTTCCAGTGCTGGAAGGCAGCGCAGGCCTCCCAAGCTTGCCGCAGGGAAGCACATCTGCCTGAAGGATTCACTCCCACCATCCCTATCAATGGCCCTGCCACTCACCCCCAGCACTCAGGACCCTCTGTGTTGATCCCAGCCTTGGCACCCCCAGGCCTACCCTGATTCCCCCAGGAACGTGCCTTCAGTGTTCCACATCTCCCAGTGCTCTGCCTCGGCCTGTGGAAATCCCACCCATCCTCCAACAAGCCCCACCTCCTCCAGGAAGTCCCCACAGGCCCGTGTGCAGCTCCATGCACATTCCACACCCTGTCTCTTGTGCAGCCATCAGCTAGCTTGCTGAATGCACCCACCTCCAGGCGGCAGGAAGGTGCTCAGCTCCTGGTGGTCCTCTGGGGCCTCTGGCGCAACAGCTGCACACTGCCACTAACTGGCCTTGCCAATGGCTCTCGATGCCCCCCACCAGCATCCTATTTACATTCCTTTCTGGATTCCCTCCTCTTCCTCCTCCCAGCTGACTCATCCCGCACGCACCCCATTCTCTCAAGGTTCAGCAGGCGGCTAATTGGAGATAAATGAATCTCCGTCAACATGGTGCCCTTCCCTTCCCTGTTATTCTGTATTTTTCACAAAGGTTCTCTGCAGATGAGGATTGAAAATAAAGGTAAGAATTTGAAGCCCGAAGGCTCTGAGGAGATGCTTTGATAAGGGAGGACCTTGAGAGCCAGGCTAACCAGTGTCACAGGGTACACATCTTAAATTCAAAGTGGTAGAGTGAGAGCAGGTGGGGCAGCAAGGCTGCCCGTCATTAAGGAAGAGTGACTGCAAAAACAAAAACAGCTGCCATAGACTGATCAAGGGTCACACCTGTGGGAAATGGTGGGTGATGAGACACTGACCTGGCTGTATGACCTTGAGCAAGGAACGCACCTCTCCAGCCTCTGTTCAGCATTAAGAAGCTTCTGAGCCTCAGTTTCTCCAAGACTAAGTAAGAAAGCAGGAATGAGAGGCAGATCATCTCAGATGACCCTTTCAACCTGACATCCCAAGGTTCTATGACTCATAGTCTGCCCTCTTCCTTCCTGGGAGGTCAGTGAAGCGACCCCCAGTTCCATTCTCTCCTCCCCTTAAGCCCCACCCAAGGGCAAAGGGCATGGTAAAGCTGAAGATCTCCCAGCCAGTCAGTCCTCAGGCATTCTGTGAGGGCAAACCTCAACCCTGCAGGTGGCAGGACGGGGCACAGGTGGAGGAAGGCAGTGGTTGCTATGGACACAGAAATGCTCCTCTCATTCATACTATCTGTTTGAACTGGGCCGGGGGAAAGACAGTCAGTTGGTGGCCTTCCCTCCCTGGCCTACCTTTTTAAGAGCTTACAACTGCCGGCTAAATTTAAGTGCTGCTCTCAAATCAGGACATATAAGGTCTCTCCGCCTGGATCTGAAGGGTTTCATAATGGGCAGAGCTGGAGAGCAATGAAGAATTAAACTTGGAGGCAGGCTAAGTGGTATTATATGGCCATGCCAATGAAAGGCCTTTAAAAATAGCCTCTCACTTCTCTCATGCTGAAGATGAAGATGAAGTTTCAGCAATAAACAGACATCTGCTAGAAGCTTCTAAAGAGATACAACATAAACAGCCTGGAGCCCTCTCCAGGCAGCATCTGGCTGCCAGGGGGAGGAGGAGGGACCCAGAGATGTGGAGTGGGAAGGAGGACCGTGGGGTGGAGGGCTAGAGGAGGTGGGGTCCAGAGGTTGGGTGGGGTGAAAGTGGGGTCCCCATGGTAGGGGAAAGGGAGCAGAGGGAATTCAGCATGCTAGAAAATGGAGACCTGGCTGCCTTATGAGGGAAACCAAGGCTCACAACCCAACCACAGGACTCCCGGGAAGTCATATGGAGGACCCCACGCCAGAGTCTTACACAAGGAAAATGGGTCACTCTTAGAACTGAAAAAAAACTGACATTCTGAATGTGTCCCTATGCAAGGCACTTCACAAATATTTTAATTTCATCTTTACATCCATCCCTTGAGATAGACGTAATTACCTCCTTTTTATAAACTAAATACTAGGGCTCATGAACTTGCCCGAGGCCATGTGGCTAGGATTGGAACCCGGGTCTGTCTGAACTTGTTTTTCGTTTGTTTTGCTCTATTACCTGCATTGAGAACATGCCCTGAGGTCTATTCTCAGTGCCCAGGTTCTCCACATTCCCAGAACCCTAAAGGGGAGAGGTGGCAAAATAGGGTGGACGGGGCAATAGTTAGGCTTCTGTTAATGTAATAGTTGCCAACTCTCTGCATCCCTGTGGGCCCTGGTGTCCTCACATACTGTCCATCCCAGCAGGCCCATGGAAAAGCCAAGGGTGAAACAGGCACAAGGATGTCTCTAAAACATATCTGGGAGGATCCACCAGAAGACTGGGAATGACAACTGCCAATGAGAAGAGAACAGGGCTGCAGGGCAAGGACAGAAGGGAGACTTACTTATTCACTGTGTTCTCTTTGTGTGAATATTAACCAAGAATCTTTGTGCATGTGGGGGCAAGTACTGTTCATATACGTATGGGTGGCGGTGAGAACTTTGCACCTATGTATGTGGGTAGGTGAGTACCATGTATTTACGTAAGTGTCATTGGGGGAGGGAGCAGTAAACTGCTCTTAAGAGAGCTCAAGCTACCAAATACAAAACAACAGATATACCCAAGCTGGAGATGGACACTGGGGTCTGCACCTAGACTCCAGAAGCAGCCTGAGATTTTATCCAGTGCTTCCTCTCTCCTTCCAAACAATAACGTCTGGGCAGATGGCCAGGAAGCTCTCCCAACGTGGGATCCACAGTCCCCAAGGCCCCACAGGACATTTCCTAAGGAAAAAAGACAGACTGAATCCTGTCCCTGGGAGTTTGGAAAGAGGCTTCCCTGGTGCCCCTGCTTATTCTCCTCTCCTGTTTGCCCTTTCATTCAGCTATCAGAGACCTCCTTTCTTCAAGCAGGGTGCTCCTGGCTCTGTGTGTCAGATTGTGCAAATCCCAGCTGTCCTGCTGGTGGTACCGACAGTGCCCTGACTTTATGGCAGCCATGAACACTGCCTGTGGCACCTCCACCTACCATTCTTCTCCCCTGGGATGAACAGGCGTCCAACAGAGGGGTCTGCAGACAGACTGCCCCACAGACCCTGGGCCCACTCTGCTCCAGGAGCAGCTTTCTTTAGTAACCAAAAGGTCCAACTGACTTGTTCTCCAGGCACCTCTCCAACCTTCCCTACACCCCATTTCCCCAGCTCTTAGCAATATGCTGAGATCTCACAAGTTATTGCCAAATACAGTCAGTACTCTGATAAGCGGCCAACGTCAGTCATTCAGGGTCTGAGAGGCACCTCAGCATGTGGATGCTATGGTGGCAAGGTCAGCACGGGGTGTTCTCAGACCTGCTCCTGTCTCTGGCATGTGCTAGGCTTCTGAAAAGGGTGCGTCAGGAGCTTGGGCCACAAACGTCCCACAAACCTGCTGTTGCAGCAGCTCAGGGACACCAGTAGCCCCTGTCCAACTTCTGTGACCCTCCTCCTGCTGCCAGCACAAAGGGCAATTGCAATGGATGTCCCCCATTGCTCAGGGAAGGAGAGAAACCTGAGTCGCAAACCAGCTGGAAACAGTACCTGTTCTTGGGTCCACCCTTACCTCTGTTCCCCCAAAAGAAATCTGAGCAAGCCTTGGTGAAATGCAGGTATTGCGAGGTATCCAGAGAGCTGCTGGGAAGTGGAGATTTGGGGTGGAGAGGAAAGCAGGGAAATGACCCTGACCTCAGGGGAGAGAGACAAATAGAGAACACCCTAACAATTCTAACCTAGAAACACAACGCTATCCAATATACACGGCTGCCTGCCAGGCCCCACCGAGACAGAAGCACATTTCCTGTGATAAAAACAGTCATATTTGGAGGCATGGGCAGGTGCAGAGCAAGCACATTGAAGAAACCATGCCACACATGGCCACCACCAAAGACTGTATTTGGGATGCAGAGATGGATATTCCTTGAAAGACCCTTAGAATCAGACCCACGGTGGGTCCAATCCTACAGTAAGGCTTTGTGACTTAAGGGCCCATGTCACCTATCACTCCCACCAGCACTGAATTCTGAGACAAGATGATCAATGCTCTAGAAAGAGGAGCCTTATCAGCCCCAACCAGCCATGCTTTCCACATTTGGGGAGGGTGCAGGGAGGAAAACAGAAGTGGAGGAGGGAGGGCCAGGGCACCGGAGTGAGCTGAGCAGGGTGTTTAGCCATCAGGCATTTTCCCAAGAGAACAAGATGGTCCCTGGAGCCAGCAGCTCGGCCCTGCCTGCTTTTCCTAACACACTGTGTCATTTTATCTCAGCTGATGGCTCAACCTCCTGGAATAAGAAAATCAAAACAGAGAGCCTAACATTAGAAAGCTCTCCTTTGCAGAACAGCAAAATGATATTCTCAGGAAGGAAAGGGAGGAAGCGCAATGGGAGGGAGGGTGAGTTTCATGGTGTCTTTCACATTTTTCTATCTCCTGTGTCCCAGCTTCCTTTATTTCCTAACTTTTGGCAAGATCAAGGATGTTCTTCAAAATAATGATCCAAGCAAATATCAAAATCCCAATAGCCCTGTGGTTTTACATATATAGCTACACCAAATACATGTATAATTATGTCTATTCACTCCAAATCAGTTGGAGTCCTGTTTTTGAGGAGAAAAAAATTTTTGAATATTTGAATATTTTGAATATTTTTCATTATGAAAATTTCTACTCTGAAAATTTTGGAAAAAATACTGAGAAATGAACAATAAAGGGGAAAAATCAACCCTGGCACTGCCATTCAGAGAGAGGCTTAAAATTTTGTTATATTTCTTCCTGCTGGAAAAGACTGAGTTAAAAAAAAAAATCAACAGGAAACAAAATCAAACAAAAATTTAGCTCTTCATTTTGAGGGCTGTTGCAGAGGGGTGCCTCAACGGGGTGGGGGTGGGATAAGAAGACATGTCCCAAAGCACCAGAACCCAGAAGGAGATGCCTGACTGAAGTGCATTGTCAAGAACGGCAGATGCATCCTTTCCCTCCCTCCTGAGCCTCAGGTCTCCTGCGAGGTGCCAGGGGTGACACCATCTCTACAGAAAAAATTCAGAGGAGAGCTAACAGGCCATACATGTTTATTTTCTGTGGTGCCCTGCCCCCTCCACATTTGCAGATGAATGGTGATTGGAGAAATGCTCCATAACTCACCCAAGTGTGAAGCAGGTTCAAGAAAGCTCTAGAAGGTACAGGGAAGAAAAGCACTGCTCAGAGAAGGAGGAAAAGCTATGTGTTGTTTTTCACCAAGCCCAGCACCAAGGAGCTGGGTCATAGCATAGTCATGACTGTGGCAGAGTTCAAAGTTTGGGTAAAAACGACCTCAGTCCCATCAGCCCACCTTTGATCTGCAGAGACCAGCTGCTATCAGGGCACTGATGGGGCTGTCTGAGCTCCCCTCCACAAACCAGTCAGCAAGGGCAAGCTACTGCTTCAGGATGTCTATAGACTGATGCTTGCTGAGAAAACAGCCACATGGGAGCAAGTCAATTTTTTTTTAAACCTCTTATCCAAATACATGCATAGCAGTCACACAACCCCAACAGGGTTCATTCATTCCAAACACGCTTCTTGAGTGGCCATGATACAACTGGACAGATGCCCACTGAGTCTCTGCCAGGTCCCACCCACAGGACTTCACTCTGTGGATCTAGCATGGCACAGAAGAGGACTCCAGTCTCAAGGGGCTTGCTGTGCTCTGGGAGTGGAGACAGGCCCTTAAAACACAGTGGAACTTCTCCTGATTAAAACAGGCATGAAAGGACTAACAGCCAAATGCAGCATGCACACTGGCTCCTGACTCCAATAAACCAGCTATAAAGATCATTTCTGGCAATGAAGAATATCCAAATAAGACAGGTGATACCAAAGAAATATTGTTGATTTTGTTTTGTGCAGTAATGACAGTGTGTCTTTGCAAGAAAAGATTCTTTTTCAAAAAGTACTGGATTATATAGGTGCAAAATGACATGACATCAGAGATTTGCTTTAAAATACTTCAGGAAGAAAGAACAGAGGGAAAGGAAAAAGACATTAAACTAGCATAATCTGACAATCTTGATGACTAATAAAGCTGGGTAATGAGTATATGGGTCTCATTAGACTATTCAAGTTTTAAGTGTTTGAAAATGTTCATAATATTTTTTTAATACAGGACTGTAACACATCATGGTAGATGCCCTAAAA
The DNA here is from genome assembly GCF_902686455.1 of Sciurus vulgaris. Taxonomy (NCBI): domain Eukaryota; kingdom Metazoa; phylum Chordata; class Mammalia; order Rodentia; family Sciuridae; genus Sciurus; species Sciurus vulgaris. The sequence continues at coordinate 60,200,404 of NC_136472.1, forward strand.
GAGACCAGTGTGAAAGGCTATGAAAATACAGAGCAAGAAGGACTTGAGAAAACCAGAAAATAAATCTGCCAAGTTTATGAGGGTTTTAAATACCATTTTATAGTGGGGTGAGAAGATGTGTTCACACTTAATTACAATATAAGGTAGGGAGTAGTCAGTCCAGCAGAGGAATTCTCCATGCCAAGCTCCAGAGTTCAGAGGATAGCAACAAGGTTTTCCTGCTTCCCTAGTATTTTTATCCCTCCCCACAACAGACCAAGGTTGGAATCTTATCTTACTAGCTGTTTAGGGGGGGCAAGTGGCAACGTTTCTGGGTCTCAGTTTCCTGGTCTGTAAAATGGGAACAGCCCCATCTACTTCTTCAGAGGGCTAATGCAGGGCTCTAATCATACAAAGAATGAAATGTCACAGCATGATGAACAGTATTCTCTTCCCTGGCTCTTTAAAGAACAGAGACTGTTAGTCCTCTGAGAGCTAACGATGTTCAGCAATGTTTAGACCAATTCTTTGGCCAAGCCTCTACACCAAGAAAGCAGGACCTCTATTTTTCAGCAGAGGGGAGAGAAGGGAGCAAGCCCACGGCTGGAAAGCAAGCCCAGGCTGGGGTATGAGCATTGGCAGAGAGAATAGAGATACACCCCAATCATAGGCAAAAAGGAATGGGGATTACCTGGATGCTCCTTGCAGCTCCTGGGAATGGAACTTCACAGCCACAACCAGTCATAGTCCTTAAGCGAATTTGTACTAAAGTATAATTGATTTTCCAGCAAATAGCGATTTTATTTTGGAAGAAGGGATGAACAGAAAGTCAAAGTCCTAGGCCCAAAGAAGAAAGTGGGCAGAGATAAAAGTGATGCATATTTTCATAAAGGTATGTCAAACTGAATTTCAATCAGCCCACGACCACAACTGGCATACTCAACACCTGCCTTCCCCCTCCAAAGAAGAAAGAAAAAGAGGAGAGAAGGAAAGAAAATGAAAAGAAAATTCATAAAACTGAAGAATCTGTCTTAAGGTCAAGGTTATTTCACCTAAAACAATCCTTCCAGATGAATGGAAAAGTCAGCTCTCAAAGTTGAGGTCAAGTCAATGACCTCATGAAGTCATTTTTTTTGGTGGTCCCCTTGCCACCGGGGGGGGGGGGGGGGACAGTGCCCCGACATCAGCAGTCAATCCCTCCTTATCACATCATGGCCAGCACTATCCATCACCCGTGACCAGAGGACAGGGCAAGCAACGGGTTTGCAGGCTGAACAACATGGGCTGACCTGGGTCAGTCCAAGTGTTTTTCTAAAGAAATATCTCCTGAAATCCTGGTGGACAGAAGCCTCTGGAGGCCAGGAAGCTTCAGTCAGCCTCAGGGGAGCCACAGTTGCATGCATAGCCTACAGGTAGCAGAAAAGGCCCTGGACTTAGCATGGACAGAGCCATGACCTCGCTCAGACACTTTCTCTTTCCCCATCTCTAAAATGGGTTGGGGGTGGGGGGCAACACTCAGACATTTTGGAGAATAACCATGAAATCAGCTGCACAAATGCCCCAGGAACAGGACCTGCTGCCCAGGAGGTGCTTAATAAATCCATCTTCCCTCTGCCTGAAAAAGGCTAGTTCTTACTGCAATTAAAGTCTCCAGAACATCAGTTTGAGCTGTCCTGGGGACTCAAGGCCCACTTGTTGGGTCCTCTGCCCCTGCAGAAGAAACCGGCACAGAGGGCACTGGTGCCAGGGAATCCAGATAGGCAAATGTGGAGGGCCAACTGATCGCTTGGCTTCCCCCCCCCCCCCCCCCGCCCCCGTAGGATCTGCCCACAAGGGGGCTGGTTAGTGACTTCATCCTTCACCCAAACCACTGAAGACTGTAATGAGCCGACCAGACTGTCAGCAAGAGGGCCAGCACACCGCTGGCCATAGGTCCCATAGGTCCTATGGGCTTACAAACGAAAGCTCTTTCTGCTTTAAGAACCCAGGCTCCAGGACAAACAATGTGGAAGGAGACACACGTTTACTCTGGTTTCAACACGCCTCTTCCCTATCCAGTAAAAGCCGTTCCCAGCTCTGACAGATGAGGCTGACCCGGAATAAAGTTAACCCCACTTGCTCCGACTGGCAACCGAGACAACCGCGGTAGGGGCTTCCGAGCAAGACCCCACTTTTCCTAAGGGCCTGTCAGATAACCACAGAGCGGGCGCCGGGACGCCCGGACCCGGGTGCTCCTGGGCCTGCGGTGAAAGTGGACTGCTGGGGGCATGAGATGCCTAGAGGGCAGTGCCGCGGACCCGGCCCTAGCTCGGGTCCCAGTCCGCAGCCGGCCTCGCCACTGACATTTGGCCCAACTTAACTTCCTGTTATAAAGGAGGCAGAGGAATGGGGGCGGGGGGGCGCCCAGTGAAGAGCCGAAAGGAGGGGCGCGAAACCCAAATCCTAGGAAGCTAAGTTTGGGAATGATCTGCTGAATGACAGATGGCACTGCCGGCGAGTAGCGCCCACCACACTCTAACGTTTAGGATTTTCTAGGATTAGAATCGCAGGGTTTGGGTGTTGGAGAGAGGAGTAAGAGACAGCTCGGAGTACCAGTAGGAGGTTTCTATTACGTTCTAATTGGGTCTGAGACTTGACCAGGGACGCCTTGGGCTCCATCGACAGTGCCACCTGCTAGCTGCGCGTTTCGCCGGGTGGGTTTGAGACCCGGGATGCCGCGGCCGCACCTGACCCTCCCGGGCGCAGGGCAGGGCTCAGAGTCCAGACAGAGCTGGCACAGCTCCCACCCTCACCCGCCCGCCCGAGGCTCACGCCGCCTCCGACTTACCGAAAGACTCCTGGAGAGCCTGGTCTCGGGTCAGCTCCTGCTTCCTCCTCAGGCTGTGGGCACAGCGGTCGGGACCTGGGGGCCGCCTGCGGAGCCGAGAGCTAGCGAGGCGGCCGCGCGCAGGCTTAGCCGGCCGGGCGCCTGCAGTTCTGCGCTGTGCGGCTGTACCGACTGGGAAACGCCCCCATTGGCGGGGCGGCCAATGACAGGGCATCCGGGGGCGAGGCCCCGCCTCCAAGCCGAGGTGCACGGCCAATGGCAGTGCGGCGCGGAGTCCACCCCCGCGCCCACCCCGCCCTCATGGGGCCGGCTGTCACCACTGCTGCCGCTGGCGCACGTGGGCCGAAGCCCGGCCCAGAGCACAAGGAGCGGCCAGGCTCTCCCACCCTGACCAGCGCAGGTCTGAGACCAGACTAGGGCTGATGGGAGCAGGGTGCGGTAGTGCTGCAAGATGAAAACCCAGGTGTTGGTATTATAGTGTCAAGGGAGAGGCAAGGACTGAGCCTCAAGGTCCTTGGCCTAGGCAGCTGGAAAGCGACTCACTGTCCCCTTTTGGACATGAGGGAGCAGTATAGGACTTCCTGTACTGTGTACACCCTGTCAATCTCCTTCCTTGCGTTGATTGGTGACCACCCCAAGCATCAGCAAACTGCTCTGCTAGTTAATAGGCCTTCATTCGAACTAGCCTTAATTTGGATATAACTTGTAGGAAGACAGGTAGAGGTACAGACCATCTGTGTTACCTCGGTCGAATTACCTAAACACCTTCTTTCTTGGGTGTCACTTTAGTCTCTGCCCTGCCCACCTTTCCCTGTTGCCCAAAGACCACACCACACCTCCAAAGAAAAACCTTGACAAAAAATAGTGTAAATAATATGGGGTCTAGGAAGAGACAGGAAGCACTTTAAACAGTGTAAGTATTGCAAAACACCTGGAACATACTGCTGAAGCTGTGATCATGAGCCCAGCATCCTCATGGGCAGATACAATGGCCGACTCACCTCTGGGGCCCAGTGCCATCATGGGGCTTTACCCAACCTAAGCATCCATAAACGTTCCTGGAACTGAGATGACCCAGAGGGAGGAAAACAGGCAGGCTCAGGTAATGAGCAAAGAGTACTATGGCTCCGGGCTGCTGGAATTTCCCAGCACAAGGCCATCTTTAGGAAAGACCACTTTCCCTTGCCAGGAAAGTGCAAACAAAACAGTTTGCCCCCAAAACCTGGGGCCTATTTTTTCTCTATTCTTTACTATCTGATCCTACTCCTGGCCTTTTGGATACTCCCAGGTGTTGCTCGACCTGACACCTCCCTTAGCATCCTCAGAATTTAATCAACATCATTCAGATGATTTTTTCCCAAAAGCTGTTCCCACTTAGTTTGCACAGCTCAATCAGCACCAACTCAGAGGGGCAGTATTCCATCTGATGAAACTCTGCCTGTGACATCAGTTGATGGGTTGTCCCCTACACATGATCTCATTTGAGCCTGGATCTACAGGAATACATTTCTATTATCATCCTGTTTCACAGATGTGGAAACAGAGATCAATGAGGTAAAGCAACTTATCATGGTTAGTAAGTGAATTTGAGCCCAGATCTATCTGATTCCGGAATTGGCATAACTATGAGTGGCCTAACCATTGTGTCTTGAACCTCTATAGCTATGTCTGTAGGGCACTAGATAGGTCAGGTCTGTTCCTGAAAGAACTGCTCTAGCCTGACCACTGCCAGTCCATTCAAGCATTCTTTTGAGCTCAGGGCTGTTGTAAGGGAAAGGAGACATGGCTGGCCTGGCCCTATCTTATTTGCAGAGTGGTATAGCAAACTCAAGACAGTGAGGAGCTTTAGGAAACACCTTTATCTCTGTTTACAGCTTGACTTCACTGGAAAAGACCTGTTGCTATTGACCTGGACCTGAGACACCCAAGTTGGGGATGGGAATGTAGACGATCATTCATTCATTTAACAAATTCTAGATGTGGTTCCTTATAAGTTACTCCTGTAACTTATAAGGCAGCAGATGAATAACCAGAAGCACATGATGCTATGGGAACTGTATTATTGTGTTATTTATTGTTCAATTTTTAAAATAATTCCCATTGCCTTATCTACAGCACAATGCTTTCCCTTCAGATTAAAACAAATTTGTCATTATTTCAGGAACACTGTGGGCCAATGAAGTTTTTAACAGAGATAGCATTACTCAGTACAGAAGTTCTAGCAGCTTAAAAATGAGAACTCACCAGTGCATTCCCAGGACTCTGCCTCCTCTCCCCGACTCCCAATCTTTATCTCAGGAACTCAAATGAGAAAGACCCTCGCTAGCTTAGTCTGGGAGCTGTGGTTTTCCTCAGATATATGACAAGCTGGGAACTGAGGGGAGCTCACTGGATAGAGGGAGACACACCTTGGGGCTTCTTGGCTCAGAGCCTCTTGTCACCTCATACAAACCAACATTGCTGACCAAAGGAGAGAAGGAGGAGAGGAGTGGGTTGAAGATGTCAAACCTCAAAATGATTAGGATCAGTGAATGTCCTGCTGGACTGGAATTTTCTGGAAGTTTATACAACTCAGTTCTTCAAAGGAAAGATTACACAATGTAAGGGTGACCCTTAGAAGAAATATTATCTAACCCCTTGTTAGACTGAATGAATGAATGGAGGCTCAGACATAAGGAGGCACTTGCGAGGGTCCCAGAGGAAGTGAGTGGGTTCTGGGTCTCCCACAGCCTTTCTCACTCTTGGTACACCAGGCAAATTCAACCTCCTGATGTAGCAGCTCTGGGTTCTATATATAATCACAACCACTTCCATAGCCTGCTTTTCTAGAATGCTGCCTGTGAGGTTGTCTGGGAGATGCAGATGGCTACTTAGCATCAGAAGGAGGGAGAAAAGGAAGGCCCAGATTCATCCCTAAAAATATCTTCATCTCTGACTGAAGCAACGGGCCTCTGCAGCCCCACGCATGCCCGCCTCTGAAGGAACTCCAGTTGGCAGTCCCTGTCCTCATCAGCATCCACCTGACTGTGTTCTGAGAGGGCTGCAGAGCCTCTGGTCTGGCTTCCCTTTATTTCCAGCCTAGCACTGTGCTTGAATAAAGGTCAGCGTGGAACTGGGTGAATTCCCCATTGGGAGATTTTCTGTAGAGAGGCCATTAAGGTCTTTGAATGTCAAGGGAGAGTTTTACAGGTGCTCCTGGCCATCATCCTGTCCTCCTTTCCACGCATTCTAGCAAGGGGTAAAATAGTGAGTGTGGTGCTCACTGGCTTTCTCCCAGGCTACTATCAGAGTGCTTTGGTCTTTCAGGAGGAGGAAGAGGAAGGCTAACATCCTCTAACATCATTAGAGGAGTCCTCTAACGTCATTAAAAGATGAGTAGAGGCTACCTAACCCCAGGCCATCTTGGGAACTATCTTCGGGAAGGACTTTCTAAGCCAGGAAATAGAAACATTGGTACCTCCCTCCAAAGACTCAGGGGTGTGTGAGAAGCAAGATCACTGAGGCCTTGTTCCAGCCCCTTATCATCCTGATAGGCCTCAGAAGGCACCCGTTGTTCATGGTTATGACATAGAAAAGTTTTCAAGGTCACTAGGAATTCATCAGGCCTACCCCACCTCCAGTGGATTTCCCAGAGACAGTTTGCGGAAGAAATGGCACTTGTCTGGAACCTGCCAGAATCAGTAATGTCCTCGGAGACACCACAGCACTTTGGGGAATGTGTACACATTGCCAGTAATGTGAGGAAGTCAGGCCTGGAGAGCTGATAGCTACAGCTACAGGCAGGAGGCAATGTCCCAACCAGACACACTGACCAGAGCCAATAGAGACAAAGAGGCAGACGGCGGAGAGGGAAAGAAACAGGGTCCTGAGAGTACCAGCCCAGTCCTAAACAGACTGGGGAGCTGGATACGTATTTTCAAAGTCAACTGTGGAGTCCAATGGCATAATTCTTTTCCCTAGAGACCAAGTGATGCTAGAAAACCCAGTGTACCTGCATGGCAGGCTGGGCCATACCTATAGCCCAGGAAAATTCCCACCGAGGTAAACCTGAAGCCCAGAACACACTGCTGTAACTGAATGGAGCTAGGGAGACAGCTCTCAATTTGTATTCCCAAACCTTCCACACAGAAGCTGGGTAAGGGCCAGGACAGGAATCTTCTCTGTTCTAGTATGTGGAGGGGACCTTTATGGTTTGGATGTGAGGTATCCCCAAATAGTTCATGTGTGAGACAATACAAAAAGGCTTAGAGGGGAAATGATTGGTTCAGGAGAGCCTGAACCCAATCTGTGAATTAATCCTCTCATAGGGATTAACTGAGAGGTAACTGAAGGCCGGTTGGGTATGGCTGGAAGAGGTGGGCCATCGGGGGCATGCCTTTGGGGTATATATTTTGTATCTGTAAGTGGAGTTGCCCTCTCTGCTTCCTGGTGTGACGTCTTGAGCTGTTTCCCTCTGAAACACTTCCGCCCTGATATCCAGTCTCACTTAGACTCCCAGGGAATGGGGCCAGCTGTCTAAGGATTGAGAACTCTGAAACCATGAGCCCCCAAGTAAACTAATCCTCCTCAAAAATTGTTCTTATCAGGTCTTTTGTCAAAGAAGTGAAAAAGCTGTCTAACACAGGGACTCACTCATATTCATCTGTCCATCATCATATGTCCATCCCACAAATATGTACAGTTGGTTAGACCAACAGGCATCACAGCCAAGTAGTTAATAGCACAAATTCTGAAGTCAAGATGCTTGGGTTTGAATCCCAGTTCTGTTGATTATTACCTGTGTGCCCTTGGGCAAGTAACTTAACCTCTCTCTGTCCAGCAGTTTTCTTACCTGTAATAGGGTAATAGCAATGGGGAGATACATGCATACAGCAGTGCCGAGCATTCAATAAATGATATACAAGGGGTTTCTGACTCTGTAAAAGGCACAGATTCTATGAGCAACTCCAGGTCGGGGACCTGGCTGATTCCCAGCATCAAATCTGTGCTCATGTTATATCTCTCAGCCATATTTTGAGGCAGGTACCCTTATCATCTGCACCTCAGAGATGAGAGGACAGCATCTCAGAGAAACAAGAGTCCCTGGCCTAGTCTCCAACCGAGTGGATCTGACTGGCTGACCTCCAAACCTGAACTTCTGTGGGGTGCAAGGAGAGAGTGACCTGTTCTCTAGGGACTGAAGGAAGGAGTGGAAAGACTTCATGGAGGAGACAGCCCTTTGGCTGATCTGTGAGACATGACTGAGCCGCAAGGGATGCATAGCAGGCTGTGGCGAGCACTTGGGGGCAGCGGGAGAGGAACGACGGAATCAATCAGAATTGGGATGCAGAGCCAGGAACTGCAAGGGCTTCCTCCACCCACTCACCGAGCAGGTGCTTACTGAGTGCCTGCCATGCTCCCTGCACTGTTGGAGGCCGGGCGGGATGCCGCAGTGAATAAAGCATGAAAATAGCCCAAGATGAAGCCAAGGGGTGGGCAAGAACCATTTAGGGGACATGTAGCTAGTGTCTGTGTGAGGAAAGGGAATTGGCTAGCTCCTCCATTTCCCCTTATTGCAGGATCATCTGCCCTTCTGGCATGGGACTAGGCATAGCTCCCAGGCCTGGTTAGCCACAGAGCCTCAGCGATGGTCGCTGCAAACAGGCACGTGCATGGTCCAAGCAGAATTCTTCTTTAGGACCAGCGTCTAGATGCACAGTGAGAGGAGTACTCTCCTTCCATAGCAGTTAGGGCTGCCAATAAACACGCTCCATGAGCCACCATGGAGACCTGATTACAATAGGAGCGGAGATCCTGTAACTGAGGAGGACAGAGGTGAAACTCCAGCTACCTTTCTTTGCAGGTTTCCTGGGTCTGCTGGCTTCTTCTTCAGGCTGGCTTTTCTCACAGGTCAAGTGCCAACAGCTCTCATTGCCACCAGCCTCCTTATCCAAAAGGGAGAATTTCTGACCTGACATTCCAAGCAGAGTCCTGACAGTCTCTCTGCTTGGATTGGGTCACAGGCCACTTGAACATGCACCACAACCAGAGGAATGGATGTGCAGATTGCCTGTGCAGTCAGGGCCCCTTCCTAGAGCTGGGTGGGCTGAGCTTCTCCTGCCATGCACAGTCTGCATGGGAGGGAGGGAATACCTGGGTGAAAGTCAAGGGTAGCTGGGAAAGGACAGAGAGAAGTGTCTGTCAGACAGGTAGAGCAGATGCCATTGGTTTCCATATTTGCCATGGCTTTCTAATGCAGACACCTGTAGCTCTGCCTGGGGGGTCTCCCCTAGCCTCTGCAGCAAGCTCAGTAAATGCACAGGGGTGACCTGAAGTACTGGAGATGATCAGCTTGCCAACAAGGATGGTCAGTGTGGGGGGCATACATCCCAAATTTATCACTCCTCACAGAGAATATCTTGAAGATGTAATCTGAACCTCTCTGTCTGTCCCAGATGTCCCCAGTAAGACAAGGTGGCAGGTGCCCACTGCAGTAGCCTGCTCATCTGCACAGCCTAAAGTGACTTCCTTCCGGTCGCTTTCCCTTCCACCCTTGCCCAGGCCCTCACTGGTGTTCCCTGGGATTACTCCCAATAAACTGCTCACATTTGATTTCTTATCCCAGGGTCTCCTTTTGAGGCAACCCAAAGCTCCTCTGAGGCCCCCTCATCAAGCCCTTGGGAGGAGCCCCAGTGTGGTAGCCAATGTTGAGATCTCAGTGCATGTCACTTAAATAGCACCTGGCACATGGGGGTGACAGTGAATGTTTACTGAAGGACTAAGAGAGAATCTATGTAAAAACAAATAAAATATACCTACTAAGCAAGGTGTCTGCACTATCCAACAACTGCCTCTCTAACCTGCCTGGACGCTTGCCATAGACCTGCATGCCCCCCCCCCCCAACCCCCTGCATGTATGGATTCCTGGAAGCAGTGTGTGCTTCTTACCTCTCAGAAAGTCACGTCATCCTGATGTGCCCCTCGTCATCCACTCTGCACACCTGCCCTCCACCCCCATCAAACTTTGCTCTAAATTAGGTGCATTTTGTAGTGGATGAATACTTTTTAATTTTAATTACATTCCTGCTACCTTACTGCTTTTTTCTGAAAATCTTTTCCTAGGTGCAACTCAAGTGGCAGAAGACTACCTGAGACAGCCTGACTCTGGGGGCCTCAGGGGGGCTGTCCTCGCCCTTGAGAGATCAGTGAGACCTGTAGGGGCATTCCAACAGTAATGCTGATAGAGCTGAGTCTCTGAATAGAAAAGCCTTAATTTGGGGCTAGGGATGTAGCTCAGTGGTAAAGCACTTGCCTAGCATGTTGAGGACTAGGCAGGGGCCAAGGGGAGGGGAATCCAAGCTAGCTGCACAAGTAACATTCTGGGAGAAAGAGCTCAGACTACAATAACCTGGGTTCCAAACCTGGGTGTGACTTGGAGCAATCTAATTAATGAACATGCCCTCTTCCTTGTGTGATCAGAGCGTAGGTCAATTCAGACGATGTTCGTTATGTAAAGACTGACTCTCAATAAATGGCAAGCACTTTTCACTGTGAAGCTTCGATGTAGTAGCAACTTACTGAGCTAGAACTACTTCCCAGGATTCCCTTTCCAGAACAGTTCTGAGTTAGGACTGGCCACAGGAACATTTGTGTGAGACTGGGAAACTGCCTTTGCACAGAAGGTCTGCACAGCATGACTACAGCTCATGCGTGTCAGTGGCATGGGGGTGGCAGCCTGGTTTTCCACTCCTTCGTCCTGCAGATTCTCCTCCTTCAGCTCCCCTGAGACCAAGCCAGGGAATATGCACTAATCTGCTGCTTCTAAGGGTCACCATGCTATCAAGGTTGAAGGTTGTGAGAAATCATGTGAATTCCACTTTGGCCTCAAGGATTCAGTTTGTCTGTGTTCCAGTTTGCTTTTGATTTGCTCCACTTCACATTTGGGTTTCCTCTCATCTGCCAAGCCTTTGACCTAGAGCAACTTCAGAGACCCCAGTAGACATCTCAACAGTAGCCTTCGATGGACCTCTTGGTCAACTCCCACAATTATGGGAACTCTGGTACCTATAATAATCCCATATTCCACATCATATTGATGATCCTACTTCCTGAAAACCCTAACTGATAAAATAGGTGAATAAAAAGTGCCCCTTCTTGAGAGCCTACATGGACCCTTATCTTCATAACACCCACAAAGCAGGTCAGGAATATTAACCCCATTTTACATGTGGGGAAATCAAAGACCAAAGAGGTTGGAGATCTAGCAGAACTAGAATGCAAAGCTGTCTGTCTCTCTCCTGAACCTAAGCAGTGGTCACTTGACCCCTTTGAAACAGATGACCAGCACGATATCCCATTAAGTGTAAAAGTACTATAACTATGATATGTGCTTATTAGAAATAAGAAATACTCTTAGCCATTTCAGTTTAAGATGTCAAAGAAGTGGCAAAATAACAATAACAACAACAACAGTAATAGAGTAGGCCATTCCCCAAAAGAGGGTAAACACTGAGGAGAGGGAATGAACGGTGACCTGCTACTCCAGGGGACAGTGGCTCATTAGGCAAACTGGTTTGAGCAATGCCTCCAGTGAGGAGTGCTGATCCCTTGGCACACAGGCAAGAGAGAGAGAACGGCAATACCATTTCTCTGCACAGTCTACCACTCGGCACCTCCCACTGGCCAACAATTCCGGACAGTCCAACTGGGAGGAAATCAAAGAAGCCATTGAACGAGGGTTCTGGGTGTGTGCCCAAGAGTCACAGGCTCCCAGAACAAAGCAGGAAGGCACGGGCCTCAGTGACTTCTAAGGATACTGAGAGGTCTTCCCTTGAGGCTTTCTGCCTCTCTGAGGACCAAGGGAAGCTTCTGGGAATGAGGCTGTGGCTGCCCCTCAGACAGCACGGAGCAAAGCAAATTCATGTTGTGTGTTTCTTTGCAGGCAGAGAGGAGGAATGGCCCTGGAGGAGGAGCAGAGGGAGAAGCAGGAGAGAGATGGCATGGAGCATACGCACAGGCGCAGCCTCCGTCCGTTCCTCTCCAGCCCTCCCGGGCTCAGGGAGTGCGTTATCATGGTTCCCTTCCCAGGAGCCTTCCCCCCACATCCACCCAGTGATGAGCGTCACTCCCTTGCCGGCTGAGCTTGCCGAGGCGGCAACCCTTCCTTATTGCCTCTGTTCCTGCTCCCTCCACACTCTGCACACAGACTCTCCCTCGTGCCTGTGTGGTTCCACATCCCCTCCGGTTGTTTCTTGCATGCCTGTGACATTTCCTTCAAAGAAATACCCTACCTCTAAAATTTTCTTCCTCCTTGCATTAAAATTAAACCTTAACATTTTTTAAATCGATGCCGTCTCCAATTGAAAAGAAAAAATTTCTAAAAACATAAATAACCTTATCACCCAGGTATTTGAACCATTAACACTTTGGTTGCTATGGTTTGGATCTAGAATACTCTGAAAGACCCACATGTTAAAGGCTTGGTTCCCAGCTTGGCACTATTAGGAAATGGTGGGACTTTCAAGAGGTGGGGCCTAGTGGGAGGTCCTAGGTCACTTGGGGTGTGCCCTCAAAGGAAATGGTGGGAATCCCACCCCTCTTCTCTCTCTCTTTGCTTCCTGACTGCCATGAAGGGAGAAGTTGCCTCTGCCACACACTCCCACCATGAGGTACTGCTTTATTTACTACAGGTCCAGAAGCAAGGGGGACAACCAACCATGACCTGAAATTCCCAAAACTATAGTCAAAATAAACCTTTCCCCTTTTTAAGTTGATTATCTCAGATATTTTGTTACAGTAACACAAGGCTGACTAACACATTGGTAGATATAAATCAACTCACAGCATCAGTGTACGTCCTAAGACATCTTTTAGTGATAATGACAGTATGAGAAAATGGTTTAGTTTGGGTTTTGTAGTTAAATTAATTGGTGATTAAATTAAATTAATCATTGATTAAGTTGTATCCAATATAGTTGAATAAAATAGAAAATTTAGCTTTCTCTTATGTAAAATGGGGGTAGTAAAGTTGTTATAAAGTTACATTAAATAAGTGAACTACACAAAACCCACTAAGCACAGCATATGGCAAGACTATTTTTGTGTGTGCATGCTAAGGCACACACACACACAAAAATTCACCATTTTGAAGTTTAAAATTCAGTGGCATTTAGTGAATGCATAGGGTTGTGCAACAATCACCATTATCGAGTTCCACAACATTTTTATCTTCCCTAAAGGAAACTCCACCCCCACTAAGCAGTTCACTCCCTTTCCCCCTTCCTCCCCGCCTCTAGCAGCTGCTAATCTGCTTTCTGTCTATCTGGAAAACCACTATTTTCTATCTTCAGCTTTTGTCTTTCTTTTAATTTATCCTGGTAGCTATTATCATGGTCAAGTTTCTCTCATCAAACAAACCAAATCAAACTTTAAAAAGAAAACAAATAGAAACAAAAACAATAACAAAAGCTACAAAACAAGCATATTCAAATCACCTGACTCCTCCTGAGGCACTGCCGCACCTCTTGCCATCAGGCTTCTTGAAGAGTGCCCGTCCATACTTTCCCTGCGTCTCCCTTCTCACCCTCCCCAGACCCTGTACCCTGGCTCCGCTGGGGTGGTAAGCCCTCCTAGTGGTCAAAGCCATGGTCCATTTCGCCTTCTGTCCTCCTTCGTGGCTTTGCTCCATAGGATGCTGCTGACCTTCCCTTGTTGAAACTCTTTCCTTTGTTTACAAACACCACCTGTCCACCTTAGCTTCCGGCTGTGTGAGCCTCTTCCTGCTCCTTCCTCTCCACGTCTCCATGGGCGATCATACCTACCACCCAGCTTCTGCTGTCAGCAAGACCTCAGGGTCTTCCTGCTCTCCCCAAATTCTTCTGTTCATCTGTGTCTGGACATTGCTTCCTGGTTGTATTCAAAGACATTTGCCATGTTTCAAATGTCTCCCCAAAGTTGATGTGTTGGAAATTTAAACCCTAAGGAACAGTGTTGAGAAGTGGGACAGTTAGAGATGTGTAGCTCCGAGGGCTCCGCCCTCATGAATGGATTGATATCGCTGTCCCAGCAGCGGGTTTGTTGTCGTCAGAGCAGGTTGTTGTTACCTTCTGCCATGGGATGAAGCGAGAAGATCCTCACCAGATGGTGGCACCTTGATATTGGATTTCCCAGCCTCCAGAACTGTGTGAAATCAATTCCTTATCTTTGTAAGTGACTCAGTTTGTGATATTATGGTGATACCAAATGGACTAAGATGACATCTCAAGGTCGGCATGTCCAAAGTGAATCATCCAGACTGGACTGATGATTAATGCTCCTAATCCCACTAATGGTATCATCATCCACCCAATTTTCCAAATGTAAATTTTCAATTACCTGTGGTTCCTCTCTCTTTCTAAATCTTTTTCAACTGGATAACAAATCCTATCAATTATAATTCAGAAACATCTTCACCCTCCTGTCCACCTCTATTGACACTGTCTTAACTTAGATCCCCGGTATCTCTTCTATGAATGACTGCCTTTCTTTTTATTTGTAGATATATCCTTTCCATAACTTGCAGAATTATATCTTAAAATATAAAAGTGTTCATGTTATTCTGCTATTTAAATACCTCTACCTTCTGGAAAATACAGTTAAACTCCTCCATCTGGCCTGACCACCTCCTTACCCTCATCTCCCAGAACAAATAGGATCTGTCACAAATGTTCCACTCTCCACTGGGGGCTTCCAGGTGGAGCAGCCTCCATCCTGACCCCATTTATGGGGTCACAGTAAGCCAATCAGCCTTCTCAGCCTCTCAGCCCTAGGAATAGGTCCAGGAGTAAGGCAGTTCTGGGCTTGGTTTGAGCTCTGAGGACATCAGATCTCTTCTTTGCACTGGATGTGAAGAAAGGAAGCACAGAGATTGAACTGCTGGTTCTTGCAAACAAGGGGAACCCAAGATTAGAGCCACCATTGGGGGACTTCATCCTAGTGACATCTTTTGAGATCCTCATCAATCCCGACCCAGAGGGATATACTCTTGGTCAATATTTTTTTAACAATCCAAGACATGGCACTCCCAACCCTGTTTTTTTTTGTTTTTATTTTATTCTTAATCTCATTAGAGTTTGGCTTTGTGTCACTTGTAGACCAAACTCTCTATGCATCACCCTTTCAGCCAAGATTTCCAAAATTTTGCTTTAGATTCATCTGGAAAATTTTAAAAACTCCCAGTGCCAACTACGTCATAACATCTGGGGACAGGAGCGGGTGTCAGTAGTTTTCAAAGATGATGGTGATTCCAATGCATAGCAAAACCACTGCTACAAACAGTATAAGCAACTCCCTCCGGACTTCACTAACTCCCTGCTCCTGATTTACCAGTGCTCTTTTTCATGCTGTGTTGCCGTTCGGCTTCCCTTTTAAACTCTGAGCATCTTAATGGCAGATTCATGTCTTTTTCTATCTTGCACCTGATAGAACCTCAGAAAGAATAAAATAATGAACAAATGAATAAACAAATAAATGAGACATTCATTTGAATTTTCAGTCACCCATGGATCCTCTCTTTTGCTAAAATGTGCAGTGAATGCATATTTTTCCCTTCAAGACAAGTGGTCCTGATGCAGGGGTAAGAAAGGGGAAAACATAAAGATTAGAGCGCAGTCTCTGGAACCCTCTGCTGTTGCCCAAATCCTGGTGGCCCAGGGCAAATAGTCACCTGCTCCCTGCCTCCCTTCCCCCCTCTATGAAGTGTAAATAACAACAGCACTTACCTGGCAGCGATGCCGTTGGGACAACATTAATTAATACTGGTAATAGTCTTAGAACTTCGCTTGGTTCGTGGTAAACACCAAATGTCAGCCTCTAACTTCCTTCATTCATTCATGCAGAGATGGGTATGAAGCCTGGACTTGGGGGTTGGTGAACTGGATGTGAGATAGTCAGGATAGGTGGCTCTCTGTGGAATCTCACATGATTGGAAGGGGACACTCAATGTGGGAGGAAGCAGAAGAGAGGGTGGCTTCTCGTATTTTCATTTTTAGACCTTAAGCATGTTCAGATGCTGGAAGAGAGTCAGGTGAGGGGGAGAAGAGAAGCAGAGTCAATGACAGATGGAGCTGGATCCCACAGGGGATGGGAGGAGATGGGGTCTGGAGCCTCAGCAGGCAGAGGAACCTTGGACCCGAGGGGCATGTGTGAGAAGAATGGCAGAATGCCCATATGTTCATACCTGAGTGTGCTTCAGGGGTGTTCTGCTGTGTGCAGTTTGTTAATTTAGGTGAATTTTGTTCAGGAGGCTGGAAGTTTACTCTGTCAGGGTGGAGATTCATTTACTGCTTGGTGGCAGAACAAAAGACTTGTAAAGTCTTCAGGTACTGCTGGCCTTGCCCTGCCCACAGAGTCAAAGGGCACACAATCAGGTGCTTTTAGATTCACCTGAATAGAGTCTGTTAATTGGAGAGAGGCCAGGTGAAGGGCTTACTGTTTTGTATTATTCATCATGGAGAATTCAGTCTCTTTTAAAGGAACTCTGTTTTTTTCTGCCTTCAGGGAACAGAAAGAACTTGCTTATAGAGAACACAACTTTAATCTATTTAATCTGTTCACTCAGGGTACTGGACTATACCTGTAGTGTCTCTTCATCAAAAGTGCACGTGCTTATAAATCTGTCAACAGAATAGTTAGAGGGTTCTTTGCTGTTTCAGAGAGATAGCAAGCTTCCAGCGAAGGATGCCCTGGAAAACATCACTCCCCCTCTCTAGTTGTTTCCTTATCTGGAAGACAAGGGGGTTAGGCCTCAGGACTGCTGGGCTCCTTCCTGCCTCCCTTCCTTCAATCCACTTTACATACCCAGCTCCTATCGCAGGCAGGGAACTCCCGTGGGTGCTGTGAGGAGATAAACAAAACTGGATTAAACAAAACTCCATACAGATAAAACTTGATTGAGCCATCGTCCCTCCCTCTGTTGATTTGCAATGTCACAGGAAAGCTACATACAGTCCTCCCTGAGGATTGATTCTAGGACATCCACAGATACCCAAATCTGAGGATGCTCAAGTCTCTTCTATAAAATAGCTACCATTGCCTATGACCTCTGCACATCCTCTGGTATACTTTAAATCATCTCTAGATTACTTATAATACCTGATATAAAGTAAATGCTATGCATAGCGTTGTTACACTGTATTGTTTAGGAAATTATGACAAAAACCTATACATATTCAGTACAAGCACAGTTTTTTTTTTTTTTTTTTTCCTAATAATTCCATCTGAGGTTGGTTGAAACCCCTTAAGGAGCAGAGTTCTCCCACAAAGCCGAGGCAGCCACAGAGGTCCCCTCTTCACTCAGATTCTTGTAGTCATGCCAGAAAGATTTCAGACATGTTGCTCAGAGTAACAGGCATGAGTTTATTAGGAGAGATAGGAAAAGGGAAGGGGACACTCTCAAAGGAAAGAGTGGGTCCTCTCAGGGAGGAGAACAATGCCCTCCAGTGTTAGTGGAGGACCCAGGGATCAGATGGGTTTCCATCTACTTCTTGACTTTTGACTGGCAGCAGGATGACATCAGACTTTCAAGTCCCCATGGCACATAACAACTCTAGGTCACTTTGGTCCATGCTGATCCATTCTAATTGGAACCTGTTCTTACATTTTATGGTTGAGGGAATTATCCTTATCTCCTTGAGTTATGGGACCTGGTCTGTGTAAGGGCCACAAAAGTCCCCACACATTAGGGTAACCTAAGTTCTTTTTATTGGCATTTCAGGCCAGCATTTCTTCTGCAGATAAGAGGTAGTTTACTGAGGAATGTAGCATATCCTGTCCACTTAAGCCAGGCAGAGCTACAGGTAAATGGCTATTTTGAAAAAGCAAGCATTTGGGGATCAGCCCAGTAGGCCCAGTTAACAGAATTGTGCCCTTAGCCTCATGTTGCCACTGCTCACGTCCGTCTGTTCCCTATGAAATCGACAGACACACAGGTTATAACCCCAACTGCAGTTAAGCTTTTCAACACCTTTCCTTTAAACACTTTCAGGGGCTTCCTAATGTCTCCCTGCCTTTAATCATTTCCCCTGCCCTGCTCTACTGCCTGAAGCACATGGCCCTCTGCAAGCTGCCCTCCAGCCCTGCGACATGAAGGCATCCCCAAGCTTTCTCCCTCTCTTGGGCTCTAATCTCTTCATCTCTAGGTCTTGCAAACTCCTACTCCACTTTCAGGTCCAACTCCATGCTTTCCCTGCACTCACACCCTTGGCAGAATGAATGGCTGCCTCCTCCTGTGCTCTTCTCACTCTGAAACACACCTGTTTTAGCACATATCACGGTACTGTATGACCTGTCTCCTACATTGGGAAGGGACAGACCTTAATTATTTTTGTTTCCTCAATGCCCCACACTTAACTGGTACTGACTGAATTAATAATCGTGGCATCATTAAATATCACATGTGAGAAATATGCAAAACCATCTCTGCCTTTGCCCTCTCAGGCTGTAATCATGCTTTGGGGGAATCCCTGAGACCAAGGTGTGAGCATTTTTCCTTTATTATTTCAAATAAAGGTAACAAAGCCTGAAACAGCAAACACTCATGTATCCACCATCCAGCTTTGAAAAAAATCTTACCATTTACCATATTTGCTTCTGACATTTTTTCTTTTTGTCTTTTTAAAGACATAAACTTTATAGTTAATACGTTATAGTTAATGTATGCTTTTTACCCCAAAGGGAGTCAGTCCCTCTCCTTCTGAATTGGGTTTTATTATTCAAATGCATGTTTTAATGTTTACTACAAAAGCATATATTTCTAAACAATATACTACAAAAGCAAATATTTCTAAAACATGTACTGTTTTCATGTTTTTAATCATGTTAACTTTATATATGCATACTACATCTATGTGTGTGTATGTACATATATATATGTACAGACATATATAATGACATTACAATTTATTTTTTTCTCTCAACATTATCCAGGTACATGTGGGCCACTTTCTGGGCTCTCTGTTCTATTCCATTGTTTATTGTCTATTCTGGCACTAATTCTTTAATATCAGTGTCTTTAATTACTAGCTGGCAGGGTTAAGTCCCCCTTCTTCAAATCATTTAAGCTATTCTTTGTACTTCTGTCTTCCATGTGGTTCTTAAGACCGACTTGTAAAGATTTAGGAAATTGCTTAATTTTTATAGTAATCTGAGAGCAGTGCTACCTTTATGGTTCTGAGCCTGGCCACCCCTGAGCCAGGCTCAGCCCTCCATCGGGGCTGCTCAGGTCTCCTATGTGAGGTGCAGCAATGAACCAGAGCAACGCTCTCAAAGGAATCTCAGTGGTGGAGGAAAGAGCTTTGAGCTGTTGCTGGGTCAGAGCAGAGAGCAGGAACAGAAGACATGCTGCTCAAACAGGCTGCTGAGACGGGCTCGCCCAGAGATGGCAAGTACACTGAACGCCCCACTGCTGTGGTCTCTGAATGCCACCGTGGCAGGTATTGCTGTCCTCCATAGTGCCCTCTTCCTCCAGCCTGGGCTCTCAACTTCCAAGCTCCCCAAATCAGTCAGAGCTGGCACACCATCAGAGACCACTGAGACACCCAGCCTGAATGTAAACAGAGAGGGACCCTGTGACAACTCAACCTGGGGGGCTTCAAGGGGCCACACAGGCCTGCACAGGGCTCAGCCTCCCCTGCTCCACAAGCAAAGGACAGGTGCATCAGATCTAAAACTTCCTCCTCGTTGAAATGTTGCGTCCCAGGTGGGAGCGGGGATTTGATTTTAGACTGCATGGAGAAGGGTTTTGCTGCAGGATCAAGGTTTAGCTTTTCCTCCCAGCCACCAGGCGACTCTGTGTTTAAGTGTTCAGAAGTCCTTAAAAATCCAGTCCCTGAGTACTTAGCAGGGGAGCTATTTATATCTCCTTCCACTGCTTCTGGAAACAAATAATTACCATATATTACAGCAGAGATTCCAGCAGGGGTTTGTTTAAAGCTCTCTGCCTCCCTGCCCTCTGTACCTTTTGCACCCAGCACACAGTGGACACTTCCCACATCCCAGAGTGGATTAGAGTCAGTGAACACTCACTGAAGAGCCTTCACGTGACCCTAGGTTAAGTGCTTAAAACATTAGGAACCCCGTCCCCCTGCACCAGTCCTCACCACAGGGACAGGAGGGGTCCTCTCCATTTTGCACAGGAGAAAGGAAGGCTCAGGGAGCTGAAGGGACTCACCCCATCAGGAACATGCAGCTAGTGGAGGAAGGAATGTGTGTCAACCATTGACTGGGATCTGAGTCCAGCAATGTGCCATTGCTACCTCTCACAGAAGGGAGGAAAGGAGAGGGAGAGAGGAGAAAGGGGGCCAAGGAGAGACCATGGAAGGAAGAAAAAGGAAGGAGGAAGGGGAGTGAGAGAAGGGAGAGAGAGAGAGCAGGAAGGGAAGGAGTATGGGGGCAGCTGAGGTTCTAGGACTATCCTGGAAAGGAGGACCTCCTGTCCCACGGTCTTTGTGAGCACCCATTCAAGAGTGATCTGATCGTTCCAGGGAGAGTTTGTGAGTCCTTTGAAGGAGAAAGGAGAGGAGGAGAAGGAAAAGGCGGGTAGATTTTCACAACTGAGAATCCTCTCTGAGGGTAGGCACAGTTCTTTGAAGCCTGGTGAGTGTAGGAGAGAATCCTGACACCCATTACCAAGGGACTCTTGCCCTTTGTGATGGGAACTGAAAAGCCACAGCAGCTCTATGGCTCCTGTAGCCTAGCAGAGGGACTCAACTCAAGACCAAAGGAAGCACCAGAGAGATGATCTGAAATGTGTAATTTGGTTAAGTTTAAATAAAAATCAAAATTTCTCCAGAACACAGGAACTATTTCTCTCAGGTGGAACTCTGGACAATTTCCTCTGTTCAAGTGTTCTCAGACCTGCATGTATCGCATGCACTAATTTGAAGGAAATTGTTTAGAGATTCCCTTCAGTATCTGGATGGACAGGAAGGAACTATACATGCCCAGGGTGGAGCTGTGGGCTTGGGGAGGCCACTGCAGGGAAGGGCCGCCACTCCTGAGCTCAGACGCTCAGGTGAGCAACCCATTACAGAAGTCGCAGTGCTACGGCATGACCTCAGCCAAGAAGGAGCCACTGTGGACTTTTAACTTTACTTTCTCCTCCCTCTCTCCTATCCCCAGTTCCCTGGGGCACCTCCCTTTTCTGATAGCTACTGAAGGAGTTCTGTGAGGCCAACATGCCCCACAAGCTCTCAGGGGTATGGACTTAATTAAAAACCAGTCTAGTTTGCCCCTCCATAGGAAACAAGGCAGACAGGATGTTGGTGCCAAAGCAAGCCAAAAACCAACTCAGTATGGGAGGCATCCGCCAGCTTCCTGTTGAAACCCTCTGGGCTCAGCTACAAGGTTGCCAGGACAGGAGTATGGAGGCCTGGGGCCTACATGGGAGTTAACAAACTGGCTTCAGACCTGGGGGTCTCTTGGGTAGATGGGTAGTGCTTGAGAGTCTCTGGCATTTGCCAAGGAGATTTGTCCTCAGGTGGGCAGCAGCATCTATCTTCTGAGGGGACTTCTAACTTGATATAGGAAGTGGTTTTGGATTCAGGAACAAGGTCTGGCCCTTAAGAGGAAAAGAGAGCAGAAGTTAGCAAAACCTTGGGATCCCAGTTAAATGGGGTCCGTGGGATTCCCTGCTCACTGGGAAACCTGTGAGAACTGGAACAGAAGCTTGGTCACCAGACTTGGCTAGGGAAAGGCTGGAGCTGCGAAGACAGGTGGGGCCCAAGGAGGGGAGCTTTGTCAGGAAAGCTTTGGTGATGAACCCACTCTCTCTCTCCCACCGCCCAGATGGGGTTCCACTCTAGGAACAAGTCTGGCTTCACTGGCTCATGGGCCTGGGACAAGCTAAACAGAACAGTTCAGGATCTCCAGCCTTTGAAGATGGGCTGGCGGGGGCAAGCAGAGATGGGTGCCTTCACTCCCACTACAGGTCTAAGGTGGAAATCTTAACTTGAACCTGCCGAGAGTCTGATATTTCCCCTTACGGTGTTGACAAAGCACTTGGCTGGTGCTGACTGTTGTCAGTTCATTTTGAAATTAAACAATTGCCTTTCTTCATGCCTATACTGAAGAGCCCTTAGAAAAATGGAAAAGAGGAAACCAAGAGGTAAAGAGTACAAATTAATACATTCCAGGGACCACCTCCTGCCCTCCTGCCCTGGCAAGCAGTTGTCACTGTTCAGTCACTGCATTCTTCCCTTTGGTCCCAGAGCAGCTGACAGCACTCAGCAAGGCCTTTCTCACCTTTATCTCCAACTGTTCAGCGTTTGCCACTCCCTGTGGGATTGAGTGAGGAGCCAGAGATCTTATTTCTTAAAGATAGTCCCAATATCTCTCATCCTAAGTGCTTTTCCAGCGTAACCTCACCATGTCCCTGTCAAAAGGTGACATCTGCTTCTTGATCCCCTTAAAGAGTAGGATGCTGTGGATGCTTGGCCACTGGAATGTGGAGGAAGAGTAGCTGTGCCAGGGCTGCCACCCCCCTCCCTGGCTGGCAGCTTCTTGCCTGCCTCTTGGAACCCAGGTGTCATGCTGTGAGAAGCTCACACGACAGGGAGAAGTCTTGAGCAGGTAGCAGCCCAGTTCAGCCATGACAGCAGCCGACATCAGGTGAAGGGTGCCTGAGTGAGCCATCTCAGACCCCTGGCCCAGCTGAAACCTCAGGGGACCTGTGCCTGTAATCATATGAAAGAACCTAAGTGGGTATCGCCCAGTTGAGACTAATCAATGCACAGGACCATGGGAGCCCATAAGAAGTGAGAATATAAGTCATTTTAAGCCATTAAGTGCTGGGTTGGTTTGGAACTCAGCAAGAGATAGCTGGAGCAGAAATAGACTACCCAAGACATAAGCCTTAGAATAGCCACCATTATGACTTCTCCTCTAGTTGCTCATGCATCTTCAGCAGCTGGCAGGTTGGCCGGGGGCTGACTGATCTGGTTTGGCCTCCAACAAGACAACTCTGCTCTGCTCTGAGTGTTTCCTCACTGTCCTGCAGACCAACCCAGAACTGCTGTCCTGGCAGAAGCAGCAGTTCGAGAGAGATGTGGGTGGGGAAGGAGAGAAATACCTAAACTCTTAAGACCTAAACTTGAGTTGGCATCCTGTCACTGTGATTAAACACTGTTCAAAGCAAATCTCAAGGCCAGCCTGTATTCAAAGGTTAGGAAAATGGATTCTCTTTCTTGATGGAAGTGCTACGAGTCACATGGCAGAGGGTGTCATACTGGAAGAGAGGGAGTGTTGTGTCCATTTTTGTAAACAGCCTAATCACAATAGTTAATATGAACATTAACAGGTTTGCAGGCAAATCAGGAGATAGGATTCCCTCCTCTGTTTTGGCTCCCATTGCTAGTTAGCTCTCTATTACTTAAGATTACTTTCCATTATTTTAGCTTTCCAGACTGTGCAAAGGGTGATAAAGGAGAAAAGGGACTGTGCAGAGAAGTTTTGGTGGCCAGCCCTACCCTTTGAGTCCTCTAGTGCTGTGTTCTTCAAACAGCACTTCTGAAGCCCTTGAGCACTGAGGTGTCCCTCAGGGAGGCAGGGAAGAGGGTGTGCATATGCCTGAGGAAATCTGGGTCCCCACCATAACCAGGGTAGCTCTGTTGTCTCTTCAAATTTCCTTTGGAAAAAGAAAAAAAAAAAAAATTGAAATCCTCTAGACTAGAGCAACATCTAGGAAAGGAAAGTCTCAGAAGTGACTCCACAGTTGGGCATCCTGGCTGGTATTAGAACTCCCTCTGCTGACCCACCATTTTATCTAAGGCCAGTTGTCCTACCTTTCTTTCTACCTCCTTTACTGGGTTCGAGATGGCCAAGTATCTAGCTGGTGGATGGAGGAAATCTGAGGCAATCAAAAGGAATGTTCCTGACACTTGCCTGCCTCAAATGTCCACTTCCCTACCAAGCAAGACCCACCACAGCCTTGCACCCTGAGCCTCAGTAAACTCTCATCTCTTATGAACCCACCTTCATGTGATGGGCTCCATGAGGCTTGATCCCAGAACAGTTCAGGACATCATATTGGCAGCAGGCTGGACTGGCTGGTCAACTCAGGGAAAAAGCAGGGCATACCGGGTACAGCTGATTCTACAAGGGCAGATGGAGCTCCATCTGGAAGGACAGTTCATTTCCCAGGAGAAAGGCTAGGTTTGCTTGAAGGCTGTGATCTCCTTGTTCTCCTCCCAATGTGTTAATTCCATTTCTTCCCAAGTACATTTTTTTAGGACATGAGCTATTTATAGATCCTCCTAAGCCCTTTTCAGTCTGTTTCCTGTTCAAGTACTGCATTAGTCACCAGCAAGCATCTCAGGCAACCTCCCGTCCCTGCCTGATCCTAGTCACAAGGAACACAGGGATGCTGGTCAGACTGGCAGATCCCAGAGGGGAGGTAGGGAGGGGCAAGAGGCTGGCTAGGGAGGCAGAGGGGAAAGTCTCTCATCCCCATCCTTGGTTGCATAAAGCTGTGAGCCCCATGGTTTCCTGGAGTTTGCTTAGCCCTTGGAGACACAGAAACTGCACAGGCACCTCTGTCTGGCTGCATACTTTCGCTATTACTTGATGACCTATTTGCATGCAGCTCCTTGCAGAAAATTTCCTCCCAAGCCATATACGGTGATTTCATTGCACCACAAACTGAGTCTTCCATCTGCTATCAGTGACCAAGGTCCCTTCCTGCCTTCCTTCTTCTAGCTGTATACATCCTTCCCTGAGTTTGCCTAGGCTGCTCTGAACTTCCTTCAAGCTCAGTTCTCTCCACATGTGGTTGATCCTAGAAATTTACCAACCTCATCTGATGGAAGGGACCAGGAGATCTGAGCTGAGTTCTTGTACTCCCAGGCCCACGAAGCAGTGAACTCTGCAGCTGAGGGGAGAAAGAGGAGACTTCAGGCCAGGGGATGGCCAACAGGGCAGCAAACAGCCATCTGTGCCCTTTCACCTTCCTGCACCTTTGCTCAAGTGGTTTTCTGGATTGAAATGCATCAAGGGATCCATCTACTTGATAACTCCTGGCCACCTCGATCACTCTGATCAACCTCGACAAATCCCTAGTGAAGGATTTGAGGGCATGTTTTCTAACCCTGAACTTCCTGGAGACAAAGGAGAGAAAGGTGGAGGGGAGTCCAAAGTTCTATTTGCCCAGTTTGTCACCGGGTGGCCCACATCCCAGAGGATGAAGTGCAGGCCTCAAACTACCTCACCACTCCCTGGACCCCAAACAAGGGCACTTCTGATGGTCTCAGAGATGACTGATTCTGGGTTCTTCTTGGGTGGAAGTGGTCTCAGCCCCAACCTCAGAGTTGCCCAACTCAGAGCAGGGAGGGATCATCTACTGGCAGCTGGTAGGAGAGCACAGCTCTGTGCCAGGGATCTGACAGGTGCTACAGGACCAAATACTCAGAAATGGCCTTGGTGAGAAGGTGCACGAGCTAATGCCACCCTCCTATCCCACTCAGGGAACTGGCAGGCACACCAGCATCCTGAGCGGAGGATGTGGGAGAAATGGGCCATGAGGTGTGTGAGCCAGGCACTAGCATGGGCCCAGGCATCCAGCACTTCTCCTGAGCTGTGATGAACACCAACAATCTGCCAACTATTTTATTTCCATTTGGTTTCTATCCTAGGAAATGCATTACAGACTGTCTCCCCGCAGAGCAAACTCAATTACATCCTTGGGAGGGCACAGGCCCAGAAGACACCATCAGGGATGGCTGAGTCATGCTTAGTCTGAGATGAGCTTGCTTCTGTCAGTGCTGGAGGCCTCAAGGTTCTTTCCCAGGGGATGGGTGATCCAGGAGCAGGGTGGAATGTGAGCACCCAGAGGGACTGCCCCTCTTGGGAACCTCCAGTAGGTTTGAACCAAGAGCATCTGAGAGTGACACCCTTATTCAGGCTCCTCTTTCAATGAGATTCTCTCCCACTTCCATTTTAAAAGTGAGCTTGGAATAGTGGTGCATGCCTGTAATCCCAGCAATTCAGGAGGCTGAGACAGGAGGATCGCAAGTTCAAAGCCAGCCTCAGTGGCTCAACTTACCCTAAGCAAATTAGGGAGACCCTGTCTCAAAATAAACAATAAAAAAAATGGTGGTTGAACCCCCTGAATTCAATCACTGGTACAAAAACAAAAAATCAAAACATATATAGAAAAGTGCATGGAGTAATAACTAAAGCAAAACTGAAGCTCATCACACACATCAGGAAAGAAAACCCTGCCAGCATTTCACCCACATTGCACACATATACCTGCTCACACTCCTCTCCCTCCCTTGTAGACTTCTATGGAGTTGACTTCCTTTCCTTTACTTTTAACACCAACTGACTTTGCACCCTGAAAGAAAAAGTTGACTTTTTACCTGTTTGAATCTTATATGAAATTATATTAATATTTATATGAATATTATGGGATTTCTACATTTCTTGGTTCTTTGGCTCACTTATATTTATGAGAGTCACCCATGTTGTTATATATAGCTTCAGGACATTCATTTCATTTTTATGGCTATATTAGTATTTCACTGGATAAATATGCTAGATTTGTTTATTTGGGTGTTCCTGGATTATTTTGAACAATGCCACCAAAAGCATGTTTGGTATGTGTATCCTGGTACAAATCGGGAAAGCATTTCTCCAGGGTTCTAGCCTAAGATTGGAGTTGCCGGACTATCTAGATGACAAGTGGTTTGCCAAGGAGTTGTACCATCTCTTGCTCTCTGCTGGACCTGAGGAAGCTATGTTGGGGAGGCAGACCCTCAGTCTGGGATTGCTGGTCCCACAGTGAGCTTCAGAAGGGCTCACTCCTGTTCCCAAGTCAATCTGCGTGTGCCTCTGCTCCTTCCCTATCTCACTAATGGTCCTGTCAGCCCCTGATCCTTGTTCAGCCTGGCTGTTGCAACTCCCCAGGGCTGAGCCTGGTGTGCCTCCTATCTCAGCCTCATTTCACTGTGAATTCTAGACACAGATGGTCAAGGACATGGTGGTTAGATTTAATCTGAAGGTTAGTCCAACAGTAGTGGGACTCCAGCTGTCAGACAGGAAGTTAGAGATTACTCAGGGTGGGGGCTCCAGCAGGGCTGCTGCAGGGTGGTACTGCCAAATCTGGGACATGGGGCAGGATGGTTCCTCTTCATGGCAGCCTGGGTCAAGCCTGGGAGATAGTAGGACCATCACTAGTCCCAGAGAACTGGAGGACTCTAGTCTTTAGCATAGTATATTCTTTAGAAATCTTTATATTAAGACCCCAAATCCATCACGAATAGAATTAAACAAAAAGGGAGAGTTTATGAGGTTGTTGTAAAATATAATAGTATGCCTGCCTTTAGGAGATACTTTATCCAGTAGCTCAAATAATATTATCAGACTCAGGTTCATGGAATATGTAACCTCTACTTTAGGAGAGTCGGCAGTTGCTAAGAAGGGGTCAGATGAAGCTGTATAGAAAAGATAAGATTCTAGGCATCAGCAGGATCTATAAGCAGGGGCAACTCATGGAGTAATCCCCCATATCTGAACACAGTGGAACCTCTGAAGGTTCCTAGTGCCTTGTGAACCACATTCGTAGACTTGGGAATTGGAAGAGTCATGTAACCCTAAAAAGGCATGTTTACATCTTCAGATTCCTAAAAATATTAGTCTATTATTATTCTGAGCATCTGGGAGGGGACTCCTAGAGAGGAAAGGGGAAAATGAATGCTTTTCCTAACAAGAAAAACTTGAGTACATTTTTTTGTACTAGAAATTTGGAACTGAGGTCTGATTTAAGATTTGGCACCATTTCTAGTAAGGTGCTGTTTGGAATTACTGGGACATTTCTGTGGTGTACGAGACCAGAAAGACAGAACATTTGAACTCATGACTGTCTTGAAAAATCCTAGAGGTAGAGTAGCTGCATTGGTTTTTAATAACATCTTTTAAGGTTTTTGTTTGTTTTGTGTTTTGGTGCTGAGGATCGAACCCAGGATCTCACACATGCTAAGCAAGTGCCCTGCCACTGAGCTATACCGCCAACCCCTAAGTTTTTTTTTGTTTTGTTTTAATACAGGAAAAAAAAAAAAAAAAAAAAAAAAAAAAAGGAAAAATCAAGTGGCTCAATATTCCAGTGATAGGATAACTTCCTGGGCATTTTTCAAAATAATGCCTTTGCATGTTATTTATTCGGAAAGGCACAAAAGGAAAAAGTCAAACCCTCTTCCCACAGGGACCCATAAGAGTGTGCATAAGTCAGAGTGTCTTATGCACTTTCCAGAAAATTATTTTTCAATAGCCAGGCCCTGAGCAAAGGAGGATTGGGGAATTACTCTCTTGGCTGTGGCACCTGAATGAGCAGGGGCCAGTGAATGAATGGAAGCTCTACAGTCCTGGCTCCTGCGGAGACCTCCAGGTGGGTGTGGACTGCATTACCACTCACCAGGCACCAACTCCTGGAGAGGCCCACAGCCGGGGAACATTTGCTGAGCAAGAATGGCCTGAGGGAAGGATTTTCCCACTGATTACCCATCTGGTGCCTTAGAACATCTCCACTATTTTTCCCAACAGTGATTCATGCAGGAATCATGAAAGACAGCCTGCCGGGGACTATGCTGGGGCTCCATTCCTAGCTTTGATCAGGGTTATATAACCTGTGCTGGTTTGTGCTCAGAAATCTTGCTTTCCCTTTGCTGCTGGTCCCCAGAGTATAGGGAAGAGAACTGGATAGTGCCTGGGAGTTACATTAGCAGGAAAACCTTTTCCTTAAGCATCCAACCATATGTATCCATAAATATGTCCTTGCCTGACGAAAGGCCTGGAAGAAAAGTGCAAGGCTCTCAAACATTCTCTTCATTGTAGATTTACTCCTCATCAGCATTCATAAATATTTACTAAGAATCTACCAGTCCCCAGGCACTGTGCTAGACCATTAGCACCTGTATGAGACCTTAAAATGCAGCCAAGTGTTCCTGGGGCTGAGGAAGGAAGAGAGGCAGTGCAGACACAAGGAACAGTGTGCAGGCAGGCAAGTGTTTGAAAACAAAAGCAAACGACTCCTGATGATCAGATTCTAGAGTGAGTCCAGGCCACAGCGAGCATCAGGCTGGAAAGGCACTGTGGGGCTGGACAATGAAGGTCCTCCGATCCCGTGGACCTCCATTTAGACTTTTCCTTTAAGACAGTGGGAACCATTGAGAGTTTGGAGTAGGAGAACTGAATCACTGGGGACCCAGCACAAAGAGATGGCCACTCAGCTGGGGTAACTGGTGGACTGTTAAACAAGGGACTAAAGTTTGAGCAGTGTGCAGTAAAACTTCTAGGTATAATGCCACCTGCAGAACAGGTAACATCGGGGCGAAGAGCTGAGGGAAGGAGCAGTTGCTGAGAGGGTTCTGTGAAGGTCACCTTGAAAGGAGCTGTGGCATTTGGGCACGGTTTCTCCACACTGAGGGAGCCAGAGCTTAAATACCCAACCTCACTCTCCTGTCCCTGATCCCCCTTTGGTGCTCCCCATTAGCCAAACCCAGTCAGAAGCCAGAGGCCAAAGGAGGTCATTGTCATGGTCCCCGCAGGCCAGCCTCCCAAAGGCAGTGGGCTAGATGAAGGCAGAGGCATGTCCTGTGCAAGAGAGGTGTCATCAGATGAGAGATTCAGCAGGACCTTCTCAGCAGGGTGGAGGGTGAAGTGGAGGCCCAGGGAGGGGCACAGGAAGAAGGCTGGAGGTTTGAGGAGGGTGGGAAGGATGGCAATGGGGAGGAAAAGAAAGACTCCTGACCTGAGGACAGGTGTGAGGGACAGGGAGGGTGGGTGGTGACACCATTAATTAGGTGAGGGGGGGAGACTAAGAGAAGGAGCAGCTACTGGACAAAAAGAAGTGCCTCTTTTCCAGTGGACAAAGCCGACTATGGGGGGAAGACCGCTGGCTCCCTGTGTCCCTGCTCTGGGCAGCAGTGTGGCAGTTCCTGGTGTTTTTCTCCTCCCGGGTCTGTGCCCTTTTCTCTCCCACTTACCTTCTCAAACACCCACTTTAGTGTGTGTTGCATCCTCAAAGTACCCCGGCTGCAAAACAATTTGATTTCTCTGTCTCAAGTTATCTCCCCTGTCCACCAATTAAAAAAAAAAAAAAAAAACCTGTCCTCAAAGTCACAATAAAAAGTGATGGTCCACTAGTTATCTATGGAGTGAATGCCTATTTTAGAGGATCTGTATTGAGGTTCATCTCAAACAGGGATACTTTTATTTTTAACTCTTCTCGGGGGGCACTTTGAAACACCACTCTACCCTGTTTCCCCACTTTCTCCAAAGAACTCAGGCGAGCAGTTCTGTGCCTGTTCTGAAGTGCAGCAACCTCTGATCTGGCTTCACCGATTATTCAGGACTTGTTGGGTGCAATTTTCAAGTTTAGCTGCTCGGAAGCAGACAGTGGGCAGTACATTTGGGGAAGCAGTAGACATAAACAGATTCTAAAATGAGAAGGCAACACCAGCAAGCTCTGAGAGCAGGGCCTCCAAGACTGCCCTCTTCTTCCCCATGACCTCCCATTGTTCCACCCACAGCAGCTGCTTTAAAGGGGAGCAAGTTCCCAAAGGCCCCACACAGCAGAAGGGAGAGGGAAGGTGGGCCTTGGAGGCGGCGTTGCTAGGTAGCTGCTGCTGTCCAGCAGTTGCCATGGTGACGATGGTTTGTGCACATGAGGTCCTTACTTGCCAGGCTGCACTTTCCCTCATGATGCATTCCTTGAAACCATGTCAAAACGTGTAGCATCAAAATTTCCTGGAGGAACAACATTTGTTCTCTGTTCCTGACCAAAGACACAGCTGGAGATAAGTCATAACTGTGATCAACAATCTGTCATAAGCAGAAGGCACGAATGCCCAAAGAGCCTCACAGAGGTTCCAGGCTAAAATTAAGCTCCAACCTCAAAGCTAGCAATGGCCTCCATCCTGTATCCTGTTCATTTATTCACACACACACTTATTTGTCTGAGGGCTGCGGGGTCTTTGTGACTCACTCCAGTGTCCCCTCAGATAATGAGTCTTCTGAGCAGGTATCATGGACTGAATTGTGTTCGCCTGAAAGATACGCCAGCATCCTAACTTCTGGTACTGTGGAAGGTCATCTTATCTGGAAGTAATGGGATTTGCTTTTTGTTCGTGCTTTTGTTTTTGGGTTTTTTTTTTTTTTTTTTTTACAACAGTAATCAAGTAATCAAATGAGGTCATTAAGGTGGGGCTTAGTTTGACTGGTGTCCTTATAAAAAGGGAAAATTTGGACATAGACATGCACTCAGGGAAGATTATGTGAAGACACAGAAGGATGGCATTTGAAGATGGAGGATTGGGTAACACATCTATGAGCCAAAAAATGCCCAGGATACCCAGCAAACCACCAGAAGCTAGGAAGAGACGAGGAAGGATCCCCTGCAGATTGCAGAAGGAACATGCCCTGCGACACTTTCATTTTGGTCTTCCAGACTGCTGAGGTACAGGAAAGACATTGGTTTCCTTCCTTAAGCCTCCCAGGGCTGGATCCACTTTTTCCTCTACACGTGCCTAGATGGGACTCTGGGGTTTGCTGCTGTCATCTTTTAGGAGCCTAAAGGCAAAGTTCTTACCCTGAGGGCAGAAAGTGAATGGAAAGAATCTGGTCACAGGTGACCTTGCTGAGCTGCTGGGTCAGCCGAGCTGGAGCTTACCCCATCTCTGAACTTGGTTATGTGAAATAACTTATTCCCCTGTTGTTTAATCCAGAAGTTGGAGTAAACCCTCTGATTGGCACATGTGTGGACCAACTGCCACACACACTCAACACTTCTCTCTCTCATGCTTTCTCCAGTTCCTCCCAACTGCTATCCTTTATCTCAGTTATTGATTCTATCAGATTGTTTGCAAAGAAAGCTACAGTGATTCCTCCTATCTCTGAATACTTTGCAATGTGACTTTGCCATTTCTCCTATGAAAAGGTGGAGTTTCTTTCTCCATCCCTTGAATGCAGGCTTGGCCCTGTTGCTATGATTTGAATGTCTTCCTAAAGTTCATGTATTGGAAACTTAATCCCCAATGCAACAGTGTTGAGAGGTGGAATCTTTAAGAGGTGATTAGGTCAAAGGCTCTCTTCTCATGAATAGACTAACACCGCTATCATGATGGATTCATTATTGTGAGAATAGTGTCTTTATGAAAGCCAAGTTTGGCCCCTTCTCTCACTCTCTCTTGCTCAAATGATACCTTCTGCCATGTTATGATGCAGCAAAAAGACTCTCATCAGATGTGCTTCTCAGTCTTTAACTGTTCATTATGAACCACCCAGTCTTTGGTATTCTGTTGTAGCAGCTCCAAAGTGACTAAGACACACAGCCAACAGAAATGTGCTAATGACACATAAGCTCATTAGGACTTGCTTATTTTGGCTGCAGTTGGAACTCTGAGACCATCATGCAAGTGGGCCTGAGCTAGCCTGCTGGAAAGGCCACATGGAGGGAACTGAGGCTCTCCAACTGACAACCAGCAAACTGCCAGATGTGTAAGTAAAGTCACATAAATGATCCCAGTGGAAACCAGTAGCACACTCACAGAATCATGAGCAAATAAAATCGCTATTGTTTTAAATCACTACATTTTGGTGTGGTTGTTACATGGCAATAGATAATCAATACTTTGACAATCTGGGACAATCCTCTTGGGTTCATTCACATACTGAAACTGTGTGAGGCATCTTGTATGCAACTAGAGAAAGAGCAGATGTGGTCCCTGCTGTCTCAGGAACATAGGATATCATTGTGCACCAGATGCTGGGCCAAAGGCTTCCAATGCATTAATATCACACCCACTATCTGCCTGAGGAAGAAATTGAATCTCAGAGAAAGTAAAGAAATCGGCATACATGGCACATTATATTTTCCAAAGACGGTTGCAACAATATCTGCAGTCTGATAACGCTTTGCCAGGAGGCAGACACCAATTCCCTACATGTGGGACTCCAAGAGCCAGGAGGAAAGGAACCACATGCTTCTGACTCTGCTATTTCCAGGCTACCACCCTCCATGACTCCTCCTTTCTCCAAGTTTAGTCACTTCCCCAGTATCATTATGAGATTTAAATATTTTGGTTTTCATCCACAGTTCCTAGTTTATAACTCCTTATAGTCCTTGTTGTTTCCTAAATGACTGGAATAATAAGCCTATCTTTTGTTTAAATATTTGGCCATTTTCCTTAATTCCTGAAGCATCTTTGGATCTAGTTCAGAGCCATAAAGGGGAAAGGCCCAGAAGAATCTGAACAGATAGGCCTTGTTGGGTTCCCCACTTGGTCTATTACCCTTAAATTTGTCATGCTTATGCAGTGAAGTCTCCATAAAACCCTGAAAGGACAAGGTTCTGGAACTTCTGGACAGTCGGACAAGCAGAGGCTATAAGGAGGGTGGGCATGAGCTCATCCCACACTGGGAAGGGGCCCCCCAGCTCCACAGCAGGGGAAGATCCTGCCTGAGAGCCCTTCCAGACCTCACCTAGGAATCTCTTCAACTGGATGTTTATTTTTATACTTCAAATAACCTTTATAAAAAAAATAATAAATATACGTGTTTTCCCTGAGATCTGTGAGCCTCTCTGGCAAATTTATTGAGCCTAAAGATGAGATTGTGGGGACCTCAACTTCTAGCCTCTACAGGTTCCAGAGACCTGGATTGGCAACTGACGTCTGAAGTGGGAGCAGTCCTGAGTTCTCCACCTGCAGGATCTGATGCTGTCTCCAAGTAGACAGTGCCAGAGTTGAACCAGATTATAGGATGCCTGGTTGGCATGCACTGCAGAACAAATTCTCGGGATCACAGAAGTGATCTGTTGTGTCTAATAGGGAAACCTGAGTCTGTTTTTCCTTTGTACCATCAGACTTCCTTACCTTCACCCTATGACATCCTCTCCCAACCCTTAACACGGCCCCAGTTTCCTCAATACTTCAGTCTCTGCTTCACAAGGGGGACTTGCTCCCCATTGAAGATGAGTTGAAAAATGCACCTACCTAGTGAACCTCTAGCAGTCAGGCACACAGTATGGGACACAAGGTGGAATGAGGTCTTGATCAATTTTCTATTGCTGCTGCAATAAACTGTCACAAATGTGGTAGCTTCAAACAACACAGATTTATTGTCTTACAGTCCAAGAGTTCCAAAAACATGCCTACCTGGGCTAGAATCAAGGTGCCAGCAGGGCTGTGTTCTTTCATCTACCTTTTCCAGCCTGGCCGCTGCCTGCATTCCTTGCCTCACGGCCCTGCCTCTATCTCCAATGCCACCCATAGAGCATCTTCAGGTCTCTCAGAATCTCTGAGTTCTTCATCCACACATCAGAACCCTTGTGACTGTGAGTCACCCAAATCATCCAGGAAAACTTCATCTCAAGCTTCTTGATCTCATTTGCAAGGTCCCTTCTGCACAAAAGGTCACATAGTCTCAGGTTCTGGGATTAGGACGTGCTCATCTTTGGGGGTTCCATCATTCCACCAGCCACAAGCTCTCAGATGGAGTTCACACTTGAGCAAGGTTTTATGTATGTGTGTGTGTGTGTGTGTGTATATATATATATATATATATATATATATATATATTTGTGTGTGTGTGTGTGTGTGTGTGGTGCTGGAAATCGAACCCACAGCCTTGTGATTGCAAGGCAAGCACTTTACCGACTGAGCTATCTCCCCAGCCCCAAGGTTATATATTGATAGCAGAAACTGCTGCTCCTCACCACTATTCGTCTGTTCTTCTTCTCTGGGCACACGCTTCTTTTCCTTGTGGTCAAGTGTGACCATCATCAATCAAATTCTGGTCCATGGAGTGGGGACAGAAGTGATGAGCACCACCCAGGGGCCTGGCCCACACAAACACCCTCCATGGGCTCTTCAAGCTGCTCATCAGTGCACTCAGTGAAGAGGACTCCGAGGACATAACGGAAGTTGGACCATGGGGTGGCAGAACTCAGAGACCCTGAAGCTATCAGCCTGCCGACTCACATTGTGTTCTGACTTGAAATTTAAAGATTGCTGGCGACACCAGCAATCTACAACTATGAAAGTGGACTTTAAAATAATTTGTATAAATGTATTTCACAAGTTTTACACTTTATGAGTGAGTACAGCATTTTCTTATGACACCACCCCATGTGAATGCGGCTACCTGATGCTCAACAACCGAGATCTGGGATGCTGCTGGCCACACTGGTCCTCTGTGTCTGATTTGTGCCTGTTTTTTATTGACTGGTTACTCAATATGGAAGAAGTTCCTGATGAAAACAAGTAAGTAATTTCAAATGGAACAGGTATATTTTAACCCATTGTAAGCTCCAGAAACTTCTCAACAGGCAGACGTCTCCATGAAAGCTGGATTCTGAGGTCGACTCAGAAACCACATAACGGGCAACAAGAGTTCATATTTTGAAGAACTTCTAGGTAAATGCCTTTACTCATTGTTAACTTCCAAAAAGATCAAAGATGATCAACAAGAACAAGAACAGTGAGGTATGAGCCCAGTGGTCAAGCGACTAGAGTGAGGAATTTCATGAGCCAGAAAGCGAGGGAGAATGGAAAAAAGAGAAAGAAAGAGAAAGGGGCAGGGGAGAGGAGAGCACTTGTGTGTGCGTGTGTGTGTGTGTGTGTGTGTGTGTGTGTGGTGGAGAGCTCAGGAGATGTTTTATTCAGCTCTTATGTTACTATTACTAAAAGACCTGTCAAGAACAATTTTAGAGGAGGAAAAGTTTATTTGGGGGCTCAGAGTTTCAGAATTCTCAGTCCATAGCCTGTTTCATCTCTCAGGGCTCAAGATGAGGCAGAGCATCATGGAAGAAAAGTATGATGGAGGGAAGCAACTCATATGATGATCAGAAAGTAGAGAGAGAGAGAGAGAAAGAGACACTCCACTCACCAAAGGCATGCCCCGAGTGACCTACCTACACACCTTCAGTTATCACTCAGTTAATTCCATCAGGGAATTAATTCACTGATTGGGTTAAGTCTTTCAAAACCTAATATTTTTCCTTTAAACCTTCTTCAGTTGTCTCACACATGAGCTTTTGGGGGACACTTCACATCCAAACCATAGCAAGAGAGGACAGGCAGAAGGACCCTGTGGTCTTGGAAACTTGTGACCTATTCTCTGAAATAATCCTTGTAAGCAAATGATGAACCCATCCTGGGCCCAGATGACCATGCACCTGGTCAGACTAGAAGCCAAGCACTCCTATAATAGAAGGCACGGTTCCTCTCAGAGGACAGTCTAGAACCCCCAGCACTGGTATGTGTGAACATT
This sequence comes from Sciurus vulgaris, assembly GCF_902686455.1. Lineage (NCBI taxonomy): Eukaryota > Metazoa > Chordata > Mammalia > Rodentia > Sciuridae > Sciurus > Sciurus vulgaris. The sequence goes on from NC_136472.1 coordinate 60,236,486, forward strand.
GGAAGAAAGTCTGGGAAAACTTGGGACTCCAGAGCAGTTACTTCCAGAAAGGGATTTGTACAGGAATTAGGTGGAAGGAGAGTCCTGAAGAGCCCCCGTTTCCTCTGGCACCAAAAGTGGTAGAAGATTCTGGAAGGTCTGCCTATAAGTAGGGCAAGGCAAGTCTAAGAAGAAGTCCCACTGTTCGGAACAGGGCTGCCAAAGAAGCAGCTTCTCTCAGACTGGCCAGGGCAGCACCCTGCCCCCAACCTACTGCCAGTCTGCCTTGCCCAGAGGGAACCCAGCAGACATGCAAGGGTCAAGCCCTGGGCGGTGTCCTTGGCACACAACTCTGCTGTAAAAGCCACCTTCTGTGTGTGGTAGTAACTTTTAATTCCCCATTTAGAGATGGGGGCTGAGTCTTAACAAAATTAGGGAAGTTAGCCAGACCAGCAAGCAGCCATTTGGGACAGAGCTGGGATTCGAGCTCAGGCTACCCAGAGCCGACATCCATGTGCTCAGACACCTGTTCCGAGGGCTCCCGCTGCACCCTCAGGCTGTGCACATGCCACGGCAGTCAGTCACCCCCTTTTGACTCGGCTCAGACTGAAATAGACCAGAGGCACCGTGGTACTCAGTGCCACAATTAAAGTTATAATGTTACCAGGCGAAGCTGCCGACTTTGGCTGAGAGCAGCACATCGCCTCAGGGAGCCGCAAAGCCAAGGTACAGGGCGTGCGCACCAGGGTGGCAGGGGACAAGGTGCTCCGTCTTCATCAGCCCTTTGGTCCTCAGATTTCACAGCCCGATGACACAGAGGGCCCTCGGGACACTCTGAACCTCTCATTGTTTACACAACAGTGGCTGCTATGAGCCTCCCACGCTCAGTCCTGGTTCAACCACGCATATTAGAAAGGGGAAACTGAGACACGAAACAGTTTGCACCTGGGCTGGGGTTCACAGTCTGGTGAGGGCTGGTAGACCCGTGGCTTGTAGATCCCAAGTGTGTCCATTAAGTGTCTGATGCTCTAATGTGAGATCCAATTAATTCGTAGGAGGAGGAGTAGGAGCTCCAAATAAAACTTTGACTTCACCTCCATGTGGACTGGATGAGCAGAGTGGATAGCTATGATCAGAGTCCTGGACTCCAGGGATTGATGGCGACAGAAGCAGCTCTCATTTGCTCCCCAAAGTTACTGGCTTTCCTGCCAGAATAGATCCCAGAGAGCTGCCCACTCACACCCACGAAACAGGGCACCCCTCCTTCTTTGGATGATAGATCCAGCCCTTTGTAATCTCCTTAAGCACCTACCTTTTAAAGTTTTTATTATTTGTTTTGTGACAGTGTGTTGCTTTAAGTTGCCTTTCCTAAGTGACATTGACAGTTATCTGAATCCCAGCTGTCCACTGGGGTTCCATGGGATGACAAAACTCATTTTGCTTTATTTCTTTTATTGGGGAAAAAAAAAAAAAAAGACAGAGGGCCAGTGTCAGCCAAACGCCTTCCCTCTCAACTCTCCATTAAAAAATATCCCAAGCCATGATTACTTTCAGAATGAAACAAAAGTGCACATACTTGCAATGAAAAATGACTTGGGAGCTGTTTATTAGACTGGAAATTGATAGAAATGTGAACATTTCGATTCAACTCATTTTCATACTTTCTTTAAAATTTTTGTCATGAAAATGAAACAGCATTTAATTTTAACAACCTTAAAACAGCATTTAAGATTGAATTTTCTGGGGCATTTAGTTTATTATAGTTGAACATTTTAAAAATATCCACAAATTCCTTAGCATGGGAGATGAGGCTGCGGGAAAGGGCAGGACGGACAAGAAGTCTGTCAGGGCCTGGCTGCAGCGGGGACAGAGAGTGGGTGAGCTGAGCGAGCGGGTGCTTGAATGGTCGTGGGGCAGGGCATTAGAGTCAACATGTCCAGCTGGGCCTCTGGTGGTGAGGATGCTGCAGGCGTGACACACGGATCCGAGTGCAGCCACAGCCAGCGTCCCAACCTGTACACACTGCGCTCCACATTTTCTCTCCCCACCATGCCAAAAAATAAAATTGCATTGAATTTGTAGATTATGAGAACAATAAGAATATTGCATACCCACTTTTCAACAGCATATTCCCTTTATCACAGACCCTCTTGCATGCCCTAGAGCTCTGAGACCCCCATGTCCTCCTTCTCTGCCAAGTCTGCCCTTGCCTAAGAGAGGAGCCAGTGCCTTGGCCTCTGTAGGGTGGGACCCTGCAAGACACTCTGCCTTCACTTCCACACCCCTCAGCCTGACCATATGAGGTATGAGGGGACATGGTCTATAGGGCCATTTAGCTCCCAAGATCCAAGGTTCCTTCTTTTGACTGTTGTTTACTGGAAAATTTGGGCAAAGCGGAGTGAGAACTGGTTAAAAATGTGGCTTCTCAGTTAAATCCACTGGCTCTTTTTCTAGTCAAAAAGGCTGTGTGTGAAAATGTGACCTAAATGTTCATTGCATGCTGCCAAGACTCATGGAGAGGCTCCAAGTTTCACCAGCTTATTGAGGGACAGTGACTCCCTAGAGCCCTGTGCAGGCAGTGACTAGGGTGGTGATTTCACAGAAGAGACAGCCAACAGACATGGGAACACTTATCTTGGAAAGCATGTGACTCTATTTTAAGTTCCTGAAGGGTACAATGGAGAGGAGGAGTGGGCTTGGGCAGAGTGACTTCCAGGTGAGGACAATGAAGAAAGCCACATGGAGGTAGTGGCAGCACAATCCAAGGGAGACCGTCCCGACGAGCTGGGCTGGCCTGTAAGGTCCTGAGGTCCCCACTTCTGGAAGCACACACACAGCCATTCATTCACTGAATTGACAAGCCAAGTCGAATGTCAGCATGATGAGGCCACCAGGAAGCTTAGGAGACCTGAGCAGGCGTAGGTAGAACTGTCCATTCAGTGAATGAATAGATGTTTGGATACTCCCAGACCCAAGGAGCTCAGGAGCTTCCGGCCAGTCAGCTGTGTGTGGATCTGAAACGGTACTATGCAGGCGTGATTCCTGCTTTCAGGGAATTTACATTCTAGTAAATTCTAGTCCATCTAGGAGATGGACTGCAGAAATATCTAAAGTACACACACAAAAAATGCATATATGTATGCAAAACAGTTCAATGGGATTATGGAAAAGGGTGGGCTTACATCTCCTTGTGAGTGGGTGGTAGGGATGAATATCAGGTCCAAGCAGTGGGGCCCTTAGTGAGGAAGGGAGGGAGCCACCTTTGAGACCCATCCACTCAGAGTCCACCATATTGCATGCTGCAATTTGCCCATTGGCTCACTAATCGTGCAGGTGACCTCTCCCAGAGGTGGATGTGGCTGAAGGCATTCACCCACGGTGGGTGTCTGGATAGGGCAGAGGTCCCAGGCACAGTGGGATGGTGGCTTCCCCTTCCTTCCACCTGCTACCCCCTCAGGTTCCGCCAGCCTCACTTTCTTGATTGCATAACTGCTTGGCCTGTATTTAGAGCCCAGCTCAGCACAGAGCTTGTAAATCTTCTCTCACATCATGAAATGCCAGCAATTTCACAGCCAGGGATTCCTGTTCTCATAAAGTCCCCACACCAGCAGACTTGCATCTAAAAGTGGCCTCCTGACTGACAGATTGATGTCAGAGCTGCTCTGGAGCAAACGCAGGGTAGGCAGCCTCAAAGGAGAGGCCCCTGCAGTACCCAGGAGGGAAGAACATGACCGCCAGGCCCTGTTGCTGGGGCTCTGCCTACACAGGACCCTTAAACAGGGCTCCCTGAAGAGTACAAGACAAAAATGGTGTCCCCACGCTGAGAACGAGGAGCTGGAACATATTGGTGCTGAACACTATTTGAGGGGGAAAAGGCATACTTCTAAGCCATATGTGCAGTTGTCATTCACATGGGGCAGTAGCCACCTATCTTAACTCTCAACAGCTCCCACTAGAATGATCTATAGTTTCTAGGAGATAGGTACATGGAGAGCCGCAGTTCACCCGCAAAGATCCTGACCCAGCAGAGTCTAGAATCCAAAAAGGGACCCTGCATCGGTACAAAGTGGCACAGGTAAAGACTTGACACCTAATTCACAAGAAAAACAATGACCAACAGGAAGGACACTGTGTGAAAGTGGGCAGGACCTCATGACCAACTCCTACAAATACAATAGGGCACAAATCGAAGGAACGTTATCTCTAACACTAGGTTACATGGCTTCTCTTGCTTACTTTCAGGGAAGCCTGCAATGTCTGATGGAGACACCCACAGGGCAAGAAATTGATGCACCCAGCCAACAGCCCCACGACTGAACCTGAGGACACATTCTCTCCCGGTCAAGCCTTGAGATGCCTGCTGCTTTGGCCAACACCTTGACCACAGCCTGGTGAGTGTTCCTGGGCCAAGGGCACACAGACAAACAGGCCCGCTTTCCTTCCACAGAAACTTTGAGATAATAAATGAGTGCTGTTTTAGCTGTTACATCTGGGGGATAATTTGTTATATAGTACAAGGTAATGAATATCGACAAACATTAATAGTGGCTGATATTCCTATTAAAATCCCAATAACATTCTTTGTAGAACTAGAAAAAGCAATCATGAAATTTATTTGGAAAAATAAAAGAGACCCAGAATAGCCAAAGCAATCCTTAGCAAGAAAAGTGAAGCAGGAGGCATCACAATACCAGACCTTAAACTATACTGCAGAGCAATAGTAACAAAAGTGGCATGGTATTGGCACCAAAATAGACAGGTACAGAATAGAGGACACAGAGACAAAAACCACATAAATACAGTTATCTCATACTAGACAAAGGTGCCAAAAACACAATGGAGAAAAGATATCCTATTCAACAAATGGTGCTGGGAAAATTGGAAATCCAGATGCGGCAATGAAATTAAACCTCTATCTCTCACCCTGCATGAAATTCAACTCAGAGTGGATCAAAGATTTAGGTTCTAGAACACAGGCCCTGCGCCTAATAGAAGAAAAAGTAGGCCCAAATCCTCACCATGCTGGCTTCTTTAACAAGACTCCTAAAGCACAAGAAATGAAAGCAAGAATCAATAAATGGGATGGATTCAAACTAAAAAGCTTTTTCTTAGCAAAGGAAACAATCAACAATGTGAAAAGAGCCTACAGAGTGGGAGAAAATCTTTGCCACATGCATTTAAGATAGAGCACTAATCTCCAAAATTTATAATACACTTAAAAAACTTTACACCATAAAAACAAATAACCCAATCAATAAACGGACTAAGGAATTGAACAAACACTTCGCAGAAGAAGAAATACAATGGACTGACAAATATATGAAAAACATGTTCATCTCTAGCAATTAGAGAAATGCAAATCAAAACCACTCTAAGATTTCATCTCACTCCAGTTAGATGGCAATTATCAAGAATACAAGCAACAATAAATGTTGGTGAGGATGTGGAGGAAAAAGGTACACTCATACATTGCGGTGGGACTGCAAATTGTTGTAACCACTATAGAAAGCATGGGAGATTCCTCAGAAAATTTGGAATGGAACCACCATTTGACCCAGTTTTCCCTCTCCTCGGTATATCCAAAGGACTTAAAATCAGCATACTACGGTGACACAGCCACATCAATGTTTATAGCAGCTCAACTCACAATAACTAAACTATGGAACCAACCTATGTGCCCCTCAACAGATGAATGGATAAAAAACAATGTGGTATATATACACAATGGAATATTACTCAGCCTTAAAGAAGAGTGAAATTATGGCATTTGTCAGTAAATGGATGGAGCTGGAAAATATCATGTTAAGTGAAATATGCCAATCCCAAAGAACCAAAGCCTGAATGTTTTTTCTGATATACAGATGCTGATTCACAATAAGGAGGGTGGTGTTAGGGAAGAATGGAGGTACTTTGGATTAGATAGAGGGAAGTGAAGGAGGGGAGAGGTATGGGGTTAGGAAGGACAGTAGAATAAATCAGACATTATTACCCTATGTGCATATATGGTTACATGGCTGGTGTGATTCTACATCATGTACAATCAGAAGAATGAGAAATTATACTCCATTTATGTATGATATGTCCAAGTGCATTCTATTGTCATACATAACTAATTAGAACAAGGGGAAAATAGTGGCTTATCTCTGGGTAGTGAGTAATGAGTGATCTATATTTTCTTCCTTTTGCTCATCTACAGTTTCTAATTTTTTATCATGTCACAGATTATTTTCAAAATGGAAAAGGGAACAAAAATTACTTTTAAGTTGTGTTAAAAAAAAAAAAAAAACTTCAGGAACACACAATAGAAACATCTGTGACTTCCTGTTAGGTAAAACTTTCATGGACAAGTCATCAAAAAGAATAATTAAAAATTTTTGACTTTATGAAAATTATAAACTTTAGCTCTTCAAAAAGCAACATTAAAAATATGCAGACACCCGAGCACAGTGGTGTGACCTGTAAACCCAGTGACTTGGGAGGCAAATGCAGGAGAATCGCGAGATCAAAGCCAGCCTCAGCAAATTAGCAAGGGCCTAAGCAACTTGGTGAGACCCTTTCTCTAAATAAAATACACTTTAAAAAGGGCTGGGGGTGTGGCTCAGTGGTTAAGTGCTCCTGGGTTCAATCCCTGGTACCAAAAAAAAGAAAAAATGAAGAAGCTGGGCACACGGACAGGCACACTTAACCCCAGTTATTTGGGAGACTGAGGCAAGAGGATTGATTGCTTGAGCCCAGGAATTCAAGGCCAGCCTGGGCAACATTTTTATCTCAAAAATAAAATGAGAACACAAATATAAAGAGATCACCCCCCGATTGGGAGAAAAAATTTGCAAATCATATGCCTGACAAGGAATTTGTTTGCAAAATAAAGAACTCTTGCAATAATATAATAACAGACAACCCAATTTAAAAATGAGCAAAAACTGTCTAAAGACATAATCAGACATTTCTCCAAAGAAGATCCATGAATGGTCAATAAGCACCTGAAAAAAAAATTCAATATTTCTAGCTATTAGAAAAATGTGAATTCAAGCCACAAGAGATGCTGATATATATTTTATTAGAACGACCGCAATTAAAGTGACAAGTGTTGACTCTGGTGGAAAAATAAAATGGAGCAGCCCCTTTGGAACCCAGTGGGACAGTTTCTTAAAATGTCAAGTGTGAGCTCATCATTCCACCCACTCTTGGGTATCTAACAAGACAGATGGAAACTTTGTCCTCACGAAGGCTCACATGGAGAGAGCACGCGGCCCCATTCTTCATAGCTGGGAACTGGCAACGATCAAAAGTCCCTCACAGGTGAACAAAACAACTGTGGCACGTACTGTGTGTGCAAGGAGATGCCACTGGTGATAAAGAAACACAGAAACAGTCCATGCTACGACACATGGGCCACGAAGCCAGCGCGTGCAAAATACATATTGCACTATTCTGTGCATATGAAATGTTCCCAAAAAAGCAAATCTGTAGAGACAGAAAGTAGGTCCATGGTTGCCTGGGGTTAGTGTGGTATGAATTTGACTACAAATGAGCACAAGGAAACATTTAGGGATGATAAAAAAAAATAAATTCTAAAACTGAATTGGGGAGTGGCTTCCTACTTGCATAGACTTATTAAAAATCATCACATTGTAGGTTTACAAATGTGTGATTTTTTTATGTTATGTAAATTATACTTCAAAGTTCTAAAAAAAATTGTATTTGTAACCTTGAACCCAGTAATACATGTCAAGAGCATCATCAAAAATGATATGTCATTTTCAGAGTCGTAATCAAAAACTGGAAATGACCTGAATACTTAGTAATAGAAAAATAAATGATTAAGGAATGATAAGCCATTTGATAAAATAGTATATAGTCATGAAAAGCAATATTTAGAAAGAATTTCTAAAGACCTGGGTTAGTGCTTAGAATAATGTACAAAATTGTTCTTAGGGCCAGATTTTTCAAAAGTAAAATGAGTTTCTATACAAATATTTATTTTTAAATATATCTGAATATGTGCTATCAATAGATGAATCCTATATATATGATATAACCAGAAGCATATGAATGCATCTGTTTTTTCCCTTCTGTGCATATATAAATAGTCAAGTGCTACAAGCTATATAAATTCTGTTTTCTTCTTTGTCCTTCATTATCCTTTCTAATTTTTTATTTCAAAGAGCATGTTTTCATTTTAAAATCAGAAACAAAGAATCTGAAGAAAGGAAAGTGACGGTAGGTGGCCCCTCTCCTGGCCAGGGGAGAGGCACACCCTGGCTCAGTGAGGTGACATGGTGGCTTATCAGCAGCTGCAGACATAAATGGCAGAAAGCACACCTGGGCTCAGCTGCTAAGTTCCATTCATCCCAGTTTGCACTTACGTGCTGTTAGGGATGATGGTCAGCATGGGGTCTGATGCAGGGTAGGTCCAAGAGGAAGAGAGCTCCTGCCACGGGAATGCGCTGGGGACTGGCCCTGGGGTCTGGCATTGCAGACTGCCAGACAGGATAGGGAGCAATTGACTCTGGAAGCAGATACATGAGGCCTGACAGAAATTGCTGGAAACCTGGGGCTATCGGATGCAGCTGTGGCCTCCTGGAGAGGGATCAGACACCGGGGACACAGGAATCTGGGTTTGAGTTCTACTCTGCTGTGGGGATCAGGTTAGAATCTCAGTTTCCCCATTAGTAGAGTGAGGCAATGAAATTGCCCATTCCAAAGAGGCGCCTAATCCCTGGCTAGGATTCAAGGAATAAAGGGCTGTATTAGTTCCTCATGGCTGCTGTAACAAACCCCCACGGTCTGAACAGCTCAAGACCACAGAAACATACGGTTTCCATTCTGGAGGCTATACGTCCAACGGCAAGGTGTCAGCAGGGCGATACTCCCTCCAAAACCTGCTGCAGAGACACCTCACGGAAGGGATGATATAAGAGAATTGGTGACCGCCAAGCTTTGGGGTAGAAGACAATCCACTCCTTCTCGGTGGTTGGAGATAAATGAAAGATAACTGCAAACTCTACCACTGCTGCACCGAGAGATAGGGTCTTGCTCCCCCATACTGAAGCTGGTGGGCTCCATGATGCTTGAGCAATAGAATAAGGCAGAAGTGACGCTGGCCACGTCACCAGGTCCCAGATTGAAGAGAATGGCTGCTGACATTTCCTGTTCCCAGAGGCAGTTTCCTGAGCCACCAGGTAGGAAGGCTGACTACCATAAGGCTGCCATGCTGAGAGACCCTGGAGGATGTCACTTCAGATGACATGCAGAGCCAAGGATCACCAGGCACCAGGCATGAAGAAACCCCTCGCAAGTGGGTCTTTCAGCACTCACCAAACCCTTCCCCAATTCCTCACTAGGTGCTGGATTCAACAAATGAAACCATAGAAAGACTATTTAAATTTGAATTTTAGATCACACGATGAATTTTTTTTTTTTTTAGTCTCAGTATGTCCCAAATATTGCATGGGACATACTTAGACTATGAAACCTTGAATTTCCATCTGTACTGTGTTAAAGATAAAATTAAATGTTTTCATTTGAAGATATAAGAGTATTTACAGGTAAATATCTGCAGTGTTTTATCTAGCAAGTCCAGACCAAAATAAAATGTGTTATACCACTAAGTCTCAGGGTATAGTTTGTGATGCCATAGGAGATAGCCAGAACACCAGGGACAGAAATGAATTTGGGATGGACCATCCACCAGATTTGGAGGTATATGTTCACTAAACAAAAGCTTTTTCTCACCATTGAAAGCAAAAACAAATAAGCAAACAAACAAAAAACTCCAAGACTTCCTGATGAGGACAGAGGATGAGAGAGGCCAGGACAGGAGCTGACTTACTCTTGGTGTATAGTTCCACCTTGTCCCCTTCTTCCCCACCCCTGCGACCAAGTCCTGCATGTGGGCTGGAGCTGGGGACACAACAAGGGGTACCCAGAGGCAGAGGGATTGAACTCAGAAAGCAGGGGTAACTGGTGTCTTAGTTTATTTTGTGCTACTGTAACAATTTACCTGAATTGAGTGATTTATATGGAACACAAGTTTATTTGATGCACAGTTCTGAAGGCTTAGGATGTGCAAGATCAAGGTGCCTGCATTTGGGGAGGGTCTTTTTACTATGTCATCCCCTGGCATAAAGGTAGAGAGAACAAGAAAGAGTCCTTTCATAGTCGGCATAGTCATCCACCAGGGAGGGAGGAGCCCTGGTGACCAATTCAACTCCCATTAGGTCTCGCCTCACCCCCCAAAACCATTGCATTTGGGATTAAGTTTCTGGGGACACTTTGAAACACAGCCCTGGGTCTTTGCTTTCAGCATGGCCAGGGACCTTAGGGTGATGTTCTTGCCTTTTGAGAGCTCTGGGGATTCCTCGGAGCCAGTGGGCTCACAGAGGACACATGGTCAGCATGAGGGAGATGGCGTGGACAGGCAACCCAGCAATGGGGGCAAGGCGGCCCTCAGTGTGAACCACGCCCACCACCTCACCTCTTCTCCCTGACCCCAGCATCTGGCACTGAACACCTCTCTCAGCCCTGGGGAGAAGGTCAAGGTTATGAATTCCCCTCATTCTTAGAGGCATGCCTTAAGAACTCATTTCAGGTCAGAGAAAATACAAATGATAGGTTTCTTTCCAAACCAAGTTCACAAATTGAAACATGTGCCTGCTCCAACACTAACCTCTTTATACTACACTATTGTTGACATATCCAAATTTGAAAAACTTACATTTTTGTACATTATTATAGGATACTCCTAAACTCTCTTTCACTCGCCTTGTTCAAACTCTCAAAGTCAGTGGAGAGACCATCTTGAGTATTCATGCAGCCTCTTGGGCAGGCTGATTAAGAACAGAAACTCTGACTGGACCGTGGTGCTTGCCTGTCACAGCAGAGGCTCAGGAGGCTGAGGCAGAAGGATCCAGAGTTCAAGGCTAGCCTGAACAACTTAGTGAGAACCTGTCGCAAAGGTTTGGTATTGTTCTCTCAAGGGTAATGTACTTGCCTACTACGCACAAGACCCTGGATTCAGTCCCCAGTACTGCAAAAACAAACCAACCAACAAAAGCCCATACATTTTGGAGTTAGACTTCCAGGTTCTGCTACGTAATGGCTATGTGTCCTCCAGTAACTCACTTAAGCCCCTTGGGCCTCCATCTCTTTAGTTGTAAAATAGCAAGAACAGTAACAATATGTATTCCACAGCATTGCTTCTAGGATGAAGTAACTCTGGCCCATCTCATGCGTTGGTAAGAGTAAGCCTTCATTGTTTTTCTTCAAGTACTCAGAGACCTCATTTGATGTCATTTGGTTCCTATTGTTTCATTAAAAGTAGCAGAAAATAGAAATGCAAAACTGCTGATGCCTGAGATAATTACATTGTGACAAAGACAAAACTCTGCACATCAGAGGCAAGGAATCTTCACTCTCAAATCACTACCCTCTGGATTTGTCTGCCATTTGTAGGGTCAGTATTCAGGAAAAGAACAAGATTAAAGACCTAAAATTTGGTGGCACGATGTGACCCGCACTCTCAGTGCCCCCCCAGCACCACATCCCCGCACCCCGCCTGGCTGCTGAGTGCACCGCCCTGGGGAAACACACCTCCTCTAAAACAAAAAGTTCCAATTTGCTTTAACTCCTGAACTTCCTCATACTGAAAAATTTTAAAAACTTCCTCCAGGTACCAAGGAAATTAGCTCTGACATATTCCCTGGCTAGTTAAATCTACCTGCGTATGTCCCCCCTTTTGTTCCACCGGGCCTGCTTTTCTCTTATAAAAACTCTCCACACCCCTGAGTCCCCGAAGATGGAAATTTGAGACAGAAAGGTCTCCTCTGTCTTCCTCAGAGCCAGCTTTGAATACGTGCTTTCCTGAATCCTCGAGCCCACAGCGAGAAAGCCTTTCCCGCGGGCTTACACTGGGGACTCTGCCTCAGGTCCTCCTCTGGGCAGGGGAGCCTGCTCCGCAGGACAGGCAGGAAGTGCTGGGACACCAGCTCCCTCAGGAATAGCCCACGACCATGAGCGATGGGAGGCGGTGGATAAATACCCCAGCTCCCTCCCCGGCAGGCAGGTGTGTTCTGCGCTCTTTCCCAGAGCTCCCCGTGGAGCCAGGCTCCTGCCGCCCACGGAGGCAACTTGCTTGGTAAGTCTTTCATTAGCTTAGCCTTCTTTCCTTCTCTCCCTACTCTATCTCCACTATATCCTCTCAGCATTTCTTTCTTTTTCTTTTCTTTTACTGGAAATTGATCACGGGGCCACTTTACCACTGAGCTACATCCCAGGCTTTTATATATATATTTTTTTATTTTGGTCTCCTTAAATTGCTAAGGGTCTAAATTGCTAAAGCTGGCCTCAGACTTGCAATCCTCCTGCCTTAGCCTCCTGAGCTGCTGGGATCATAGGCATTCGACACTGCACATAGCCCCAACCAGAATTTGGGGGTCACCTCAAACAATGTTACAACCATCAACTGTATAATAATGAAAACAACAATAAAATAAGTGGGGAAGTCAGAGACAGCATCTGGGTACTCATTTGTCCATTTTTCACAGCACTGGATTGCAACCCAGACTTTAATGCTCATGTTTTAGAAAAGTAAATACTGTGAGTTCTTAAATTTGTAGTCTATTATTTTGAAAGATCTTTAAAACCTATGGTTCTTAGAAAGAATAAGCTCGTATTGGAAAGTGAGAAATTCCTTTAATTTGTGTTTTGTTGCTTTTCTTTAAGTTAAAAAAGTTAAATTGGATATTTTATAAAGTGAAATTTTATGTAAAGAATAATTGTATTCTTAATTATTTCTATTTATTTATTCAACTATCATATCCATCTTTCTGATGTATGTGTACATAAAGATATATCACCAAAAATTATGAATGGTTACTTCTGGAGAATAAAATTTTAATTAGTTTTTTCTGCTTTTCTCTGGGACTATTTTTTCTTAATGGGTTGGGGTGTTCAAAATAAGCCTGAATAGTTATTATGAAATTATTGTGTCTCTTAATTTAAATTAAAATACACATCTTTAACAATTAAAAAAAATGATGTGCATTTGAATTTTTGTATCAGGAGTTACTTCTGAGTAAACTGCAAACCAAGACACACATTGTTAACGACTGTATCTAAAAGGTTAGGCACAGTTAGTAATTTCATTCATTCATTAGAAATGAACAGTTAGTGATTTTACCCTGTGATCTGCAACAATGTAAATGACCCTTGAGGACATTATGCCAAACGAACCTTGCCAGGTACAGAAAGACAGGCACAGCATGATCTCACTTATACGTGGAACATAAGAAAAAGTCAAAAAGTTAGAAGATGGTGGTTGCCAGGAGTCGGGTTGGAAGAATGGGGAGATGTCAGTCAAAAGGTACAAAGTTTCAGTGTGCTGGATGAAGAGGTCTGGAGAGCTACTTAGAACATGGTGAACACAATTAACAGTACTGTATCCATCCCTTGAAATTTGCTCAGGGGGATCTTAAACATTCTCATGGCACATACACAAAGACAGCTCTGTGAGGAGCTGATGGGCTTGTGCATTAGCCTCACTGTGGTGATCATCCCACGGTTAGATGTCTGTGGAAACCCAGTGCTATCCACCTCAAATATATACAATTTTTATTTGGCAATTATACCTCAAAAAACAAAACTGGAAAACGGTCAATTGATGATTTAATCATGTTTGTATTTCGGTAGGCAGGATATAAACATCTCTCATGATTTTAAAAGCTATCATCAGTTTTTAAAAATAAACTGCTGTCCAATTTTCAAACATCTGACTCTGGGACAGATTTCTAGGAACACCCGAGTGACGGCAGAGGGCTGCTGGGGGTTAGCGTCCCTCCCCTTCATGGACATTGGGTCACCCTTACTGCTGTAAGCACAAACAGCGAGGCCACGAACATCCTTCCAGCAAAATCTGAGCACGGTTCCTCTTAAGCACAGATTCCAAAGAGGGAGGTCACTGTGTCTGAGGATGTCCGCTTGTACTGCCAGCTGCTCCCCAGGAAGGCCGTCCTGCCCCCCAGCTTCCCAGGCCTGCCGTCAGAGAGCCTTCCTCAGCTTGCTCCTCTCCTGCGTGGCCCCGGCGGAGGACGCTGCAAGGCAGGCAGGCTGAGCTGGTTGGCTAGTTCACAGTGGGCACCAGGCAGCGGAACTGCTCTGGGTCCAGCCCTGGGTCCAGCCCTGGGGTAGGAGCCAGAGGTGAGTAGGGATCAGGTCCAGCTGACCCTGGGAGCAGAACTTCAGCTACTGAAGAATAGAAATTTTACCAAGAGAAACCAAAGCTCAGTTCTCGCTACACGGATGGCCTTTGTGCAAATTAAGAAAAGTCTAGGTCAAGTTAGTGTAAACTGTCCAGGCTCCACAGAACACACGCCATGATGCACACTCACACACTCGTTCCCAGTTCCACTCCCTGACAAGTGCCAGTCAGGTGACAGGTTCTAAGTCTTGCAGTCCTGGGAATCAAGCCTTAAAGGACATCAGGCTCCTGAAGCGCAGGGGTCAGGGTGCACACATGTAAGCCAGAGCGTGCACAGCCTTGTGGGCCACTGTGAATTTAGGTCCAAGGGAAATCTGCCAAGTCACCTACCTGGAGGCCCAGAGTTTGCCTGCCATCCAGTGCTCTCTCACCTAAGTTAATATATCTACCATAAGGATAACACCCCTTAGATGTAGTGCCCTTAAGCAGTGTACAACCTGAATTCCTGAACAAGGACCAAAAGGCACCATCCTGAGCTCCACCCTGAGCAGCAGACCCCACCTGCTGGTAAACCGAGCTGTTCAAGACCTCCGGCCTAGTTCAGGGATGGAGCAGAGACTTCAGTGACTTGAACAGGGAGGGGTCGGGAAGGCACAATCTAACTCAGGCCTCAGCCCTCTCCTGAGGTGGCTCCCTGGGCTCAGACCTGCCAATTAAAGGCCTAGAAGATGAAAGAAGGCGGCTTCTCTAAGCAGCCCAGCAGATGAAAGATGAAAGCCAAGCCCAGTGGTGTTTCAGGGCCACATGGGAGGAGTCTAGGTTTTCCTTATTATGTGCAATCAAGAGCTTGTAATTACAGAAACCTGGGGAGTCTCTCACAGGGGCACCCTGCTCACCTCAGCCTTCTCTCTTGGCTTTGACAAATCACAGTTTCCCTTCTCCCCACCAGCAGGTATCTGGGGACCTGCTAGTTGGCACAGCCATACCCATACCTGGGCCAGACGCTGCACACCTACCCTCTCCCCACACTGGAGCCTGTGAGCCTGAGGTGTGTGCTTCCTGCCAGAGCCTGGAAGCTCCTGGAGAGTAGGCCCACCCTTCAGCCCTGTGCAAGCAGAGGGCCATGGCGCTGGGGATGGCCACAGCTAGAGGGGTGGCAGACCTCCAGGGTCTAGCCAGGTCGACCCCTGCCCCCTGCCCTTCAACCCCATGAAGAAAGGGCGCTCCTCATGGAAGGGTTGATATTACTTTCCTATGGCTGCTATGACAAATTCCCACAAACTTAGGAGCTTAAAGCAACAGAAATTGGTCATCTTACGGTTCTGAAGTTCTCACTGGGCTAAGATGGAGGGCAGGGCTGTTTCCTTTCTGGAGCTGCAGGGGATGGTTCTTTCTAGCCCTCTTGAAGCTCCAGGACCACCTCATACCTTGGCTCAGGACCCTTCCATCCTCAAAGCCACAGTCACTCACTCAGACCTCCCTCTGCTTCTGTCACCACATCCTCCCCGCTGGCTCATCTTACAAGGATCTTTGTGATCACACTGACCACACCAGGGTAGGTGCGAGCACATCTCCCCGTCCTGGCCAGCTGAAGGGCAACCTTAATTCCACCTGCAGCCTTAGGTCCCCCAGCCACGTGCATAGCACATCCAGTGACTCCAGGGATGGAGACTGGCCTACCTAGGAGTCACCATTCTATGTCCCGCAGGGTTGCTTGTTCACTGCTGCGCCCCCAGTGCCTGGCACATAGTAAACTCTAAGTAAAGACACATCAAATACTTAAGTGAAGAAAAGCTTGACTCCATCACTGAGATAATGTTTAACATCATGACCAAGTGTTACCATGGGCTGGTCAAAGCGCTTGGCGTGTATTAACTCATTTAATCCCAGACAGGTCCATGTGACCCATTTTATTATTATCTGTTTTGTTCTACAAATGAGGGAATTAGGGCATCCCCTAATTACTCAGCTAGTCACTGGCAAAGCCAGGATTTGATCTCAAGTTTATTGAGCGTACTAGACGCCCAGGCCCCAGTGGGGCACTTGACATTTCTGATCTCATTTCATCCTCACCAGAGGCCACGAAGGAGGCTACATAAAGACCCTGGTCTTAACAGGCACAACATGCAGTAGGTGGGTCAGCGAGGGGATTCTGGAGATGCTGTGGCCCAGTGGGGAAAGACATTGAGTGTGCTCCTTTGCTGCCAAGGAGCCCAGGACCCTGTGCCTCTCCACCCCAGGAGACCACATGGACCCATGTTTCCACCATGATGCAGACTTCTGCCTCAGACCCTGCTTCCTGGTTCTGCCCCAACCCCTGGCAACTAGTGTTCAGGACCCCCGCCAGCATGCAGTGTGCTATGTCCTTCACCTAAAGCTGGACCCTGGAGCTCTGCCTCCTAGAAACCAGTCCTTCAAGAGCTAGGAACCAGCTTCAAACCTCTCCCAGGGCTCAAGTCATATGGCCCATTTCCCTGAGGACCACTGTGGGGACCCCCTTGCTGGGCCCTCTCCACCTTGTGCATGTCCTGGAGCTGCTCCCTCTCTGGATGCTGGCCTGGTCTCCAGCCTCCATGACAAGCTGCCCCATCCAGAGTTCTCTCCCAGTTGCTCTGATCACCCTCCCCTTCAAGGCCAGGAGCACACGTCACAGGACGCCTCCAAAGGGGCCCTCAGCTTCTCGCAGCTTGGCAGGGGTGTCCTGCTGGGGGAGGCAGCACTGTCCCCTCTCACTTGCATCCTAATCTTTGCAGTCAAAGCCAAGAGCAGTGAGACTCACTTGTGCCTGCCAACACAGTGGGGCATCGCATTTTCTGTTCCTGCCAGCACATTTTTCTAGGTCAATGTCAGATCAGGGAAATCCAATACTGCATGTCCTAACGTTTTATTTGAAAACAGAGAAGTTGCTTTCCAAAATAAATCGTGTTTACAAGCAAAGTCTGGAGAAGCCTGCATCAGAAATGGACTCAGGGCAGGACAGACGCTTTCTGGCTTGATTTCTGTGAGTCCAAAGCCAACCCCAGCTCCAGGCCTTGGAAGGTGGCTGGAGGGAGAACACGTGCATGTGCACATGTATGCTGACCTGTGCCCGCAATGCACATGTGTTTGCACGGGAGTGTGTGTGTACACATCCCTAAGGGTCTCTGGACCTGGTTGGCCTGAGTATGTAAGTTGGAAAGATTATCCGTGTGCACTTTCATGTGTTTATTTGCACAGACATGTTCATATAAGTGTGAATGGAATTTGACACTCAGCCTTGTTTCACAGACATTCAGTCCTCTCCGTAGATACTCCCTTTGGCTCCTCCAGCACCCTTGGTCTCAGTCCTCATCCTGTCCTTTGCTTTCACTGACTGAGGGGCTGACAAACTGTGACACGCATGCCCTTTGCCCGTTTCCTCTCGGTGCCTGGCCCCAGCACTTCCTGATTCCACATGGACTTGCTGCACAGGACAGTTGAGTCAGTTTCCATTGGAATGCTGGGACCAGCAATTTGAGCTCAAGGTGTGACCAGCTCTCTGGGTGGTGTTGTGTGTGGCCCTGGAAGCCCCCGGTGCTGTTGTCACTGCCACATCTCCCCCATGGGCCTCCCTGCTTGTGCTCTGAGCACCATCTTCCCAAGTTCTGCCTCTTTCCAGGCTCCAGTTCCCACCTGCCTGGAGACCACTTCCTCATCCAACTCAGGCAACAGGCCTGGCTTCTTCCCCTGACTGCTATCCTTAAGCACTTCCCTTCTTTTCTCCCCTTCTTGAGAGCTGACTGCTCTGCCCTTCGCTGTGCATTGGCTCAGCCCCTCCCTCCTAACAGCGGCACATTTCTATGCTCATGCTGCTCCTCTGCCGACTCTGTTCCCCACTGCTAGCTTTCCCCATTGTCTCTGCTGATCCAAACCCTCTACTGCCTCCAGGACCAGTTCTGTTCTCACCTGCTACTCTGTGAGGCCTACTCAGTTGAACCCCCTTAGCAAAGTGCTCCCCAGGGGACCTGCAGCACCGGATACTAGGCTGCCCTCTGCATTGCCCAGGAGTGGCTTCGGGCTGCATTTATCTTGCCTTCCCACCTCCATTGCTGTTTCCACCATGAATAAAAACCTGTGCCCCCTTGGCGTGAGCAGCAGAACCTGACACAGGTGTGGATGCAGGTAGACTGGCGGGTGCATAAGGCCATGAGACCAGACCAGCACTGCATTTGGTGAGGCATCTGCCCTGTCACACTAAACAATAACCATGGGATCCTCCTCAGTTCATAGATGAGGAAATGGAGATGGAGCGAGGTTGAGTGACTTCTCCAAGGCCACATGGTAGTGAGATGCGAAGTCAGGGCTTAATCCTAGGTATGATTTTACCTCTCAACCTTGAGATAACTATCCATGGAAAGCAGTTCACTAGAGAGTCAAGGACTCTCTGGAATTCTGAAGCATACCCTTTGCAGAAGAGATCCCAGTAAGCTCTAGATTCCTGCTGCCCAAAAGAGCTTTCCGTGACAGAAATGTGTCTGATATGGTAGCCACTAGCCACCTGGGGTTCATTGAATGCCTGAAATGTGGCTAATGAAACTAATGAACTAGATTTTAAATTTTATTTTATTTTATTTAAATCAATTTAAATTCAAACTGTAGCAGGAAGCAAGTGGCCACCATATTGGACAGTGCTTCCCAAACTTGTTTGTGTTAAGTCAACATGAAAAATAATAGAAATTGCATAAAGGAGCTGAAGAAAATTGCATAATATTGGGACTGCTTGCTGCTGAAGGCAACTGGCTCAAGGGTCTTACCTTCCTGGCTTCACCCAGCCTCCCCGAGGGGAAGAGGATTCAATGTCTCAAAAGACATGCCCATTTGAGCATACCAGCTCTTAACCATGGCCAGGTTTCCTGCTGGCTTGCAGCCTTTGAGCCTAGAACACCAAGGTCAAGGAGATCGTGAGAATCCAGCATGGGAAGTGCACAGGCCCTTGGCAGCTTCTGCATAGTATCATTTCTCAACTCCCCACACAATCAGTGACTGGTCCTGGGCAGATCAGTGGGCTGACCAAGGCTGACCCGCTGAAGGCTGGTAGTAACTATGGAGCCTTCCTGACTTTCACCTCCAAGGATCCCGCTGCCTGGTTAATGTTGGAGAGCAGGATGCTCATCACAGCAGGAGAATTAATGGAAGACCAAGACCCATTCTGACTCTGACACAGGGGACCTGCCCGTCCCCAGTCATTGATCTGACTCCACCAGGGAGACTGTTCTTGTTGGCAGCACTTTGGCTCCACCTCCTGGTCACCTTGCAGAGCTCTGGTGAGTACAAATCAGCCAGGAAACCTTGAGGACCTGCCATTGCCAACTGCCTAGAGGGGACTGCCTAGTCCCCTGCCCCAGCCCAGCTGGGGTTCGGAGCAGGGTCAGCTCCCTTCCCTGCAAGGAAAAGGCACTTTCCCAGCGGTGCTGAGGAAGGGCAAGGGGAGGTAGCCCAAGCACTGTGAGTCTGGAATGGGAACATTCCCCAGTCTGGGTCTTCTAGCCTCTGCCCCTTATTCATTTCTCACATACAAACTGTGCCAAGCTCTGCATTTACAGCAAGAAGCCAGATGTGGTTCTTGGTGGTGGCTGTTACAGAGGTGGCAGTGGAAGCAGAGGAAGGGTGTGACCTTCAAGCTTGTCTCCGAGGGCGGGGAGAGTGGGCTGTGCTAGGGAGAGGGCAGTTGCCATGTGTGCAGGGACCAGCCCTCCTCCCTGCAGGCATAGCCCTGGAGGTGAGCAGGAGGATGGTCCACTGTCCAGGGAAGTGGCTCACGGTGGCCAGAAAGTGGCAAATGGGGTGGGGGGCCGTGAAGTAGCCCAGACGAGCCAGTAGAGGGGCAGAGTCTATTTTTCCAGGCTCTTGCTTTATGCAGCAGACCCCAGGGTCAAGTCTACAGGGCTCCTGAGTCCGTGGCTGCCTGTGACAGATCTGGAGCAGCCTGTATAGAGCACAGGGCATAGGCCACATGGTCTGGTGGGGCGCAGGGAGGAGAGAGACCCAGGATGAAGATGAGAGACTTGCTTTGTGATCTGGCATGTTCCTTCTGTTTGGGGGCCTCAGTTTCCCCATTGATAAAGTGGTGGACTTATGGTCTCCATCAGTTCCAACTTAACCAGTTTGGAGCCTCAGGTACAAGAAGAAAGTGAGATATGAAGCCATTTGGTAAAAGTTCCCCTGCCCAGGGTGAGGACTGTCCTACCAGGCTCTAGTGACAAGCGCATGTTAAATGGACTTCTTCACCTGGCAGAGTCTGGGGTTCTCAGTCACAGAACAGGTGGTACAGGGCCCCACAGAGGGTTAAATATGTGGCTGGACTGGAGGCTTATGGAGTGGGGGACTCTCAATCAGACTTCAGTTCACGCTATTTCTTACAGCACAAAGGAATGCCATGTGCCAACAGAACTCTTTGTGCACAGGGAAATCTATCATTTTCTTGTGTCGAGAAATATTATTCTTTTGATTCTTTTTCAACTATTTAAAAATGTGAAAATTCTTCTTAGCTCTTGGATTGTGCAGATATTGAGCACTTAGCTTTTGAGCCCTTGAAATGTAGCAAGTCCAAATAAAAAGGTGCTGTAAGTAGAAAATAAACACAGAATTTCAAAGAAAAAATGTAGGGAAAAAAGAATACTGGGTAAAATATCTCATTTCTGAATTTTATTGTAATTACATGTTAACATGCCAAGACACTGGATATATTGGGTGGAATAAAATATGTTGTTAAATCAATTTCATCTATTTCTTTTACTTCTTTGAAAGTGGACACTAGAAAATTAAAAATCATGTAAGTGATTCATCTACTGCACACTTCACCTCACAGCTACTCCGGGCCCTGAGTTCAATGGTGTCAAGCCAACAGAGTAGGAAAGGGAGGGGACAGACACAGGCGACTCTGAGTCCTTCCCTGTACTTAGTCTTTCTGGTGACTCTGTGTGGGTGGAAGAGGTAGTGGGACTGCTTCTCAGCAGGAGGGCTTACTGGGCCCTCAGGTGAGGGTAGGGCATAGGGTAAGGGGTGGAGTCTTCTCTTCCTTGCACATGTCCTGCAGTTCCTGGACAGGGAGATGCTACCATACAACCCTCTCTCTGCGGACTTCCTGGTTCACCATCTTTCCCACCTGACCCCAGCCATATCTGCTATGAAATCTGTCCAAACTCCTCCTGGGCTCTGCCCTCTCCTTCCCATCCAGGCCCTGTCCCCGGAGCGCAGCCACCTAGGAACGCTCTGGGAAGCCATCACAGGAACCACAAGATGGCGCTGTTCTCATGGCCCTCCACCCCCCGCCCCCCCAACACACCCTGACCCACTCCCAAACCTCAGGTCACATTTAATCTGCTGCCAACAAAAATATTCCAGTCTTAGGAAGAAGAGGTTTTTCCCTGGACTGGTTGGTGAATTTCTTTCTCGGCCTTCAGTTGCCAAAGGTTGTTCAGACTCAGGAATTCTGCCATGAAACATGGTCATCTCTGAGTGCGCCCAGTTAAGCAGGTTGTCGACTCATGACCAAACCCTTGCCCCAAAGGAATTCTGCACCTAAAGGCCCTGTGCACGCCTGACACACACAACAAAGAGCACACACACCCAGCAAACACACATGGGTCCTCAGTGTGTCAACACAAAGGACAGA
Source organism: Sciurus vulgaris (assembly GCF_902686455.1). NCBI lineage: Eukaryota > Metazoa > Chordata > Mammalia > Rodentia > Sciuridae > Sciurus > Sciurus vulgaris. Next base: position 60,258,298 of record NC_136472.1, read on the forward strand.
GCAGGATGGCCTGACAGTCATTCAGCAGTGTCTGGCTTTTGGTTTTGTTTTAACTGCAGTATTTTTTTTAAATTAATCTAATGAAGAGGGTAAATATTACGGCTGCTCTGCTCCCAGAGGAGGGTAGAAAGGATCTCTTCCCCAGGCAGTCTTTGGGACGTGATTTGAAAATCACTGACCTCGTCCTTCGGCTTGCTTCATAGGAGAATAAAGTGAGACTCAGAGACAAGGATGACTTGTTTACGAGCACATCCTACTCTGAAATATTTTTATTTTTAAATCAAAGTCCCCAAAAGTAGGTGCTTCCAAAAACAGTTTCTCTTTTCTGTGACACAGATCCAGATTCTCTTTAGATTACTGTGACCCGGGGCGGAACGGCAGAACACAGCACTCGTACCCAGCTCAGCTCATTCCACGCCCTGTTGGCACCTGTAGTCACATGACCCTCACGGTGCCCCCCAGAGTTTGGCAGAACAAGTCAGTACCCCATTTGCCTGAAGAGAAACCAAAGGCCAGAGTGAGAAGCACGCTCACTTTGGAACACACAGCATGTGCATCCATAAAAATGAAACTCAAACAGAAGACAAGCACGTGTCTCCCATGATAGTTCTGTCCAATGATCTGGAGCTGAGTTTCTGCTCAGCTTCATGGAAAACGTTTTTTGAAAAAAGATGATGCAGCAATAAAAAAATATGAGGGAAAAAACATCATGCTGTAGGAGAAGAAAGAAAAAAAAGGATGCTGTTAGGTACTGGTCCTCAGGTGACAGAGACAAAGAGCAGAGTTGCTCTTCCTTGCAGCCAGGACCCTGTCTTTGTTTTTCTGTCTCCGGGGAGAGCTGGTTGATGGCAGGCTGCTGAGGGTTCACTGAATGACAGAGATACATAAAGAAGGACATTTGGTTCCAGAGACTTGTCACTGAAATTCTGCCCACGTTAATGCCACTTCCATCACCCACATAGACATTTGTGATGGACGGCTCCACGGATGGAGATTTGTTGGTCTTTCCCTCCTGTCTTTCTGAGCAGTGACCCTCTGGGAAACGGCAGACTGCCAACAGGGCTGGGCTCCTGCCGCGATTTTGTTTTTCGAAGCTTTCATTTAGCTGACATTTTCTTTCCACCTCCTAAGGACTGCTGTGCGTTAGGTCTTGAGGAGGGTGTAAATAGACAAGTCAGAGAGCACATTTGATGGTATAATGTCTAAACACTTAGACATCAAAGGAGAACATTGAAAAGTGACTGTATGATCGGAACAGGCAGTAGCTCGGGTAGGTGAGCGAGGCGGAGGAAGCGATGGTTGGCAGTTCAATACCTTGGTTTACTGCACCCCAGTGTGCTCAAGAACAGGTGCCGGGCAAGTGCGTGCTGTGCTGTGGACGTGGGTTGAGTGTGACCCCAGCGACACACTGTGCTGCAAGCTTGGGTCCGCATGGGGCAGTGTTGCCATGGTGGATCCTTTTAAAGGTGAGGCCTACAAAAAGTAATTAGGTCATGGGGGCACCACCAGAAGGGACTAATGCTCTAGTGGGGACAGACTGTCATAAAGAGAGGCCACCTAAGGTGCTTAGCCCCTCTGCATATTCCCTTTTCATTTCTCTACCATGTTGTGATGCCACCAGGGAACCCTTGCCGAGATGCCAGTGCAATGCCATTTGGACCCTCCAATCATCAGAATTGCAAGCCAAATAAACCTCTACTTTATAAAATACCCAGGTTCAGGTTCTTTGTTACAGCGACACAAAATAGACTAACCGTGGGGAAATGAGAACAAATAAGATCCACCAAAGACCTTGGCAGATAGATGATACAAGATAAGCCCATAAATAAGTGAAATTCAAGGTAACTTACAATTAAAAAGAAGTATTGCAAACCTGCTCTTTCAGAGTCATTAATGGTTTGCCATGCATCCAATCTTTTACTTAATGATTACATAATCAAACACATTCTCTTTACATATACATCCTTTTCTCCCATATAGAAATGTAATCATGTTATACACATTTCCTAGAATCTTTCCATATTAATGCATAGTGAACAGCTTTTTAATCTAAAGACTTACTATGCCATCTATCCTTCAAATACTACCTGAGTGCCTACCTTCTACTGGACATGATGCTAAGTATCATGTAATAGGAAATAAAGCATAGTCCATGCTCTCAGGTAGCTTAAATCATATGAATGTACCATAATTTAATAAATCATTTTCCTATTTTGGGGCCATTCAGTTGTAACATTTTCTCTCTTGGTAACATGATAGCTGAGATTTAATGAGCATCTACTATGAGCCAGGAATAATGAAAAGCACTTTTATGTAGATTATTTCCTTTAATCTTTATAAATATTCCACTGTTCCAGGCCTACCATAGATGAGGAAATAGAAGGTAAGCATTTGCTAATTCACTCAGGTCTTGCATCTCTTAAAGTGGCAGAGACAGAATTCAGAGTCAAGTCATTTGGCTTCAGAGTCAGAACTCTTTCAGCAGCAAGGTTACAATGAATATAGTTGTTCATGTGCTTTTTGACATTTATGTGACTATTTCTGAAGAATGGATTCTTGGAATTCATTTGCCAAAGGGTATACAAATTTTTTAAATATCTTAATGGAAAACTGAAAAGATTTACTTTGCCTTGTTGAACCATCATTTCAGTGACCAATTAGGCCTGTGCAGTCCAGAACAGCAGCCACCAGCCACATGTGGCTCCTGAGCCCTTGAAATGTGGTGAGCCCAAATTGGGATGTGGTATAAGTGTAAATCACACATTTGATTTTGAAGAGTTAGTATGAAAAAAGGGAGTGGGGAACAATGAGAGCCTAGACTCTAGGCTGTAGACTATTACAACAGAATTTCTGGGTGTTAAGGCCAGACATGAATAGTTTAAAAACTGTCCAGAAAATTCTATTATGCATCCAGGGTTGATTAATTGATATCAACAACCATGGCCACTTCATACATATCACCAGAATTTTAGATGAAATCTCCTTAACTGTGCTCGTCAGTTCTGCATCTCTGTAACCAAAGTGGCCAACGAGAACAACTTAGAGGATGGAAAGTTTGTTTTGGCTCACAGCTCCAGGTGTAGTCCATGGTTGGCAGAGTTCATTGCTCTGGGCCCAAGGCGAGGCAGAACATCATGGCAGAAGGGCATGATGGAGGGGTGCTGCTCCATTCCTGGCAGCAGGAAATCAGAGAGAGGGAGGGAGGAAGGGGCCACAGGGAAGATGAACCTATCTCCCATGTCCCAGTCCATTCCCAGGGCTCCAGGCAGCCCAGAAGCAGTGAAGGACCGTACCTGCCATCTTAGTGGCAGGCTTAGAGCTTCCACAAGTTGGCAGACTGCATGCTACAGAGCAATAACACCAAGAAAGCTATTAAAGAGGCTTTATTTACACTTTAAAGAGACTGTGGAAAGATCAGTTGCCTATGTCTAAGAGCACTATTTTGATTTGGGGAAGGGCTTAGGAGTTATTATAGAAGAAATGATTCACCACCCTTCTTAAAGAACAGAAAGGCAGACCACATCCTGGAGAACTATTGCAATAGGTGCAGGGACATTGTGACAGGGTCCTGAAGTGGGGGAGAGAAAGTGCGCATGATTTTGAAGTGAGCATGGTCAAGTGGGATTCAGAGTCAAGGAGCAGAGTGGAGGTCATGGATGGAAAATTACTACCAGGAAACCTCAAGGGTAAAGGGGATTCTGGCTAAAAAGACTTATAGCTCTCTTGCTGAAAGCAGGCCAAAGTGACCAGACATCACCCAGGGTGCTGGAGAACATCTCACTCACTTCTCTCACCCAAGTCACCTCTTGACAGCACATCTGGCAATGTCTTATCCCATGACTAGAGAGGAGGGAACATTGCAGGGAGGAGGGACATGTGATAGGGCCAGGCTGCAGAAGGTAGTTTGTTTTGCCTGAGCTCTGACATGGAGTGATGGAGCACAGAACCAAATTTATTCATTTATTCCACAGTTACCGGGCATACTCTGTGCCAGCCTTTCAGCTCAGCCCCAGCATCACAGAGATTAATTAGACAGTGCCCTGGACATCCAGGGGCTCAGACAAAGAGACGGTCCTGAAACACCCAGACGAAGGACCCATTAAGTCCTGGGTGCCACACCGGCACATCAGGGGCTCCCAAACCTTGGCAAGAGGCCAGGGAGGCTGAAGGAAGGCGTCAGAAAAAGAAAACAAAGAGCTTTCTAGAGCTTCGGAGTACTGTCATGGGAAGAATCGAAACTTCCCTGCCCTTCCCAGTTCTTTTTCAATAGCTTGGTCTTATTTTTATTTGATTGGTGTTTGGAGGCCCCAGTAATCTCCACCCAGCCCTGCCTCTCCAAGTGGATATTTGGAAGCCTTCAGATCTACATGCCTGTCTCCACTCCCTGGCCCAACCCAGCTTGCATGACACTTTCCCCCCCTTAAGTAGAACAAGGAAAGAAGTCACCAAAGGTTTTTTCTTTGTTAGCTAGGACTTTTTCAAAGAAATTTATTGGTGCATTGTAATTCTGCATAATAGTGGCATTCGCTGTGGTCTATCTGCAATGCACGTCGCATACATTGGTCTATTTCATCCCCCACCTTTTGTCTTCCTCACCCCCACCCTTCTCTACTCCACACTGGGCTGGTTTCTATTCTCTTGAGGTCACTTTTCTTTCCTTTTTCCTCTCTAGCTTCTGCGTGTGAGAGAAAACATGTGACCCCTGACTTTCTGAGTCTGGCTTATCTCACTTAGCACGATGTTTTCCAGTTCCATCCATTTTCCTGCAAATGACATAATTCAGTTTTTCTTCATAAGCATAGCTAGTACTCTTAAGTTGCAAATGGTATAACCTATTTGAAACTAGTTTAAGCAAAAAGGAGAAGTATAAGGGGCAGGACTGCCTCACAGACTCCAAGGAGACAGGGAAGCAGGTGAACCTCAGAAGATGGGAACGAGACCCAGCGGCACCATCTCTGAGTCTGGCTCTGCTTTCCGGCACTCAAGGATTTTAGCTTTGTCTTTCTCTGAGCACCTGGGGAAACAGGATTTCACGGCCACACACAGGAGTTCCCTGAATTTTAGAAAGATAATGAACTCAGCCTGGTTGGGGTCAGTACCTGCCCTGAGCCACTGAGCAATGGCAGAGAGGAGGTTCACAGAATACTACCAGGGCTGCCAGGGCAGCTCTGCTCAGCAGGCAGAGAGCAGCCCTCAGAGAGGGGAGACACCCTCACACTCTACGTCACTCCAGAGGCGTCAGTCAGCCCCCAGAGAAGTCAGTCAAATGCTGACCTGAAGCCAAGCTAAAGTATACTTGTCTCTAGAGACCAGGAGGACAGCTGCACAGGGCCTGCCCTGTCTCCCTCTTCTCCTCCTCCTCCTCCTTTTTCTTTTTTTTTCCTTCTTCTTCTTTCCAGGGCTAGGGATATGTGCATGCTAGGCAAGTTCTCTGCCACTATGTTACATTCCCAGTCCTTTATTTATTTTTTTAAATTTAGTAAAATCTTTTTTATTTTTACAGACTGCATTTTGATTCATTGTGCACAAATGGGGTACAACTTTTCATTTCTATGGTTGTGCACAACGTAGATTCACACCATTCATGTAATCACACATATACGTAGGGTAATACTGTCTGTTTCATTCTACTATCTTTCTGTCCTCCTCCCCCTCCCACCCCATTTTCCTCTACATCATCCACAGTTCCTTCCACTGAGCCACAACCCCAGCCCACAACCAGTTCTTTAAAATATATATATATATATATTTTTTTTTTTTTTTAATTTTGATACAGCTTCTCACTAAGTTGCCCAGGCTGACCTTAAACTTGTGATCTTCCTCCTAAGTAGCTGGGATTATAGGCATGTGCCACCACATGGCTTCCTGCTCTTTTATAATAGCTTTTTTGAGCTACAACTCACTTATCATTCAATTCACCTATTTAACGTATGTAGCTTGCTGGGCACGGTGGTACATGCCTGTAATCCCAGTGGCTCAGGAGGCTGAGACAGGAGGATTGTGAGTTCAAAGCCAGCCTCAGCAAAAGCAAGGCACTAAGCAACTCAGTGAGACCTTGTCTCTAAATCAAAATACAAAATAAGGTTAGGGATGTGGCTCAGTGGTTGAGTGCCCCTGAGTTCAATCCCTGGTACCCAAAAAATAATAATAAAAATAAAAAATAAAGTATGCAGCTCAGTGATTTCTGAGCTTGGCAAATGTCTGCAATGTGGAACTAACTGTACAATCACCACCAGAATCAATTTTAGAACATTTTCATCATCCCCCAAAGAAATCACACATGCTTTAGCAGTCATACCTCATTTCCCTCCAAATCTCTGCTCTTAGCAATAAACAATGACTCACCTACCTTCTGCTGTCTGGATTTGCCCAGTCTGGACATTTTGTATAAGTGGAATTATATAAGAAGTGATTCTTTCTTATGGGCTTCTTTCCCTTTGCAAAATGTTTTGCTTAGCATAAATGGTAGCATGATATTTTGCTCCATATAATGTTTATTTATGTGTGTATCAAGACCATCTCCTTTAACATCCAGTGATGTCCCATTGTATGGACGTACCACACTTTTTTATCCATTCAGCAGTTGGCAGACATTTGGGTTTTTTCCCACATTTTGACTCTTAGGAGCAATACTACGATGAAAACTCATCTCCAAAGTTTTGGGTGGAGTTTTACCTTTCTCTCTGATAGATACCTAGGAATGGAATTGCTGGTTCATATGGTAACTCAGTATTTAGTCATTTGAATAACTGCAAGACTTTCCCAAAGCATCTGTGCCATTTCACATTCACACCAGCAGGGTATGAGGATTTAATATTTTCTGCATTCTCACCAATACTTCTCCTGTGAATTACGCAAATCCATTAAGCCCCAGCAATGGGACCCTGCCTGTGCTTGTAGTGAGCCGGGACAGACTGGCAGCTGATAGAGTTGCATAAGAGACTGGGTAGGGCCAAGTTCTAGCAGGATGGTCCTCTGAGGCAATATCCAGTCTGGAAGGATCTGGCCTCTATTGCATGTCTGCGTATGCTACAGCCCCCAAGCAGAACACACCCATGGTCGCATTTAATGGTCACCGCAAGCCAAGGCATAGGCACTGTGATCATCCTCAGGGGTGACCTAGCTTGACTGAGACTCTGACAGTTTTATCTGCTCCAGTGTTTCTTTGTTGTTGTTGTTGTTGTTGTTGTTGTTGTTGTTTTTAATCTTTCCCCTAGGAGGCTTTTCAGACATTTCCAACCTGCCACCCATGTAATTTTAATGCCACAGGTACACTATGTGATGCTGTAGTACATGTGTGCTGTCAACATAAAAAGTAAGATATGAAACAGAGAATCCTTGCCCGTCAAGGGCGATGCTGCCCTGAGGCGAAGTTCTCTGTGCCACTCAGCAGTCTCTGAGTGGTAAGGTAAGGCACCTGCCCTCTGAGAGCTCACAGTCCAGCATGGGTGATAGAAAAAATAGAGTTACAAACCAAAGGAAAAAATGCTAAGCACCAAAACACAAAAAGAGGAGTAGTCAAGTTGTGGGGAGCAGCTTAAGAACAGACCCATCACCACTGAGAACACCAAATTTGAGAGTCTATATTAGCCAGCCGGCTGACTGTCTCACACAATGCCCCAAAATGGCTTTGGGAGAACAGCCCCGACCATAGGGTTGCAGGGGTTTTTATACCATAAGTCAGTACATCAGTCATAAGTGTCTGTTGCTATGATTCAAAACTACAGACTAATGTGATGAGATCTAAAATCATAAGCAGAAGGGGAAGTGGGTCAAAAGGACCTTAGTTGGGTACAAGCTAAAGAATGGTTACTAACATCTAGACAATCGCTGTTGACATGGTACATTATCTAAGAAGAATAGGAATCAAAAAGAGAACAATTTTACATTTTGTAAGAACTGCCATTTTGTGTTGCCAACATGTTATGCTAAGCAACTGTTGATGGGTACAGAGGCGGGGTGTTCCCATGGGAGAACCATTTCCTATATAACATTGAGTCTCAGGGTAAAATGAAATCTGTTTAGTGATTGCCCATGTAGCCTGGCCTATAACATGTCCATGGAGTCAAATGTGTCAACCTGTCCCAGTCATTTCATTTGAAGCAAGAGCAGAACATGGCAGCAGGTAGCAGGAGGGAGGGACAGGCTAAATTCTCCCGAGTGACCCCTGGGAAACTAATTTAGCATGCAACAGTGGCTGGGAAGCTATGGGCACATCCAGCAGTAGAGGATGGCCCCTGAGTCCACCTGCAGCTTCCTCAGACTTTTTTATTTTATTTTATTTTATTTTTGGTACAGGAGATTGAACCCAGGGGCACTTTACCACTGAGCCACATCTCCAGTCCTTTTTATTTTTTTATTTTGAGACAGGATCTGGCTAAGTTGCCCAGGTTGGCCTCAACAGGCACCTCCTTGGACATCAAGGGTGCTGCCAACTGGTCAGCAAAGAAGGGCATGCCCTTAAAATGGAGTTGATTTTAGAGCAATAGTGGCTGGTTCTCTCAGTGTCTCTTAAAAATCATTCATATCCACCCAGCTGTGGTGTGGCCCTGCTCCAGCCTACACCGGCAGCTCAGTACCCAGCTGAAGTCACCCCACTCAGCCTTGGCATGTAGGACTGGGCAGTCTGGATGCATGGCCTTGTCTTTTCAAGACTTCAAGGGCTTTTCCACCATCAAAGTGAAAATGCATGGTGAATTTGGGGAGCTGGGTTTACATGGTGTTTTTCATGCTTTTTTCTTTCTTTAGGATCTGGTTAATAACAACTTATGTTACCATGGAAGTATAAATTTGGTTTAAGAACTTGGTCCCTGGCACACAGCTCCTAAAATCTTCAGACTCTCCAGAGTGACAGGAGTGTTTTTTTATAATAATAAGGTGACTGGTGACCAGGACCACAAGACAGTTGCAGGCCTGGTCAACAGAAAGACCAAAGGTGACTGAGCCCAACCTGGCCTCAAGGGAGAAAGGAAGGACTGGAGATTGAATCACTCACCAATGGTCAGTGATTTAATTAATAATGTGTATGTAGTCGAACCACCATCAAAACCTCAAAAACAGAGTGTGGGGAACTTCTGGGTTGGTCCATGAGGCAGTTTTCTGTCCATGTGACAAGATACATTAGATAATCGACTCTATGGAGGAAAGGTTTATTTTGACTCACGGTTTCAGTCTGTTGTCACTTGGCTCCATTGCGTTTTAGGCCTGGGGTGAGGCAGAACATCATGGCAGGAAGCGTAGGGGAGAGCAAAGCAGCTTATCTCATGGTGGCTTGGAGGCAAAGAGAGAAAGAGAGGGCTGGGGCCCAATATCAAACCCTTCAAGGACATCCTCCTATTATGGTTTGGATATGAGGTGTCCTCCAGAAGCTCCTGTTAATGCAGGAATATTTAGGGTTGAAATGTTTAGATTATGAGAGCTATGATCCTAGTTTGAATGGACTGACTATGTGATACCTACAGGCAGGTGGGGCATGGCTGGAGGGAGTCACTGAGACATGCCCATCTCTCTCCTTCTTTTCCCTCTCTCCTTCTTTCCCCTCTCTTCTTCTCTGTGCTTCCTGAACCCACCACAAGAAGAGCGGGTTTCCTCCACTGGGTTTCCACCATGATGGGGTGTCTTATCTTGGGCCCAGAGCCATGAGATTGGCCATCAATGGACTGAGACCTCTATAACTGTGAGCCCCAAATATAAATTTCCTCCTTTAAGTTGTTCTTGTCTGGTATCTTGGTCACAGCAAAGCAAAGCTGAATAAAACATATCCAAAGACTTTACTTCCTGCAATCAGGTCCCACCTCCTAAATGTTTTACCACCTCCCAACAGTGCCACAGGCTGGTGACCAAGTCTTTAGCAAATGGGCCTTTGAGTTGGGCAAGGTGACACATACCTATAATTACAGCCACTCATGAGGCCAAAGCTGGAGTATTGTTAAGTTTGAGACCAGAGGACAACTTAGTGAGACTCTGTCTCAAAATTAAATAAATCAATAAAAAAGCCCAGGATGTAGCTCAATGGTAGAGCATTCCGGTTCTCAGTACAAAAAAAAAGAAAAAAAAAAAAAAAAAAAAAAAAAAGAAAAGAAAAGAATATGGTCCTTTGGGGGACACTTAAGATCCAAACTGTAATGACTGGCAAACAATTGTTTTGGGAGAATGATACGCCCAGAGAAGGTGTGGAAGTTCCATACCCTAAACTTGCCCTCTGCACCTCTTTGTTCCTGAGTCGTATCCTTCATAGAAACTGGCAACAGCAAGGAAAGTATTTTCCTGGTACAAATAAGTAAGACAAATGGGTCAAAATAAGTGCTTTTCTGTTGAGCCACTTTGGCAAACTTATCAAACCTGAGGAGGGGTTCACCAGACCCTTAATTACAGCTGGTGGGTCAGAGGTCAGAAGCACAGGTGACAACCTAGAATTTTGGAACAGGCATCTGAAGTGGGGGCCAGTCCTGTAAGACTGAGCTCAGAACCTGTGGGGTCTGCAGCAACTCCAGGTTTTCAATGTCAGCATTAAGTTAGATTGCAGGACACCCAGTGGGTGTCCAGGGTGGTGGAAAACTGGTTGCTACTGTGGAAAACTTCACACAATTGTTATCAGAAGTGTCAAGAATGAACACTGCTGAGCACTTGCCAAACCCCAGTCCAGTGTTCTTCACACGCATTATCTTATTAATGGACTTGACAGCCCTGGGGAACAGGCCGAGATAACATCTCCACTTACAGGTGGAAGGGGAACCTGGAACCCGAGGCCAAGGGAACCAGAGGAACACAAAGTCACCAGCTGGGTGGGAGTGGTGGGGTGGGGCAGAGCCAGGATTTCAACCTAGGTCTGACTCAGCAATCAGCACTGGGTTCAAAAATAATTTATTAGTGCACTTCTGATGTTCTCCACAGTAATACCTGCACATTTTACAAATTTCATCAGGTACAGAAAAGTAAATAGTAAGCAGTAGAGACTCCATGCTGATAGAGACCTAGCAATGCACTGCACATACTGTTTGCACCTGGGATGGGCTGACAGATCTGGCTCCATGAGAATGTTATAGGCCAGACTCTAAGGGAAATGACTGAACAGACTCCATTTTGCTCTGAGACTCCATGTTATGTAGGAAATGAGCTTCTCCCATGGGAACACCCTGCCTCTGTGCCCATCATCAGTTACTTGGTGTGACATGTTTAACAATACAGTAAAGAAAAATTGCTCTCTTTTGATCCCTATTGCTCCTAAACAATGTACCATGTGAACAGTGATTGTGTGGATATTAGCAACCATTCTTTAGTTTGTACCTAGGTAAGGGTCATTTTGACCTGCTTCCCCCTCTGTCGATGATCTCATGATGTTAATGTGTAATTTCAAATCATAGCAACAGACACTTTTGATTAATGTAATTTTTGGTATAAGAACCCCTACAATTCTGTGGTCAGGGCTGTTTTCCCAACAGCCATTTTTGGGGGCATTGTGTGAGACAGTCAGCTGGCCAGCTTTATAAAGACTCTCAAATTTGGACTTCTCAGTGGTGATCAGTCTGTTCTTAAGTTGTGCCCCATAACACACCTTCTTCTTGCTTTCTCTTTTTTCCTTTCTCCCTCTTTTCTTTTCATTATTATTAATTTCTTGCCTTAGCAATTTATCTTGGGCATCATTCCATTCTATATTTTCTTCTTTTTTTCCTAATAATTTGTTGAAGTGAAATTTACATAACATAAACCAACCATTTTGAAGTTCAAAGGCACCTAGTACATTCACAATGCTGTCTACCCACCACCTCTATTGACTTCTGGAACAGTTCCACTTCAAAGTAAAATCCCACATCCAAGAAGCAGTTTATTCCCTTCCTCAGCCTCTGGCAATTATGACAAAGGTATCTATTATGGTTATTTCATATAAATGGAATCATATAACATCTGTCCTTTTATGCATGTATGTGTTTTCACCCTCATTGTAGCACGTACAATACTTCGTTCATTTTGTGGCTGGAAAATATTACATTGTATGTATATAGTATACATGTCTATTACTGTATATGTAATCAGTGGGGGAACAGTTGAGCTATTCCTACCTTTTGGCACATACTATGAGTATGTTATATATCTACTTGTTTTGGCAAATGAAGAAGAGTCTGTCTTGAGGGCCTAGGTCCCTAGGCTGTGAGAGCTGCTGCCATCCGCAGGTAGGTAGCGTTATGGTGAGTGTTGATTTTAGGATTGAGGTTAGAGGTTGGGTTAAAGGTGACATTTGGGGAAGGGGTTGGGGTTGAGTTAGGGGAAAGGTTAGAGGGTTAGATGGTTAGGTATAGGTGAGGACTAGGTTTAGGGTTAGAATTAGGGTTAAGGTTAGGGTAAGAGTTTCAGGGTTAGGGTTAGGGTTAGGGCAAGGGGGCTAGGCATAGAGGGATAGGGTTATCGTTTTGGTTAGGGATTAGGGTTTAGAATGAGGATCAGTGTTCAAGTTTAGCATTAAAGTTAGTGCTAAGGTTTAGTGTTAGGGTTTTGGGTTAGGACTTATGCTTAGTGTTTAGATTTAGGTTAAATCTCAGCTTTATGATGTTTTTTGGATTATGTTTAGGGTTTAGTGTTCTCGTTAAATTTAGAGTGAAGATGTTTGGTTTAAAGTTAGAGTTTTGTTTATATTTAAATTTGTATTAAGGTTAAAGTTAATTTTGTTGTTGGGCTTAGGGTTTGATTTACTGTTAGATTCATGCTTAGTGTTATAGTTAATGTTTTGATTGGGGTTGGGTTATCTTTAGGATTTAGTGTTTCAAATTTAGGGTTATACTTTAAGGGTTAGTGTTAGGGTTTGTTTTTAAGGGTTTAGGATTTGGGGTTATTGTTTGTTTTAGTATTAGTAGTGAACTAGTGTTAGGGTTTTAGTGTTATTTTTTAGGTTTGTGGTTTATGGTTAGGGTCTAGTTCTATGGTTAGGGTTATGGTTTTGGGATAGACTTAGTGTTAGCGTTAGTTTTAGTTTTGCCTTAGGGTTAGTTTTGCTTTATGGTTTGGTTATGGTTAAGTTTAGGTTTGGAATTAGTGGTTAGAGTTGGAGTTCGGGTAAAGGGTCATGGTTCAGGGTTTTGTAAGGCTTTGGGTTTGAGGTAGGTTTTCTATTTAGAGTTTGTGATAATGTACAGTATTTCATTAGTGCCCATGCTTTGTTATTGTTAGTATTCAGGCTAAGGTTTGGGTTCAGTTTGTGTTACATTTATAGATAGGGTTAGGGTTTGGCTTTAGGGTTCCATTTTGATAGATTAGGATTTAGACCAGTGTTTTGGGTTAGTGTTTACAATTAAGGTCATGGTTTGTGTTAGTATTTTAGATTAGGGTTTTATGGTTAGTGGTAGTGGTAGTGGTAGCATTTGGTTTAGGTATAGGTTTAGTGTTAGTTTTTTTTTTATTTATTAATATTGGCACTGTACCACTGAGCTACATCTCCTGCTTTTTTTTTTATGATTTAGATATTGTCTTGCTAAGTCATGAGTTTCCCAGTTCAGCCTCCAGAGACCTATTTCCAATTCTAAAGGTAGAACTTGTAGTCTTATGGTAATTCAATGTTTAGCTTTTGGAGGAATTGTCTGTTTTCCACATTGAGTAGACCATTTTACATTCCCATCAATGATGGATGAGTGCTCTAATCTCTCCACATTTTCACCACGCCTGTTACGACTGTGAACACATCCTCACAAGTATGAAGTGTCTCACTGTGTTTTTGATTTGCATTTTCTCTTGACTAATGATATTTGGCATCTTTCCTTGTGCATGTTGACCATTCACTTATTTTCTCTGGAGAAACATCTCTTCAGATCCTCTGCCTAATTTATTTTATTTATTTATTTTTTTGGCTTTTTGTTTTTGGATTTTAAGAGCTCTTTACCTGTTGTGGCTTCCAGACCCTATCAGATACCATCCCTCACTTTATGTCTCCACTTCAATATCACTTTATCAGCAAAGGTTTTCTAACGTGGTTCATATTAGAAGCAACTTTCCTACATCCTTCTCTTTGTGCTGTTTTCATAACACTTATCACTATCTCAAATGTTATTTATTTCTCTTCCCACAGTAGTTTTGGTAGTGGTTTGGCAGTCTTTCTCTAATCCATAGAATGTAAACTCTAGGAAAATATGTTCACCTCTTTTCCAGATTCTAGAGCAGAGCCCAGCACACGGAATCCCTAATAAATCCTTGTAGCATATATAAATGAGAATACAGAGATTTGCCTAATTCTTCTCATAGGTGAAAATAATACCTCATTGGGGTTTTACAAAATTACTCAATTTCTCTGCTTATCTAATGTTCAAGTTTTAAGTGATACTTAATCCTAGTGGACCCCCAACCTATCAGCAGCCCACTCTAGGTGCATCTAGCCATCAGCTCATATAGATAGCTACTACCCACCATCTGTCCACCCTTTGCACACCTGGGCCTGAACTGCTTGTTCTAACTTCATCAGGAATATCTCCAAACTAGTTTCTAATCTGATGCTTTTTATGGTCTCCCTTGCTTGCCTCGGATGTGACATTCAGCATTGCTTCTTCAGCTCTCCCCCTGCGTTTTCAGTTGTGTTCTGTAAATATCACTCCTTGTTCACCAGTTTTCTGGAACCTTCTATGCCAGTCCATTTTAGTAGCTTTGTCACTGATTCCTCCTTTCTTGGTCCTATAATTTGGACCCATCAAGAATGTGCAGGGATAACTAGTTGAGAGCAGAATGCAAAACTTAGAAAGGAACTCAATTTTCCTTTCCATTTTATCTATGGTCACCATCTCTACCTGAGCTGGGGAGCTTCTACCAGCAATGCCATCCACAGCATCTCACCACCAGGTGAAGTTTGTAATCTCCCCAGCAGTTAAGAATAGAGATTCTTCCTATGTTCATATGTGAATACACCATAAGTGAAACTCCATATTATGTACAACCGCAAGAATGGGATCCTAAGTTACACTCCATGTATGCATAATATGTCAAAATATACTCTACTGTCACGTATATCTAAAAAGAACAAGAACTAAAAAAAAAAAAGAAAAAAAAAAGAATAGAGGTTCTGAAGGTTTGAACCCTGGAATAATCTTGTCAGGATCATAAATAAACAGGGAACTTTTTAGTTCTGCCAAGTCTAGGACCTCATCCAGAAACCTGCGTATAATATCCACCAGCCCTGGGGAACCCGGTTCATTCTAATGCCTGCTGAAGTTTGAGAACCACAGGGCTAGAAGATGCCAGATGCTGGGTTGTGCTCCTGGCAATGTTAATCAACCTCAGGGCCAATGGGTGGACACCCAAAGCAACCCGGCCAAATGGGCAAGGGGCTATGGTCTTGCTGAGACATTAAGTACATGGACCCCTTGTAGAGTCTGCTTCCAATCTAGAAGGAGCAGGCGGAGCATGACAATGACAGAGGAATCAAAATGGGAAGACACAGTTGCAGCAATAACTATCCAAATGGCTCTGATTGTGGGAAATCTGTCCTTGTTAGCAGTGGGACACTAGACAAGTCCCTTCTTTGGAATCTTACTCACATTAAGTGAAAATAAAATTGCAGAAGGGGATGTGGAGATGCTGAGGTCATGAAAAAAGAAAAGCTGTCTAAAATGTGCCAGTCCCAATGACAGGCCCTAGAAGGGGACCGAGCATATTTGGGGGTGGAGCTTGCTAACCATGTGAACTTCTGACCCATTCATCCTGGCAGTTCTGTGCAGGAGGCAAATAAAAGTTTTGCCTGCGTAAACACAAAGAGCGGTGGTACCAACCCTCCACAGCCCTCTGTGGTCTAAGCACATTTGCTGTGGACACCCCCTCACCCTGCCTTCCCTGATCTCCGCTGAGCACACACAAAGGGGCTCTGTTCCCTGCCCACTTCGCAGAGCCTCATGGTAACGTGTCCACAGCGAGATTGTATAATAGGGGCTACCGTTTCCTGGTGCAAAGTACACACCAGGCACTTCATTAAATGCTTTGAGGAACTATTTCTTCTAAGACTCATAACTGTCCCATGAGATAGATACAAATCTCTGCCTTCCTGTTATAGATGAGGAGAATGGAGCTCAGAGGAGTGAGAAAGAGGTTCTCAGGAGTCACCTGGAGAGTGATGCAGAACTGGTATTGCCCCAGCCTCTGATTTTATGATGTAATTGCCATGCCTCCCAACGAGGATTTTTTTTTTTTTTTTTTTTTCTGTTTTGGTAAAGATAAGTTTTCGTTACTCTCTTAACAAAGGAGAAACTACATAAAAGATGAGAAAAGTTTAAAGAGACGCACTAGCTTAGTCAAGATTACATGTTGGAGGTAGTAAACCCCCATTCTGTTCTGACTACGTGCCGCCCCCACTGCTTGCTGCTTTGTCTGGTAAACCTGGTCCAGACGAAGCCCCATTTCCTGAGAAGTGCTCCTCCTCACCTCTGGAGCTGGCTGAGGCTTTGAAGTGGCTACAGTGTGTTGCAGTTGAAAAGCAGGATTCAGGAGTTAAACACACGTGTTTGAATCCCTTTGACCTTGGTCAAGTTATTTTACCTCTTTCTCCCCATTTTCTCTTAATTTTGATATAAACTACATACATAAAATTAGTCTTTTTAAATTCAGACTTGATAAATATATACCAGTGCCATGGATCTACCCACCTGGATAAAGGCATAGACTCCTCCAAATGTTCCTGAGTTCCTTTATTGTCACTGCCCCCAACCCGCCCTCAGCCTCAGGCAGTCAATGGTCTGTTTGCAGTCCTGAGAGTTTTGCCTTTTCTAGAACATTATATAAATGGAAACAGTAGGTAACCTTTTGAAGCCAACTTCTTTCACTTAGCAAAATGCATTGAGACACATCGTATTGTTGTGGATATAAGCAGCTCATTCCTTTTTACTGCTGACCAGCAAGGATCTTAAAGCAACAAAACCCAACAGGAGCTGCCCTACTTCACTGGAAATTCCTGCCAGGCTGTTGAGAGTGGCACCTGTCAGGTTGTGGTTTACTATGTTTAAGACAGCACAGCTGTCCTGGAGATGGTGGTAGCAAAGGTCATGGGAAGCAGGATTGAATCTCCGGTGCACACTTGACCCTTGGAAACCTCCCGCATGATCTGAATGTCAGTTGGTGGGAGGTAGGAACCTTGGGGTTTGGGCACTAACTTGCCAATAGGCAAGAGAACCCTGGGAAAGTCAAGTTATGTCAGTAAGGGTCAGAGCCAGAATCCAAACCCAGTGCTAACTAGTCCAAGTCTAGTCTTCTCCCTAAGACTCCAGCAGCTTCAAACTGCATCCATAGGAAAGCAAGCAATGCTGAGCCTGGCCAAATAGCTCCGAAGGCAAGGAGGCTGACTGCGTGGGTGGAGAGCTTTGTAGAGAGGCCTGATGATAACAAAAGCCTTAGCAAAGATTTTCCCTGTGGCCTGAAGAGCCAGGACTGAGTGAGTCAACAGCACCTGGGGACCCTAACTCACACCTACTGATCAGTATCTCTAAAAGCAGTCCCCAGGTATCTGCATTTTAAAACAAACTTATATAGATGTGACTCCATTAGGCAGCCACCATCAAAAACTGCTCTCCAGAAGAAATAAACACATCATTCTATCCCTGGGCAGTGGAGAGAATTGGGAAGAAGCACATTTCTAGACATTCTCCCTCCATAGTTTCCTAATCCCAATTCTTCGTTTTTCCTCTTTTGGTGATGGTTCCACCCAAATTCTCTGCTCCTTAGTCATCCTCCACTCCAGACACATACAAGAATACAGAGAACAGATCCACCTGCTAAGTGGAAAAGCAAGACAGCAAGGCTTGAGCTCACCCCCCACCATGCTGCATTCCAGGGATGATGGCCAGGAATTGGGCCCTCTGGGTCTCTTTTGCACCCACCCACGGAAACTTGGCAAATTAAATGTATATTTTGGATATTCGTGGCTGTTACTCATGGAAATCCTGAATCCACGTGGACAGTCTTTCCAAAGGCAGATGGAGTTTCCTTTCAGAAAAATCTTGGCACCAATTTCCTCAGAACAATAACAAGTTACAGGCAGGACCTGAGGAGGCTCTGTGAAATTGGTAACTGGCAGCACGGTTCAGAAGTTGACTATCAAAGAGGAGGTGTTCCTGGTGACTTGTCCCTGCTCAGCAGACCAGATGGCTGTGTTTCTGAGGGAACTCAAAAGGGAAAACCTCCTTTAAAGCAAATGTTCCCCCAAGAGAATTGCTTTATTAACATATAGGCAGCCCCATCCCAGAGCTTTATAAGAATTATGGGTGTCTAAGTTAAGGTAGTTTGATAAACAGTAATGGAAAGTCACTAAATAGCTCCAAAAAGGGGGGTTATAGCTGGCCCTTCATATCTGTGGTTCTGCATCAATGGATTCAACCAACCACAGATCTAAAATCTGTCCCCCAAATTGTATCTTTATTGAACATGTAGACACTTCTTTCTTATCACTATTCCCTAAACAACAAGGTATAACAATGATTTATATAACATTTACACTGTATTAGGTATTATAACCAATCTAGAGATGATTTATCTTACACAGGTGGGGGCTGGGAGTGTAGTTCAGTGGTACAGCATTTGCCTAGATGTGTGAAGTCCTAAGTTGTATTCCCAACACAACAAAAAACAAACGAGAAAGAAACCACAATGTATACAGGATGATGTGCATAGATTACATGCAAATAAATGCCATTTTATATATGGCATTTGAACATCCAAAGATTTTGGTAACTGTGGGAGGCCTGGAAGCCATTCCCCAAAGATACTGAAGGTCGATGGTATTTGGGAAGAACACAAAGACATCTTACAGAATCTAAGCACAGATGGTACAGCTGGATCTCAGAAGGACTTAGAAAAGACTAGAACCAAGAACCAGAGAGGTATCGTGAATGGAGCAGCTACTCTCTTTCTGTCACCTTTCTCTATTCTCCCTCAGGCTCAGGACTCTTCTCTGTTTCTCTCTTCCTCAGTTGAATGGTTTCTCCAGCCTCTAATCCAAGCAAGAATCTGAAGGGTCCAACTTCAGTCAGATGCCCGTCCTTGGCCTCCTATTAAGTGGGGTGGTCACCCTGCTGATGCTGTCTGACCCCTACTCCTACCATAGTTGATTGAATCAGAAATGGACATTCTTCACAGGTGTTCTGAAGAGTCGGTTTTTACTGTTGTCTCCATCCTACCTTCCTTCAGTTGTCAATTTTTCCTTGGGTTTTCCTCCATCGTACCACCTTGTCACTGTCCCGTGTTTCTTTGATGCACTGTGGCTTAGCAGGTCTGCATTTATTCAGCACATCCCTGTCAAGGCCCAGGGTGAGGCTGGAGACGGTGGCGGTGACAAGCGCCGTGTGCAATCTCACGTGACTTGCCTTCCAGCAGGGAAAACAGACACTGAAGAGCTGGTAGATGTGTTATCTCTGATCACAGCTCTTCCCACTTTTATTCCAAATTGTATTCAGAATGATCTATTTAAGATGGAAGGAAGAAGGGGGAAAGAGAAGGAACTGTGTGATAAACCCTTCCATGTGTATACGGAGTGCTTAGTTTTAAAAATCAGTCAATAATAGTCATGTAGCTAGACTGTCTATGTGTCCTGGTACCTGAGGCTTCTTGGTTTGAGCACTCTTCCTTCCCCTGGGGGGCTGAGGGGAAATCCTCAAGTGAGACCCCTCTGCTGCATAGAGCCACTACTCAGCTCCAACTCCCCCCTCCTTGTGGCAGGAAGTCACCCAACCATTCAAGCGGACAGAAGGGCCTTCTATGCAAGGAAAATGCCCCTCCACTTATCTGGTGTAGACCCCCACACCACACAGCAATGGAACCCACTGCTGAGCCTTGGAAGCGTTAGCGACTCTGTCAAGAACAGATCTACAAGAAATTGGCTCTGCTGTGAGAGGGTTTCTTTGGTGGTGTTTTCCTTTTCTTTTCTTCTTCTTCTTTTTTTTTTTTTTTTTTGTTGACCAATTAATTCACAAAATATTTCAAATATACTGAAAATAATAAAGCAGACATGCCCATGTAACCCACATGCAGCAAATCAACTGTGATGATCAAACAGATGTGAATGTTTGGACTCAGCATTCCTCCACGCTGGGACACTCTCTTTCTTAAAGAAATAAAACGTCTTAATGCTACCACAGATGTTCCCCATGTCTCCCCATCTCCCCCTCAGAGGTAGTCCACACGTGTCTGTAATTTTTGCTGTATGTGTAGCATTCATAAATAATATATGGTATTGTTTTGTGTTTTAAAAATAGGTATAGATAGTATTCTATATGTTTCATTTTACAAATTGCCTTTTCCACTCCACCTTATGAGATTTGGCAATGTCATTGCCTATAAATATTGTTTATTACTTTTACTGTTACAGGGTATTCTACTGTTTGTAGGAATTCCATTTCATCCATTCTCCTGCTGGAAAACACCATTAAGTAGTTCTCACATTTTTATTGCAAATATTGCTTCAGTGAACGTCTTTATACATGTCATATTAGGCATATGGTCAGGAGTTTCTGGAGGATGAACAGCTAGGTATGAAATTGCTTGTGGCCACTAATTTTTAGGCTGTTTCTGGCAATTGACAACTACCCTGCTGGCACTTCCTCAACCATGAATGGGACCCATTTATGACTTGGTAGCTTCCTCATAGAGAAAATGTGAGAACTTAGAATTTTAAAATAATGATTCTCGAAAATGCTTCTAATACCCTAAAGAAAATATAGGTCCCTCATAGATGCAATTTCCATCTGATGAAAATTGTGGAATTTTAGCATGTTCTTTACCCTGAAGGTGATTGACTTGGACAGCTTGGGCCCCTTTCTCCTTTGTGCCCTTGGGACCCTCATTTCATAAAAGTCATCCAAACTGGATCTCTTTCTCCATACAGTCCCCCATTGTACCAGGCTCCACTTACCCTTGCCCCAAGTTCTTTGGAGCCCAGACCATGTCTGGATCTGATTGCGATCCATCTCTGCAATTGACCCAATGCTTTTCCTGTCTGCTTGGGATCATCTTAGGCTGTTGGTAGGACTGGCATGAAACTGGGTAGGGAGAGCTTGCAGATTTGCTTTTTCCTTCTTTCCTTCCTTCTTTCCTTCCTTCCTTCCTTGTGCTACTTTCACTTATTAATAGAACTACTGATACATTCCTGTATTTGGAAATACAAAATTTAGACTCTATATGATAAGACATACAAGTGGCCAGCCAGCACTTTGGGCAGCTCAGCAATGTCTCTCTACGTTCAGACTGGACCTCATGGCAAAAGATCTGAAGCAGAAGATAAAAGCCTTATCTGGGAAAATTCCCTGTTTTTTAGGCCAGCAACATGGAGGACTGGAAACATGTGTTATGCTCTGTAAATGTGTGCTGCTGCCAGTCCTCGTCTGACCCTAAGTGTGTCCCCACTCACACCCTCCAGAGCAGTTTTAGCCGCTTAGAGAACACTATGCCCAGGGGATGAGGTGGGCATCTGGAGACTCAGCTCCAGGTCCCTCTCATGGGCTCAGCCACCCAAAAAACTAACAGTCAAGCCAGGGTTGCCAAATACCCAGGGAATACAGCAGGAGATGCTGGTTTGTCCAGGGGACTTTCCTTGGATTCAGGAGGGCCCTGCTGTGAGGCCCGACAGTTGAAGAGAGTGGCTGGAAATCCTAATGTGGCAAAAAGTTCTTCAAGGTGTGGTGGCCCAAGGAGCAAATCCTCTAAGTATTAGTTTTAGAGTGGGCTGTGCTTGGGGTCTACTTCTAGACTGCTGCTCACTGGCTCTTGGGCTGACTGCTCTGAGTCAGAGCCGTCACCTATGAGATGAGGGAGTACCTCTCTCATAGAATTGTGTTGAGCACAGTACTAAGTGCCAAGGATGTCCATATGAGCTTTCTCCTCAATTGACACTTTGCTGTGGACTCAGGTATTTGGTCCCCAAACATATTCTACATGGTCACCTATAGAAATTGCTCTTTGGATATGCTCAAGTCACCTCTGACTCCTCCCAGCCAGATGTGTAGAATAGGGTGTCAGGTAAAGGTGAAGTCACCAGAACCAGATTCCTGTGTTCAAATCCTCGTTCAACCATGTGCTAACTGTGGGACCTTAGCAGAGTTTCCTCATTTGTAAACCAGAGTGAAAGTAGCCACAGCAACCTTGGTCTGTTGTTGAGAATTCAATGAGTTCATTCCTGCACCTGGCACATAGTACTCAATAATAATGTACACATCATTAGCTGTTGACACATGAGTAGCTGTTGATATAATGATCAGCCCATTCATGTCTTAGGGACCAAGTATCTGTGGCTGAGGAACTGATGTCACAAAGTGAGTCAGTTCATGTCTTCAAGGAGCTCCTGGTCCCTGTGGGTAAAGGGGCCAAAAATGGCAAGTCAGGGCTGTGAAATGGAAACCCAGGGTGCTGGCCAATCTAGAGGAGAGATGGGGAGTTTTGGGTGACTGCATCTGAAGAGACAGGGAGGAGTCCTGTGAAAAAGACAAAGTTCTGCTTTCATTAAGATAGCAGACACTTATATCCCATTACCATACTTCTCTAAGAGCATCGTACATGTTAACTAGGGGGTGCACATACTACTATAACCTCGTTTACATTAGGCTAACTGGTCACAGAGAAATCTGGTTTTCATAGACTTGGCCCCCGCGGTTGGAAGGCGAGAAGGAGCAGAGATGGCGGTAGGCTTCTGGTTCTAATATTGCCATGTCTCCCCCTGGGAGCTTGCTGAAATTCTGGTGACCCATTCCGGGAGCTATAAGTGAGTTACTCTGGAGCATGGCGTCGACAGATGCAGACAAACTAAGGTTAGATTGTGATAGCTGCGGGGCTGGAATTCCATCCTGCAGGATTGTGCACTGGGCGGAGGTTATCTTGGAGACTTAAGACAGTAAGATGTGACTAAGGAAAGCTGTTGCAAGACCTGAGACCAGAGATGACAGCAGCCTGGGATGCTGCGGGGTGCAGAGGTCTCCAGGGAAGGGGATGGCTTCCTGCAGTGTGGGTCTCGGAGGCTAAAGAGGCGGGCTTGGGGCGTGGGGTAGCTGGCGCCCAGGCCGGCCAATCGCTGGGCGGCGGCTCCTCCCGCGGGGCGGGGGCCTGGTGGGCAGGCCGAGCGCCAGCTTGCTCGGTACCATTGCTGCCGCATCCCAGCTGCGTGTACGCACCAGGTTCCAGCCAACCACACCGCTCCGGCTCACGCAGCTCGGTGGCGGCCTCGCGGCCCGGCACAAGCAGATCCTGCCCGCGTCGCAGCTCGGTGCAGTCCGGGTGGGTGAGGGGCGTCCGCGGGAGTGGAGATGGCCCGGCTTAGTCTCGCAGGGTGGGTGCGGGGCGGGGCGTGCGACTGGTTAAGACCCCAGGGGAGGAAGCTGACCTGTGCTCTCAGCCCACTCTAGATGGAGACTGGGAGAGTTGGGAAGGGAGCGGGGGGCCCGTCGTTTGAACTGCGCTCAGACCTAGTCCAGGAGGGGACGGGGCTCGAAATTGGGACCAAGCTGGAGTGATCCGGGGCGGGGGGCGGCTTTTACCCTAGGGGACCCAGGTTCTTTTTCTCGGAAGAGAGAGCTAGCACCGGGGCGGCGAGCAGAGCTCACGCCAGGTGCTAGAACAAGGGGTGCGGTAGAGATCCAGGCGCGAGGTTGAGAGAGCACAGGGCTAGAGTGGGTGGGGGCGCCACTGTCCCAGAGGAGCTGCGCCTGAAAGGGGGCTAGGTTTCTTCCTATCTGGGTGCGGGTGCGGGAAGAGGGCCCCCCAGCGCGGGCAGAGCCGGGGGGCGGGACTGGCGAGGGGGGTTCTGCGTGCGCCTCTGACCGCGTTCCGCGACACACAGGCGGCGGCGGCCGGCGCAAAGCAAAGATGCAGCGGCTCGGAGGCACCCTGCTCTGCCTACTGCTGGCAGTGGCGGTCCCCACAGCTCCCGCACCGACGACGACTTCGGCTCCAATTGAGCCAGGCCCGGCTCTCAGCTACCCGCAGGAGGAGGCCACCCTCAATGAGATGTTCCGCGAGGTTGAGGAACTGATGGAGGACACGCAGCACAAACTGCGCAGCGCGGTGGAGGAGGTGGGTGCTCCCTGAGGGCGCCGGGCTGAGGACGCGTGAGGCTGCGTGGTGCGGCCTTAGGGGAGGCGGTGCTCTGACCAGGGACTTGGCGTCAGGCGAAGACACTGAAAGGGCCTATTGCAGACACCTAGCTGCGTAGGGTAGGGTGATTCTTACCTTCTCCTTCCCCGCTCTCTCGTTCTGCCTTACTGCCAGAAGGTCTGGGACTGAGCTTGTCCAAGGAGTCTGGACCCTACCTGGGGTCCCCCCTGGCTGCAGGCTGCCTCCACCATGCTGCAGTCGTCCAGTAAGCAGTTCCCTTTTGGAAGTGATGCCCGCAAGGCCCTGGTATTTCAGCGCTGTGGTTTTGTAGCGAGGCTCAGGCAGTTTCAGGCAGCTCCAAGTTCTAGCTTGTCTGTTGGGCTTTGAGCTTGTGTCATCTTCCCAAGATACAGGTAGGATGCGTGTGGGGACAAAGAGACAAAGGGACCTGAGCTTTGCTGGCAGTCTGTCTGGCCTGCCTTGCTTCCTTTAATGTACAGTGGGGAAGAAAAAGATGGAAATTCCCAGTCCCAACTGTGAAAATTCTTAGAAGATAATGGATAAGAATGCAACCACATCTCCACCAAACAGGGCTTTGCTCAGGTCTTCCTCTGCCTATCACTAGTAGGGTGACATTGTGTAGATCATTTAACAAACTGAACCTCAGTTTCCTGTGAGAATTAGATGCCATGATGTTAATTTGGGCATCTGGCAAATAATAGGTACTATCAGATACAAAATACCCTGGGCAGAGCTTTGCTTGGCTTCTTTCTTCCATCACCTTCCATATCCAGACACTGTGGATGGAATCTTGTTCTGTCCTGTATGGTAGGCTTCAAACATGGGGAAGGCTGCCTGGGCCTTCCTTCCTGATCCAGGTGTGGGGAGCTGTCCCTGGTGCCTGAGGAGGTAGGCATGGTCACTGATGGGTCCAGATCTAACTGTAGCCTATCTTTGGAGAGAGGCCAGCCATCCCAATAAAGGAGTCAGTGAGAGACCAGATGTTTAGGCTGGTGGATCAGGCTGTCCCTCATCCCTGCTATCTCCAGTGTGCCGGCTCCCTTGTGCAGTCTTAAATGCTGGCTCTGAGATCTACTGGACAGACCCAGATCCCAAGACCCAGGGGTTTTCTGTTTTCTCGGATTACAAAACAGTCATGACATGGAACAATTAAAGGGCGAGAGGAGTCAGGTAGGCCAAATGACTAATCACTCTACAACTCCAAAGCAAATTGAACTTGTGATCCTTCTGGTTCCAGGGTGGGACTTTCCTTATCAAGATTTTAGGATTTTCCCTCCTGCACACAGATTTCTGATAACACCCATTAGGTCATCTGCATGTTTTTATTCAGTGTAAAAATGCCCACCACCATTCAATAAGTTTGCAGCATGGTGCTCTGATATGAACTCCTGATGGGACCAAGGCCTCTTTCATATCTTCATTTATCCAGAGCAGTATGGGGTACAGTGGGATCTTAGCGCTGTGTCTTCTCCGTGGTAGTTAACCACAGTGGGTTTTGCCAGGACTCCATCTTCCTCCCTCCAGACCTGTTTCTGCTTCAGTTGTACAGATTGGCAGTCTAAAAGTTTCCACCAGAGGAGATCTGACTGTCACATCTACCCCAGTCAATGGTCATTTCCCAAAGAATGTCCTTGCAGGCTGTGGGGACAGGATGAGAGGTGGAACACTTTCATGGTGGGCGAATGAGAAGTGGAGACCAATCTTTCTTCATCCAGACCCAGCTCTGCCACTTCCTAGTGGTGGGATCCAGGGTCTGAATGGGGAAAATGTCTAACCCCAGGCTAAAGGAAGATTAAAAGAGAATTTAAGTGAAACAGATTACCCAATCATCTTAAATGAGGATAAATATCGTAGATCTAATACAAGTGTCTTCCTCATGAGGTCATTGTAAGAATTATGAAAGATTCTCATTTCTCAGTGAATAATGGGCATCATTATTGTCATACTAACAGAAGTATGTAAATAGTAGGAATTACTATCAGTGTCTGATAGATTCTCAGTAGATCTGTCTTAGAAATATCTTTTAAAATATCTTGGACTGTGGGTATAGCTCACTGGTAAAGTGCTTCCCCTAGCATGCTTGAAGCCCTGGGTTTTGTTCCTAGCACTACAAAAAAGAAAAAGGAAAATGTAAAGTATTAAAAATCAATCCTAAAATATGAAAAAATATTTAAAGAATATTTATATATATTAATTTCTTAAAACATTTTAAAAATATTCCAAAATAAAATAATTCTCAAATACTCTTTTTTTGTTTTTCAGAACTAGGGAATGAACCTAGAACCTCACGCATGCTAGGCAGGCCCGTCACCATTCAGCTGTATCCCCAGCCCAGAAAATTATAAATATTAAGTGGATTGTGGCTAATGGCTAATAGTTTTTTTTTTTTTTCTTTCCTAAGAAACTACCAGAAAGCCCCTTAAATCCCATAAACACAGGATCTTTTCTATTTAGTTGTCCAAGGGAAGAAACAAAAAGGACCTGAATCCAATGCATTAATTGTTTACATAGTTGCATGGTGAATCTGCTTTCAAGTAACTTCCTGGCGTTTTAAATAGTCCAGCTGCCTCAAGCTGTTGATGACTCTTAAGGGAAAAAGCAAAGTTGTTCTCCTCGTAGCATCATTATTTGGAGAAACAAGTCTTCGAATGGCTTCAATTTGTGAAGTTCTTGTTTTCCTCTGGAATTGTATATGTTACCAATAAATGCATTTTAAGGATAAAACCACTCCATTTCTCCTGCCCCTGTTACAACATCTGTAACTGGTAGGTTTTCGAATGTTCTTATTGCCTCACCACCTCAGGGAGAACCCCAGTGCCAAGTCTGGGTTTTTATCTGTCCAGTTTTGCCTACTGTGCCCCTTTAACAGACACAGATTCAACCAACTGTAAACGCCATTTTTAACAGCGCTCACATTCCTGCTCTATGAAACAACTATTGCTTCAGGCTTAGGTTTCTCTTGCTGGTGGCAGTAATGGTTGTGGTTGAAATTTCCATTGTAAACTGTACTTTTCGTTCATGGTGCCATTAAAGAACTGTTAGCTCAGTCTGTTGAAACAACCGCTAGCTGAGGGGGAAGGTTTTATGAAAAGACTGTCAGCTCAGCTCACAGCAAACTCAAGATCTGGGAACTTGTCAATTATTTGCAAGCCAAACTGTATGATTCAGATTCCAGTGAGAATTTAAAAAACATTAAAATATTCCTTTCTCCTTCTGGGTATATCCTGTCTGGCATCTTTAGGCTCCTTCTCTTTTCAGCTATATCTTTTCCATCACTAAATATGCCAGAGTCTCTTGCTTAGGGAAAAAAAAAAAGTCATTTCTTGCCCATCCTGTCTCCCTTTTCAGCTAGCTCTCCTCTATTTCTTCTCTATTTGGTTGGGCAACTCTTCAAACACATCGTATCTACTGCCTGCTCTTCCCATTTCTGGCAGACTAGCTTCTTTTGAGGCTGCTCACAGGGCAATATTACAAAAGCAGCTACATATTACATATTTGTCATGTGAGAAGTACTATACCAGTACTTAGATTTCATGATCCTTAATAATTACATCTGCTCAACAAAATAGGATCATCCTCATTCTACAAATGTGCAAGCTGATGTTTGGAGTGATTTGGTGTCTTGCCCAAGGTCACATGGCTACTTTGGGGCAGAGGTGTGAACTTGAACCCACCTTGTACAACTCAAAAATTCTGACATTTCCTACTGTACTGCTGTCTGATGATGCTGGAGAAAACTGCTTGCTTAGTCCTGTAGCCATCTTTTGGTGGCTTAGTACTTCTAGACTTATTTGGAGCCTTTACCATGTAGAAGTCCTTTCTGCAGATAGAGCTCCCTTCTTCTAGACCTAATTCTAGCCAGTGCCCTGACTCTACTTTTTTCCTTTCCTGGTTTTTGTATTTTTTTTCCAACTAGCCTGGAACTTGCTGTAGCTCCCTATTGCCTGAAACAGAGATTCTTAACTGGGGGCAGCTGGAGAGGAAGGGAATCCTCAGAATCATCTTATAAACTCATTGATATCTGAAGTCCCATCTCCAGAAATTACCATTTTGCAGGTCTGGGAAGGGATCCAGGTATGCATGTTTGTTTGTTTGTATTTTGATATGTATTTTTCCCACATTTTTCTATTGGTGCATTATAGTTGCACAGGTATGCGTGTTTATAAAAGCTTGGGGAATGACTCAATGTACCCATTTGGTTGAGAACCAGGCCAACATCCTCTGCCTTAGTTGCTCTTTGGATCTGCCTGTGGACCCCTCCACTTCTTTAGCCACCACTTTCTCCTGTGCCCACAGAACACAGTGCTGTCCAGGCCGCCACAACTTTGCCCGTGCTATCGGCAGCACTTTCACACCTCTCCTGTCCAAATCCTACTCACTCTTTGAAACCAGTCCAAATATGCCTCCTCCTCCTGGAAGCCTTGCCTCGCCCTTCTCCGGACCCCTGACTTGCTTGCAGAGCCACACAAGAAAGGTTGTAGTCATCTTCCGATGAGATCCTCTTATCTTCCAGTAGGACACATCATCTGGAGTCAAACAGACCTGAGTTCTAATTCAAGCTTTGCCACTTCCTAAGGATGTGATGTCCTCTATGAACTTCATTTTCTCTCCCTGCATCTTGGGGGTAAATAGCACCACTGTGATAGGGTCACTGTGAACATTGGCCTGTTCAAGGTATCTGGTACACTGGCTTAGATGTGGTCCATACCCCAAATGTGGAGGTAGTTATTATGACAGTTGTTGTAATGAAGCCAGGGATCAAGTGTTAGATGTCTGCGTAATCTCAGTGTCAGCGCAGCACTACGACACAGCAGGAACCCCCAGGTTCTGCTCTGATTAGTTGAGCTTCTGTGCCCAGCAGATCTCTTTGCATGTCTAGTCCAGCTTGGCAAATAAGGTTGGAGGAGGTAGGAAAAGAAGGAGTTCATCCAGTACTTAAGGAGAGAGAGTACGGATTTTTTTTAATAGGAAAATATTTTTTGAGGATCAGTTTTAAGGAATAAAAATAGCCCGGAGTCATAGATTACTCCCCACCCACCAGAACTCCTCATTGTGCCTGTCATTTGAAATTCCTAGAGAGTGCCTAATTGGCTCAACTAGTCCATGATGTGGCCTGCCTTTAGATCCAGTCATCTGTGAATGGGTCACCTTGTCAGCTGCCCACTTGTCAGGCAGCTGGGGCAGGATGATAAATCTGGAAGGGGAAGTTGGGTACAGACATGTGTTGGCTGTTATACCTGATGAAGATGTCATGGAAGCTCATAGACTGGAGGATTTGATGACATGACCTTGGAAATGTGATACCAGAGGACAACTAAATGTTCAAGAAGAGCCAAGGGAGGTGTGGATCCTGGGGAATTAGTCAACTGACTGTCCCCCTGCAAAGGTAGCCTATGTATGTATCCAAGAGGTGGGATAGAGGAGGAGACACAGGTGTGGCCCTACCTGCAGGAGACATAGTACTAGCTTATTTTGGGTCTCCACTATCATTACCCCTAGTCCCAGCAGTCTCTGCAACAAGGATTTGGGAGCAAATAACTTATTTGGTGATCCCAGAAATCCACTAGCAGGAAGTGGGAAAGTGAGTTGGAAAAAGAGAATGGCAATAAAGGACATGTCCTGAGCAGATTACAGCTATGGGCATTTAGGGTTCAATACCACTGAGGGTCCTCAGAGAGAATCGATTCTACATACCTTAGAATTGTCTCACACAGGGAGAAGCTGGGTATTTACCCCATAGCCTGTCCCTATTGCTGGGGTGTTAATTCCATAGCAATTGGGTCTGTGCAAACCAAGCACACTTCTGTGTTCAGAGAATGCCCTCAGGGAGAGAGAGGGTTGATTCTAGGCATGCCTGGGAACTGAACACAGGGGACTCCAGGTTAGGCCACCAGGAGATGGGCAAGGCACCACCAGCAAGGGGCCAAGATTGCTTAATGGAAGCATGCTCACGTTCCAGCTCCACCCTTCACTGGGAGTCTGGGGAATTCCTCTAACCACCCTGAGCATCAGTTTCCCCATTTGTAAAACGGGGCATGAACCCCCATGACCTAGGGTACCTGTAGTATAGGTAAGGCATTTGGTGCAATGTCTTGTCCTAATGGGTTACTCAGTGGCCTGTCATTGTCATCATCCTTTGTGATGGCAGAAGAGGGAAAGAGGTGGTTCTTTTTTCCTAATGGATTCCCTGTTTGTAATTAGAGAGAACAATTTTGCTCACTAAATTAATTGGTTCAACAGATGGAGGCAGAAGAAGCTGCTGCTAAGACATCATCAGAAGTGAACCTGGCAAGCCTACCTGCCAGCTATCACAATGAGACCAACACAGACACCAAGGTGGGAAATAACACCATCCATGTGCACCGAGAAATTCACAAGGTAAGGGGGCGTGGCCAGCACTGCTTCCTTTCTGCAGCACCCAGTCCTGTCAGAGAACTGAGGTCTTATTTACATATTTGAGACACAGCCAAAGATGAAAATGGGAGTAATAAAATGCAGATTAAAAATCAGAAGGAGTGAGAATACTGTTTAAAGGAGAGATAGGTATCAGGGACCTAAATTGCTTTTGCATTTAAGCAATAGATAGATTTGATGCTAGGCTTCCTACCAATTCAGAAGGAGGGGTTTATCTCTTAGGTTTTGTGTATGTTTCAGTGGGATAGAAATAGAGACCCGTTATGACAAAGGGATCCTCACTCTTTCCCTAGGAGGGGCTCAGCTGTGATACTCCACCTTCAGAAGGTGAACACTCTGCTGCAATGAGTTTAAACATTTGTTCATTTACTGGTTTTCCATTCAAAATGCAACTGATTTTTTTCCATCTGAACACCTGCCTCAGTGTCTCTTGGTCTAATATCTTGCATGAGGAACAAGCAAGTGCATTTCCCATCTGATCTGGAAGAAAGCTTTGCAGATCTAGGGGGATATAGTATTCACCTGCTCACAGAGAGAGAGGTCTCCAAGTTGATGTGAGCAAACTATGTCGACCTGTGTTCTCCTGAAGAGGATGCTGTGCAGATATTTAGGGTCATTGTTGGAGGCCCTAGAGTTGACATTCTGTCGTGAATATCAAGGAACTTGACCTCTCATCTCAATTCCTGTAGGCAAGGTCATGATAGTTCCCATGAAAGAGTCTTGCATTTATTGAAATGCCCAGGTATTACATGGTTGAAACAATGGATTTCTGATCCAGAGAGCATAACAGGGTCAATGTTATTGCCTTATCTATAAGGTGACTTTTGTGGGGTTCTTCTCCTGCTGTGTATAGATGGGCCCAGCTAGATGGATCAGCTATGGAGCATGATCCTCATGCAAATGAACAAGCCCCCAGTGTAACAGAATCCTTAGGTATTGCTCATCGAAGACTGATAATTTTATTTTTGTTAAAACCAATACTGTCATTCAGAAGGAATGACAATAGCAAACAGGTTCAGTTGCATCTTAAAGTTACTCCTTGTAGATCTCAGAATACCTGCATGTTGAGTCCTCCCAGTAACTAGAGTGATTTTTAAAATTTAATTAAATTTATCCTAATGACATTTATAAAATATCAACATCTGCTTCTGTAGTATAGTACTGTGAGGGTCAGATGACCTAAAGTATATGACAGTTTACTGTAAACTGTAAAGTGATATGCAAAAGCAAGTTGTTCTTTTTATTACTGTTGTTATTTTATAGTGAAGTTGTGTTACCAGCACAGTGCAGTGGTCCTCCAGTAGGTTCTGGGGAGCACCCATCCTGTGCACTACTTCATGAAAGAGGAGCTCAGTAGGGGTGAAATATATTTGGAACGCACTGTATACTCCTAGAAATGAAGAAAAAAAAATACATGTTGGTATAATAAAAGCTCTGAGAAGTCTTACAACCCATATATACAGGACTAGAATTTTTAAAAAATATGATATTGGTTAATCTGTCGCTAAAAATGGCATAGATAAAGAAGACATCATGCCATTTCTGTGGACAGGAATTATTTAGGTAAAAATGTAAAAGCATGGCAGGGAAGACATGGTCCTTCACTCCTCAGAACTGGAATTTGATCCCTTACTGCACATAAGGCCAAGAGTTTCTACTTTGTCCTGGTGGCAGACTTCTGTAATATTAGAGCTGGCAGGGACATTAAAGATGATGTAGAAATGAGACTGTGAATCAGAGAAAAGAATTGACTTGTTCCAGGCCACATACTAGATGGTTGTCAGCAAAGAACACAGATCTCCCAGCTGTTAGGCCAACACAGCCCATAGGGCCTTGGGGCAGGAAGGGCCTGGGTTCCATGTGGTGCTGGGCTTTGGGATGCCTGCACTTGGGCACAGAATCAGAGACAGATGACAGACAGAGGGATAAGGATCAAGTCCCCCTTGGGCTTAAACACTTTCTTGATGAACTGAAAGCCATTCTCAGTTTCAGGAGCATGGGTGCTGTGGCCAGACTTGCTTGCTGCTCATGAAAGACATTTGAGTAGACACCCAGATTTGAAGTTTGTCAAAAGAAAGTTGACATTGAGTTTCAAGTGATAAGCACCAAGAATAGTGAACATGCTGTCATTCAGGGCACTGCTGAGGGTCTGGCATGCATCACATCCTGCCCTCCTTTTAGTGACCCACCCAGGCTGCTGTGAGCATCTCCTAGCAGCTGGCAAGGGCAGGTTACTGATGGAGCTCAGAAAGCAGCAGGGTGGGTCTCCTGGCCGCTTTCCCTGATGCTCCTGCTTCAGTGAATGAAACAGACAGACTGGTGGGATTTGCCCAGACGTCCTTCAATTTCATGTTCACTGCACTTATTCCCTCATAGGTAACCAACAACCAAACTGGACAGACGGTCTTTTCGGAGACAGTGATTACATCTGTGGGAGATGAAGAAGGCAAAAGGAGTCACGTAAGTCATGCTCTCCCCTCACCCCAAGGCACACATGCTGTGGTCAGCCTGCCTGAAGGGAGCTGACTCCTGGACACCTCTCCTGCCTCATTTCTACCCAGATTCCCCAGTTCCTGCGTTCCTGACCAGACTGTAAAGTCTGGTAACAGGCCAGGCCTCCATGCAGTTAACATGAGAAACAGCAGAGAAGCTAAACTCAGTTGTCATTTACATCTCAGTGTTGGAAGGGGAACAGGCAAGTACCAGGTATATTGCTTGAGGACCCTGGTGACAGACCTGGTGCATCCAACAGTGAAATTCCCAGAGCCTCTGTAATGGTTCAGGCCTTGTATGATCCCTGCCCTGGCCAGGCAGAGTAAAAGTGCATTAAATGAAACCCAGTGGTCTATAGGACAAATGCTGCCTGTCTGCTCCAGGCTTCAGGTTCTGGTCCCCCTGTGGGTTTCCTTTTGCTTATTTCAAAGGTGGAATGGATTTTGTAGAATTTCAAAGTCCTAAAGTTGAAAGGGAAGTGATTTCACCTAGGTCAGGAGATGAGCCACTGGTCTGACCTCCAGGCCAGTGGAGACTTGGCTGCACTTTGTCTCTGAGATGGCAGGCTGTGATTTGAACATGGTCAATAGCAACAATGAGACTCTTATTGCCAAGACCATTGCCTCTCTGTGTCCAGATGCCCTATGCACCCATTGCTTTCCAAGGGCATGGGGGTTTTGCCCACCTCTCTTGGCCTTATTGCTGACAGAGAGCTAGTAGACTGGTAATGGTGGAGAAGGTGGTGTTGTCTTGGTTGGTAGTTGGAATTTTTTTTTGTTTGTTTTTGGCATGGTGCTCAAATGTCAAGAGCTGACCTGTGGGCTGGGGGTCTGGTTGGCTGTGTGAGGGTGGTAACCCGCCATTTAAGGCAGTCTGGTGGGCAGTAGCTGGAACTATTCACTAGCTGTGGAAGCTGGAAGCATGAGTTTATCATGTCCAAGCTGGGGCACCTCAGTCACCTCGCCTTCAAGTGAGGTATGATTGCAGCATCTCTTAACCCTGAAAGTACAGAGGCCTATGAAACAAAGATGGGTTTAATTAGGCTGGAAGGAAGAGAGGCCAGCTTTCTAAGAAGGAAGCAGAACAAAAACCAGGCAGCCGGCCTCAGGATGTGATCAGGGCTCATACAGGGGAAGCTGTAGTGGACTTCTGGTCTGAATCTGGGGCTAGGCCTTGATGAGGGGATAGAGGGCCTGTGCAGAGGCCATGGAGTGGAAAAGGCTGGGCAAAGAGTTCACAGGGCTGTGCATTAGGAAAAAAGCCTTTGTTCTCAAGTCTTCTAAAAGTTAATACATATTGCATGATGGTTCAGTTTTGCTCCAGGAAATTCTTAGAGCCCTGGGCGGAAGCCTGCCTGTGAGCCCAGCTACACCTGATGGAGACCCAGGTGTGCATGGGGAAGCAGTAGGCACATCCCATACTCCTGCTCCAGCCCCTGAGTGTCAGGTTTTGAGCCCTGTGAGGGGCAATTGAGATTCTGGTGGTGGTGGGTAGGTAAGAGACGAGATCTCAAAGATGCTAAGAGCGTTCTTGGGACAGGGAACAGCTGTCTCCACTATTGTTCTGTGTACCATGAGTTTGTGCCAGTTTCCCAAGTGCCCTTGGCCTTGTGTGCCTGTATGTGTCCCTGCTTCAGGCTTCAGTTGGGAGTCCAGAATCTGCACACCTGCCCACTCAGTCTCATGTTCACGGTGATGGGGACACCAACACAGCACCCTTTTGTGATACATAGTCCGAACCCCTCTCCACCAGTCTGAGAATGCAGGATGCTGATGAGTGATAAATTTAAGAAATCTCGAAGGTGCAGATTCCTCAAGTTTTTCTTGATTTCTGCCCAAACCTTCAGACTGTGAGTTCACTGAGTTTCTCTGTGAGAAGAAATGCCGGTTTGATGGTGTAGGAGGGAGACCTGAGGAGCTGATGCTTGACCGAACAGTGTTTGGCAAATCCCACAGGGCTTTAGAGAACAGAATGGAGACTTCAAGCAGTTTGTGAAGGGGTTGGCATGTGGCAGAGATGGCGTGTGAATCTCTCTGCCCAGCCTGGCTCATTGTCAGAGGGGTCTGGCCTGTCCAGCTCCCAATGTCCACAGCATGCTTCCGTTTACCCACCTTTCCATTTCTGGGCTCCCTGCTGTCCTAATACAGTTGAGCTGGGGCTCAAGTGCTGTCTTTAGGGAGACGTGGAGCTCCTTTTACTGAGCAGGGAGCTGTGAAGATCAGACTGCCTTCAAAGAATTGCAGAGGGTCATGCACTATTGCTGCTGTCCTGTTCCTCAGCTTTGCAGGTTAATGATTTTCACAGTTGGTTCTGTACTACCCTTCACACTGCAGAAGCTCTCTCTTAAAGAGGAAAGGGAAGTTCACCATTCCAAAGGACAAAAATCATATGCAATGCAAACCTTAAAATACCATAAACAGGGGCTTGGTTTTTAGGATTTAAAATTCCCAGCGGAATTTGATTAAAAATAGTCACCAAGCACCCCATATTTTCCTTGCTTTAAATGCCAGTATGTGTATTAATATGTATGGTAACCTGAGGAGGCTCATGGAAAGTTACAGACAGTAACACTATATGCCTGTCTAGAAATTTCACACAGTCTGTGCAAGGTGCTGGTCTGGTTTTACACTCAAACAAGAGGGGGAAAGGCCACCCCGGCTTGTTATTTCACCTGGGTGCATCTGCAATGGTGATGTGGTCTGACGTCCTTTTTGGGGAACTTTTGTGCTGAGCCTTCAGCTGGGTCCCTTTCATGGGTCAGTGGAGAGGCCGACCAGTGTTGTGCTACTTTTGTGCAGGGGATTAGGAGGAAAGTGGAGTGTTAGCTAGAGAGTGGACAGGCCATTATGCATGAATAGGAAGCTTTTATTTATAAAAGAGTCCAGCCCAATTACCCAAGGCACCATTTTGAAAGGATGCACCCTCTAATTAAAATGCAGCTCACAGCAACATTTTGCATTTGTTGCTCTTCTGAGGTCTCCTTCTAAGGTGGTATAACAGACTGAGTTATTTTGTCCACCTAGAACACACCTAGTTTGAAGCTCCAGCCTACTTTTCTCAGGTACAGCCAACTCCAAGATACTGGTCGTTGGCTCCGAGGCAGACAGAGGGGGACAGATTTCATTACCAAGCTGTATAAGTTTGAGTGACCCAGTGACTTCCCTGTTCCAGAGTGACCAGCAGTGATCTGCCCTTTTGACTGGAGACAGACTGAACAGTGCCCATGGAATTCTCTGCAAGTCTGAAGCCAGTGCCTTCCCTGTTGTGAGAATCCTTGGCTTGTTATCACGTGGGCACCTGGGGAGTGGGATGGGAAACCAGAAGAACTTTTGGAAGGGTTTTTTGTTTGTTTGCTTCCCGTGCAGCAGTAAGCATTCCATTCCCTGGAGGCACAGAGAGACCAAGCTGGAATGTGGGAGGGGAAGGCTTGTCTGAGGACCTTTCTCCCCATCAGGCCCTAGGTTCCTCCCTTTCCCCCCGGCTTGTTCACTCCTCACAGAGGGAAGACGCAGGTGGATGCTGGCTTTCTTTCCTCCCTGTGCCCTGTTTCTGACCCTGCGGTCTATCAAGTTAATACATGTCAGAGGTACTGTGATGTCAGTCACTGGAGGTTATTTTTACAGAATTGCACCAGGGGCAGGTGCAGACCATCTAGGGAACTGAGTCAGTTCCCAGAGGCACTGCTTCCTTGGGAGTCCTGCTGGGCCCAGGAGAACTGGGTGGAAGTCCCAGAAATGCAGCTCTTCTCTTCCTGTCAATCTTGAGGTGGGATGAAGGAGTGAGGCAGACCTGGCTTGGCCCTTGTGAGCTTTGTCCTCCTTTTGTCAGTCAGATGGACTGATCATTTCCCTTTCATAAGACCCAGCGAGAATCCAAGTGTGTGGCAAGGTTTACAAAGGCTTTTTGTGTGAGCCTCATTATTATCAAAAAGTAATTAAAACTGGGCTCTAATTGGCTTATTCCTTGGTTCCCACCAACCTCCTGCTAAAGAATGGATTAGGCAGGATGTTGAGGCTGTGTGAGCCTCGCTGGCCTCTTTCCCTTGATGCCAATGAGCCTTGGGCTCATTTCATTCGGCAGCACCCAGCCTCACCCTTTGGGTAAGTGCTTTGCAGGAGCCACATGCTCCTGGCCACAGGGTTGACGCATCCTGCTGCTGTTGCTTTGTGCCCATGATGTATGCAGGGGGCAGCTGTCGGGAATACAGATGGAAGGAAGGAAGGGCTGTGTGAATGACAAGAGGTGCTGATGGTCCCGAGCTGACAGGTTCTAGGTTGAGGTCCTGGTTTGGCAGGGTGTGTGCCCATTTCTGTAGGAGAAAACAGGGTAGTGGTTAGTCTTGTGTGAATGTCCAGTTTCCATGGTCCTATAATCACACAAAGAATGTGGATATGCCACGGTGAGTGAGGAGCTAAAGCTCCAAGCTTTGGATTTTGTGTCCTGATGAAAGAAAATTTAAAGTCAGACATAAAAAAACCAAGCAAGAGGATTTTATTATAAGTGAAAATAAGGCTCAAGTAAAGAACCCTCTTAAGAAAGAGAGAGAGTGGGTCATGACAAAGGAAATGTAATGTTACTTCCAAATTTAGGACTTTGATGTCTGCCAGGAGAACTGGGCTTCACCTTCTGCAGTCCTCACCAGTCACATGTTTAACTCCTCCACATTGGATGGGCGAGTTTTTGACCCTAGGTGGTCCTCTTCAGAACTGTCATGGTAGCCATGCTACTCAGGGGGGCTTCATCTACAAGTCAATCCTGTGTTAATGTGGGTGCTGGGTCAATGATGGGGCAGACTTCATCTTCGTGCACCTGTGTTATTAATGATATTTCCCTCCTGAAATACATTAAGAAACCTGTGGCCACAAATCTTAATTTTACAGTGACCCTGGTAGATCCTGTCAGAAGGAGTTAGCCCCATTGGTCTTTCTTTCTTGACCTGTTTCTTAATCATTTCCCTTTGTTTCCACATGTTTATTCTCAGGGTTAGTACACCTGTTGTTCTATAAATTACTTGATTGTTCATTAGAGGCAATTCCAAGAAACTCCGTGACCCTGCTTTATTATCAATTAGCATTCCATTGCTCATTACTAACTATAACCTAACAGGTATCCTTATGGTTCTAGATTCATATTTTGAGTTGACTTTGTGACTTCTAGCCCAAAGGCCTTCATTCCTTAATCAAGAAGAAAAAAAAAAAAAAAAAAAAAACTTATAGGGGAAAATTGAAGGATGAGATATCATTCTGAGAAATGGGTCAACAATCCCCAAATAAAGTTAACATAAGTGAGCAATTTTGTGGGATAAGATATTTCTTTCTGAGTTATAATCTGGGATATTAAGTTGTATACTCCTCAATTTAAATATTCTTCAAAAAGAAATCCATTAAATATAAATGGTTCCACAACCAAAATCTAAATATTATAGAATTAATAAATAAGTTTCATATAAGTTGCTATAAAAGGACATCTTTAATGAAACATTAAGTAAATAAGAACAGTATAGAGGTAACAAAATATACACGTGAGGTTTAAAAAATATAATTTTTAGAAAAAAGTATGCATAAAAGCTTGCTAAAATATGTGCTAAATCATGAATAGTATGAATCTCTGGAGGATCTTAAATTTGCAGAGATTTTTCCTTTATAGATTTCTGTATTTTGAAGATATTTTTAAAAGATCTTATAAAGTATTTACAAGTTTGATATAAACACTTACATATACAGGTGTATAAATATATATATATATATATATATATATATATATATATAAAACCAATTTTACTAGTATTTTCATTGTGTAAATTCTAGGAGTTATATTGCTGCATGTCAAAGGGCAAGCCTATATAAGATTTTGAGAGATCCACCCCAATTTTCCTCCGGAACATCACTTGCTCTAGGTTTTTACTCTTTGCAGCAATTTTGGAGACTTATTTCCCCAGCCTCACCCGCAGTGGGACCGTAATGGTGATCACCTGGGAGTCCAGGAGCAAAGGAGAGCCTCTTTGTACTCATGTTTTTTATTCTGAGTCAGGTCCAGGGGACCGGCTGTCTGGGAATTGCATGTCGTAGCCAATACAGAGGTGTCTTTAAGCTAACCTTACTTCATTTTATCCACATGACAATACCATATGAAAGGAACTTGTGTTAACCACATTTAACATCGGGGGACACTAAGGCATACAGCTGGGAGAAAGGTCAGTTTTGCACTCCAGGCTGTTCCCAAGACCAAATACCACCTACCCAGGTATGGGGCAGATCAGAGAGGTGGGAGGTCCCAGCAGGAAGTAGCCAAGTGTCCAGGGTCTGTGGGTCTGAGTCACACAGAGGAGTGTGACAGTGACTTGCCTGGTGGCTGCCTCTACCCCTGTAAATACAAAAAAGGCAGGTACTTCCTCCTTCCACCTTCCTATATCTCCACAGACTCCTCCAAACAGATGTTTAGATGCCTCTGGCAGGAGTAGCACTTCAGTGATGTAGTTAAGGACTGGGCACAGGCAGGTCCAGTTCAAACAGCACCCTTGTTACTCATCAGTTGTATGGTTTTGATTAAGTTCCTTAATTGCTCTGTGTCTTAGTTTTTCCCCTGTCAAATGGTGTTAACACAAGTTCCTTTCATATGGTATTGTCATGAGGATAAAATAAAATAATCCAGTTTAAAACCACTCTATAGTGCCCGGAATGCAAAATGTCAGCCATTTGTCATCGTTATTGTTTACCCCCAATCCATGCCTATCAAAATTCCCAGTATTGACTCATTAATTTGCATGTTCTTTTGGCTACTATTATGTTTCTGGAATGTAAGAGTAAAAGGTAGTCTCTAACATCAAAAGGTACCCTGGCAAATGGTGGGCCAAAAAATTGTAGACGGATCATTGCGATATGGATGTGTAATTTCTAAGGCAGAGATTGTACAGGGCCTGGTGGGAACATGGCGCTAGGGCAGGCCAGGGATCCAGGGAAGACTTTGGTGGGAGACCATTCTTCATGGGTTGCTCATGTTTCTGCTCCTTCTGTAAGCAGAGGCACTAACTGCCCTTTCATTTCAGACTGTTTCTTCATGGAGTGCTTGCAGTGCCTTATGAAAGATTTGGGTTGGCTAAGCTTCAGATTTCTTAGGTGTGATGCAAACCTGCTACATGTGCAGCATCTAATTGGGCCTCTGTGTGCATATGTGGGACTTGGGGAGCTAGGGGAACTGACACAGACATGAAGCTCATACTGCTCCAATAAAGTCCTTTGTCTCTGACACAGGAGGCTCGTGTCTTCTACTAGCATTATGAAATTGGTGGGTTCACTTGTCACCTTGCGAGTTAGTGGAATCTCAAATCCTTTGAACTCTCAAAAGCCTTCCTGGAAGAAGCTGCAGTTGAGCTGGATTTTGAATGGTGCCTAGGAATTCTCAGTTGTGGGAAGGAAGGGCATTCTTTGCAAAAACACTCTTCATTTAAATCAAGGAGGCATGCAGAAATTAGAACACATTTGAGGAACACTAGTTTAGAGTGCCAGAGTTAGAGGTATGCTCGGAGGGAAGGAACTGAAGCTGGGGAGGGGTGGGACTTGGATACCAAGAGCTTTGAGAGCCAAACCAAGGAGTTAGGAGTACTTGCTGAGTTAGGAATCTGTCCTGCAGCTGAAATGCTTTACTGCATAGTGTTATGAGACACCATGCAAGCTCCAGAGGAAAGAGCCAGGAAGATGTGGTTTGGATGAAAGAGATGTTGCTGGGGACAGAGTTTGGCTCAATCCTGCTGAAGCTTGAGGCCTGGGTCTCCTTTGGGCTGCAAAGCCTGTACCCTTGCAAAATCCTGGCTTCAGGCCTGGAAATCTGGAAACCTTTACTTAGACATGGGGCACTCTAATTTTGTTTGGTGCCAGTGGACAGGCCAGATAAGTGACAGTGATTGAACTTGAAATCTCATTAGGCTGATGGCATCAGCTGCAGGAGCAAGCACATTTCTGTTGCCTGTGACTAGTCTGAGCGTGGCAGCTCCTCTGAGCAGACAAGAGGGACACACTGCCATCAGGGCCTGGGAATTCTTCCAGACCAGTCTGGACAACATTCACCAAAGGTCCTTTACATCTTAACTGTCAGGTAGGTGGATCCCTGCCCTTCCTTCCCCTTGGCCTCATTCTAAAAAACTCGGGAATTCGTTTTGGTTTGGTTTTAAAATAACATCCAGGGGTCACAACATTCCCCAATATTCCATTATTTATATAACTATGATTCAGAAACTGACCAGATGAACCAGTCTCTCCCCAAATTCTCCCATTGCTCATTTTCAGGGTAAATCGTGGTAACAGTTTGCACCAACTCCTAGTTTGATGATGTGATTGAATCCTCAATAATGATTAATGACCATAAAGACAACGATAGTAATAGATGATGATAAAAGTAAAAGCTGCTCTTTATGGGGCCCCTGCCTCTGTTGCAGGCCCTGTGCTAGGGATCTCCATCATCTGCTCCCATAATCCTCATGACAGTCACCCAGGGAGGAGAGACTGAGTCTCAGAAAAATTATATAACAGAGCTGGAAGGTGGCAGATCTGCTTCTGAAATAAAAGACAAAACATTGAGGTCTTAATTCACTCCAGAATTTCCAAAACCCAGGTTCTTCATGGTACATTTTTAAAAAGTGTGATTAAAAACATATATATAGGGATAGGGCTGGGGAGATAGCTCAGTTGGTAAAGTGCTTGCCTTACAAGCATAGGGCCCTGGGTTCAATCCCCAGCACTGCAACAAAACAACAACAAAAACATATATATATATATATATATGTTTATAAACAAAATTTACCATCTGAGTCATCAATCAAGGGTGTGATCAAGTAGTGATAACTACATCCACACGGTTGTGAGGCCAATCTCCACAACTCGATCCGTCCTGTAAAACTTAAACTCTATACTTGTTAAACAGCAGCTTCCCCTTCCCCCTCCCTCCAGCCTCTGACCACCAATATTCTACTTTCCACCTCTGTGACTTCGGCTCCTCCAGGCTCCTCATACTGGTGGAGTCACACCTTGTTTTTTTGTGACTAGGGCATTTCACTTAACACGGTGTCATCCAGGTGCAAACGTCTCTTCCAGACACTGTGACTCAGTGACCCGACCAGCACAACTGTAGAGGAGGAAAAGTTTATTTAAGGGCTCAGGTTTCAGAGGTCTTAGTCCATAGAAGGCTGGCTCCATCCCTTAGGTCTTGAGGTGGGAGAGGGTGGCGGAGGGAAGCAGCTCACATCACAGTGATTAGGAAACAGTGAGAGAGCATCTCCACTCTTCAGATACAAAATATATACCCCAAAGCCACACCCCAGTTCCCACCTCCTCCAGCCACACCCTGCCACTTCAGTCAGTCTCCTCAGGGATTCATTCACTGATTGAGTTAAGACACTTACTACCCAATCATTTCTTCTCTGAACTTTCTTGCATTGTCTCACATGTGAGCATTTGGGGGACACCTCACATCCAAACCATAACATCCTACTTCCAGTTCTTTGGGATGTATACCAGAAGTGGAATTTCTGGATCATGTGGTCGGCCTACTCTGATTTTGTTGAGAAACCACCCTACTGTTGCTCACCGTGGCTGCATTATCTTAGACCCTTGTACAACGTGGAACGTTGTTTTACCACTCAGTTTTTATGACTGTAGGCTCTAGGGACACAGGGCCTAATGTAAGCTGAAGAATTGTCTAAAACGTCCTGATCTCTGCTGCCCTTGGATAAAGCAACGCCTTCCCTAGTCTAGTGGTCACCCACAGTGTGACAGTCTGTCTCAGCAGTGTCTTTGAGGCCTGACCGAGACCACAGACCTGAGCTTCTCTGGCCCACTCTCCAGGCCTCTTGTCAGTGTGGTGAAATTCAGGCCTGGGCATACGCAGGATCAGGCTGCACCTCAGGGATATCCTCTGCGATCCAAAGACCTGTTCTTCAGGCCGTTTAGGAATTGGAGCCACCTTCACACCCTCCATTATGAGACCACTACCCCACACGCAGGGCCTCCTAAAAGAATCCCACGGCTTTGGGCCTTCCCACTTCCCTTTCAGGGACCTGAGGCTCCGGGGGGCTCAGGCCCCCAAGGAGAAGTCTCGTGGTGGTGATGGTGTTTGGATTCCCACCAGCAGGAGGGAGAGGTTCCTGGGAGGTGGACCGGGGACAGTGCCAGCAGAGGCCTGGGTCATGCCTTGTCCTCTAGGACCAGACATAAGGATAGTGGAAGGGAACTGGGTCAGGATGGGGATCTGGGATGCAAAGGACATGCTGAATGCTCTCAGTGATTCACAGTCATGCCCTGTATCTGACAAGCTGAGCTGTTCTCCCAAATCGGACAGGAAATATCTACCCCGGTCACATCCCCAGCAGACTAAAGGGACAATGATGGATGGAGACTGAATCATCTAAGTGTTTGCCCAGATCTCATTGCTCTGTCTAGACCTACTGCCCATTTTTCACCTCCCCCTCCTGGAGGAGAATGAGTGAGACATCTGGCTATGTTTCAGAGGAGCACAGCACAGTGGGATTTGGAATTCCAACTGCCACTTGTTAGAATCCTCTGTGGGTGCTTCCCTCACCTCTCTGAGCACTGGATTCTGCTCTGAGAGGAGGAGAACCATGTTTGTTTTTTGTATATATTGCAGTGTTGGGAATGGAACGCAGGGCCTCCTGCATGCTAGGCAAGCACTCTACCACTCAGCCTTGTCCCAGGCCAAGAAGTGTATTTTTAAAGGAGGCAATGCCTTGGAAGTATCTGGCAGTTAAGAAGTGCTGCATAAGTATAAATTCTCCTTTCTGATTTAATTTCCTGAACCCATTGGGGTAGGAAGTAGTAGTTTACTAATATGAGTGTCATAAATCAGTAAAAATATTTATTTTGTTGCCAAGGTTTTGTTGCTTTGACCATAGTAACTGAGAAAGTTTCCGGAAGGTGACACAGTAGCTGAGATGACCCAAACAGATGAAGAAGCTCATGTATGTGAAAGACAGGCCTATACCAAAGATAATGCAGTATTCACTGGGTGTTGTGCAGTTATAAATGGCAGAATTCACAGGTTCCATTGAGCTCCCCTAGACCAGGAACAAAAACAAGAGGTGCACATACCACCATTCCCAGATTGCCACACCTGTGGCAGACATTACTAATCAACTGCAGAATCCTTCCTTACAAGCCCAGACAGAGCCTCAGCACTTGAGGCAACATTACACTACAAGCCACTGGCAATCAACTGGAACAGGA
The DNA here is from genome assembly GCF_902686455.1 of Sciurus vulgaris. Lineage (NCBI taxonomy): Eukaryota > Metazoa > Chordata > Mammalia > Rodentia > Sciuridae > Sciurus > Sciurus vulgaris. The sequence continues at coordinate 60,302,484 of NC_136472.1, forward strand.
CTGTACTTGAACATTTCCCACCCCTGTTTTTACAGATGAGAAAACAACTGGGTGGGAGGTACAGTTTTTCTCCAAATCATGCAGCAATCAGAACTGGAACCTCAGATTTCAATACATGTGGAACTGGAGTCTCCTGCTGGAGGAAGCAGGGTTCAGGTGCCCCTGTTTTGTCATACTTCCGAGGATTAGTGGCAGGAAGGTGGGCTGCCTAGTGTGAGGAAGATGGCAAAGAGGAATGGGGTAAGGGTCTTGTCAAGCCTCTGTGGTGAGAGGTGTCGAGTGAGTTGGCGACCAGAGAATTTTCTGGAAGATTGTGAGCTGCCTCGAGTGTGACCTCTGTATCTCTGAGTTTGGTGTGGGATAGGTGCCCAGTAGTTAAACAAACATTTTTTTTTTAACAAGGGAAAATGGAGTTGATTGCTATACATACATACAGGAGAAATTCAGTGATGGGTAACTCAAAAGCATGGTTAGAACTTGGGCATATACAGCAGCTCAGTTCACCCTAGCTAAAATATGGAACCAACCTAGATGCCCTTCAACAAATGAATGGATAAAGAAAATGTGGTATGTGTATACACACACACACACACACACAGTGGAATATTACTCAGCTTTAAAAAAGAAAAACAAACTTTTAATAGTTGAAAGCTATATGACCCAGGAATTGACTGGGAAATATAAACAGAAGTGAAAATTCTTGAGCTGCAAATATATAAATGAGTTTTATTTGTTTGAAAAAATGGTCCTCTCCTGAACGAAAAAGTTTCTCTTGCCTGCATTTACTCATCTACATTCCCAATCACCCACCATGTGTTGGACCATGTACCAGGTATTTTTACATGTTTCATTCTCTAATTCTTTTTTTATTTGTTCTTTTTGGATACACATGATAGTACAGTGTATTTTGAAAGATTATATATACTTGGAAGATAACTTATTCTAATTAGGATCCCATTCTTGTGGTTGTCCATGATGTGGAGTTACACTGGTTGTGTATTCATATATGAACACAGGAAAGTAATGTCTGATTCATTCTACTGTCTTTCCTGTTTATTCTCTAATTCTTATAACACTTTGAAGTAGAAATTATTTTTACAGGCGAGCACACTGGAGTTTGGAGAAATTAAAAATATTGAAAGTCATGGCAGATGGTTAAGTGGTAGCACTAGAAAATGAACCCAGATAAAAATTTTGGCTATTTCAATAAAAGAATATATTTCTGATGAAAGAGGTCATATGGGTTTGCAGTCATAATTTTGGGTGGTTCTGAAGAGTTGTCACTAGTCTTGTACTACCTGTTGATGACTGTCGTTTATACTAAGTGTCATTGAACAATACTCTTCCCCCATGCCTGAAACGGGAAACCCAGTCACAAAAGGACACCTCGTGGCTGTGCACATGGGGTCTTCCTCCCAGGGGTGACAGAGCCCCTTGGGATCGTGGGAGGAAGCATCAGAGGAAAATGGTCAGGAGGCTGTGGGATCTCTCACCCTCTCTCTGTCATTTACACGGACGGGGCATCAGACTCGCTGCCGCTATGGGCGAACATTCTCAACCACAGCCTCTGGGCATTATGAGTGGGTGGCGTGTGCCCGTGTCTGAGGCATTAGCATTGACATTTCAGTGACGTGATGTGGAAACTGTAGCCACAGGGAGAACCACAGGGATCTTCCATCATCTCATAGTTCTGGGCCTCTCAGAAGAGAGCTAGTGACGCAGAGAGTAGCTATCAGGATGGAAGAACGTCCAGGGTCAAAGATGGAGGAGGGCCTGCACCCCAGGCCAGGGGTCCTGGGGGCTAAGGTGTGCAGAGGCCAGCAGACTCCATCCGTCCCAAGCCTGTGAAGCAGTGGGGCTTAGGCTTGGCCCTCCGTCACTTGTCCCAGCCTATCAGCCTGTGCCTTCTCCATTGCTTTCAGGGCCAGGTCTCTCCCGAAGACTTCTCTGGGGACTTCCTTCCCCAGGGCAAACACATCCTGCACATCCTGTAGCCCAAAGGCCAAGTCGAAGCAAGAGTTCAGGCTCAGTCTGCCCCGGGTAGAGCAGCTTCCTCTTGCCCCAGCTTTGAGAGCTGACACCCACTGCTCCTGCTGTGTGCCAGGCACTATCCTTCACTTCTTTCAAGCCCCCAAAGACAGGTTAAGATGGCCCCACTGTACAGAACAGGAGCCCAGTGACTTTCATCTAGGAGGTGACAGAGTGGGATTTGTAGGTAAGTCTGTCCTGCTCCAAGTGCATAGCACTGCACTTGGATGGGTTGGATGGGTCAGTCATGACAACTGTGGGATGCCTGGCACCCACCCTCTCTAGACATACTATTAGCCTTTGTCTTTCTAGCAACAGGACTGCTTAGGGTTTATCATTCCCATTTTACAGATGAGGAAACTGTGACCTGAGGGTTCAGTGGCTTGCCCAGGCTTGCCTCCAGGGAGAACCCAGGGAGGAAGCAGACCTGGGAAGCTCCCTGTGAGGGGAGAAGCCCTAGACCCCTGGAGAGTGGGGACAGCCAGGGTGGTGGGGCTGGATTCCTTGGTCCTGGCTGCAGTCCACGGATGTGGCCTTCCTCTTGGAGCCAAAACTCCCCATGTTCTCTGTCAGCCCATGAAGCTGAAGCAAAGTATGAAGTAGCCACTTAGGAGCAAATGAGGTCAAAGCACATATTTATCCACCAATAAAATACATTTAGGCTTTTTCCAGGCTCATTAACATAAATGGCTCAACTTGAAAAGTCCCCTTTTTGGTCCTCACTGTATGGGTAACGTTAGGGAAGAGAAAGAATAATGGCTAAAGGCGGGAAAGATGCCTGAGGGGTTTGGAAGCTCACGAGAGGCCTGGGGTCCATGCCAGGCTGCTCCCCTCCCTGAGCTCTGCCAACATACATCCTTCTATACAGAGGAAAACAACTTTGGTTTTTTTTCTTCTGTTGCTTTTACATTTTCTTCATCTCTTACTACTTTTTAAAAAACACTTTACAAAGTTTTATTTAGAACTTAGCACAGAATAAATTTAATTAAATTATTTTATCTGTTTATTCACTTGGCAGACATTTGTTAAGCATCTAGTATATGCTAGGCTCTGTGCTCAGAAGGCACGGGTTATCCAAAGAGGAAGTAGATGTTGTTCCCATTCTTGTCAAGTCTGCTCTCTGGCGGGTGGAGCAGATAAGCTAGCCATGTTCAAAGTCAAATAACACTCAGAGGTGTGAGCTGAGTGGCTATTCTGGTGGACTTGAAGTGGGAATAAGAAAGAAATAAAAACCCTGGAATCTCAATGTGAAAATATGGAAAGAGGAGACCAAGGAAAGAAAATGAGCAGTAGGAATTCGAGATTGGATAGACACAGGAGAGAGAGACGTTGGAAGATTTTAAGAGAAGCTTCCTGAGCAGAGCGTGATTAACAGGAGAACGTTTGAGAAGAGGTCCACCTGCCTGAGACCTGCGAGGAGCCGTAGGCGCCCACAGGTGGTCGTTCTTTTCACACTGCTTGTTGGTGCTTCTTAGTCGCACAGATTGATGGGGCGTGTTGTTATGTAGTCGTCTGTGCGCACAATGTAACAAGGTAATGTGGCACCTCTACTCCCTCCCCTCTTCCCACCCCTTGGTCCCTTTCCTCTGCTGATCTCCCTTTGATTTTTAGGAGATCCCGCCCCACCTTTGTTTTCCTTTTTCCTCTCTAGCTTCTGTGTAGGAGAGAAAAATAGGACCCTGAACCTTCTGAGTCTGACTTATTTTGCTTAACCTGAGGTCTCTCGCTTCATCCATTTTCCTACAAATGCCATCGTTTTCTTTCTCTATAGATGGATAAAGTTCTATTGTGTATATACACCACATCTTCTTTATCTGTTCATCCATGGTGGGCACCTAGGCTGGTTCCATGGTTTGGCTATTGTGATTGCGCTGCTGTAAACATGGGTGTGCGCCTATCACTGTAGTTAGTGACTTTAACTCTTCAGGATAAATACTGAGAAGTGGTATAATGGGATCCAATGGTGATTCCATACCCAGTCTTTTGAGGAACCTCTGTTATGGTGCACAACTTAAGAACAGACCGATCACCACTGAGAAGTCCAAATTTGAGGGTCTTTATTAAGCTGGCCAGCTGACTGTCTCACACAATGCCCCCAAAAAATGGCTATTGGGAGAACAGCCCCCACCATAGGCTTGTAGGGGTTCTTATACCAAAAATCACATTAATCATAAGTGTCTGTTGCTATGATCCAAAATTACACATTAACATCATGAGATCATCGACAGAGGGGGAAGTGGGTCAGAATGACCCTTACTTAGGTACAAACTAAAGAATGGTTGCTAACATTCACACAATCACTGTTCACATGGTACATTGTTTAGGAGCAATAGGGACCAAAGAGAGCAATTCTTTACTACATAAGAGTTGCCATTGTATATTATTAAACATGTCACACCAAGTAACTGATGATGGGCACAGAGGCGGGGTGTTCCCATGGGAGAAGCTTATTTCCTACATAACATGGAGTCTCAGAGCAAAATGGAGTCTGTTTAGTAATTTCCCTTAGAGTCTGACCTAGAACATTCTCATGGAGCCAGATCTGTCAGCCCATCACAATCTCCATACTGATTTCCATAGTGATTGTACTAATTTAAAGTCCCACCAAGAGTGTAAAAGTGTTCCTTTTTCTCCACATCCTCTCCAGCACTTATTATTATTTGTATTTTTGATGACTGCCACTCTGACTGGTGTGAGATGAAATCTCAGTGAACTTATGATTTGCATTTCCCTAATTGCTAATGATGTTGAACATTTTTTCCTGTATTTGTTGGCCATTTGTATTTCTTCTTTTGAGGAGTGTCTCTCTAGTTTATTAATTGGGTTAATAAATTAATTTATTAATTGGGTTATTTGATTTTTTTGGTATAAAGCTCTAGATGTTAATTCTCTATTAGAAGAGCGGCTAGCAAAGATTTTCTTTCATTCTTTGGGTTTTCTCTGCACATTCTTAATTGTTTCCTTTGCTGCGTAGAAGCTTTTTAATTTGATGCAGTCCCATTTATCAATTCTTGTCATTATTTCCTGAGCTTTAGGGGTCCTGATGAGAAAGTCATTGCCTGTGCTTAAAAGCTGGAGTGTTGAAGTTGCCTACTTTCTGGTCTGATTCTGAGATCTTTGATCCATTTTGAGTTGATTTTGGTGCAGGGTGAGAGATAAGGGTCTAGTTTCATTTTTCTACATATGGATAACCAGTTGTCCCAGTACCATATGTTAAAAGCCTGTTTCTTCATTGTATGCTTTTGGCACCTTTGTCAAGGATCAGGTGACTGTAGATGTGTGGGTTTGTCTCTGTGTCTTCTATTCTGTACCATTGGTCTATGTGTCTGTTTTTATGGCAGTACTGTGCAGTTTTTGTTACTATAGCTCTGTAGTATAATTTGAAGTCAGTTATTGTGATGTCTTCAGCATTGCTATTTTGGCTTAAAAATGCTTTGGCTATTCTGGGTCTTTTATTCTTCCAAATGAATTTTAAGACTTGTTATTTTTTTCTAGTTCTGTGAAGAATGTCATTGGTATTTTGATGGGGATTACATTGAATCTGTATATTGCTTTTGGTAGTATGGCTATTTTTTAAAAAAATTATTTTTATTGTAAACAAATGGGATACATGTTGTTTCTGTTTGTACATGGAGTAAAGGCATACCATTTGTGTCATCATACATTTACATAGGGTAATGGTGTTTGATTCATTCTGTTTTTTCCCTTTCCCCCCACCCCTCCCACCCCTCTTTTCCCTCTATATAGTCCCTCCTTCCTCCATTCTTGCCCCCTTCCCCCTATTATGTGTTATCATCCACTTATCAGTGAGATCATTCTTCCTTTGTTTTTTTGAGATTGGTTTATCTTACTTAGCATGATATTCTCCATTTTCATCTATTTGGGTAGTATGGCTATTTTAATAATAGTAATTCTGCTTATCCATGAACATGGGAGGTCTTTTTATCTTCTGAGATCTTCTTCAATTTCTTTCTTCAGTGTTTTATAGTTTTAATTGTAAAAATCTTCCACCTCCTTGGTTAGATTTAATCATATGTATTTTATTATTTTTTGAGGCTATTGTGAATGGAATTGTTTTCCTGATTTCTTTCTCAACAGGTTTATCATTGGTCTATAGGAAAGCTATTGACTTTTGGGTATTGATTTTGTAACCTGCTACTTTTTCAGATTTGTTTGTTAACTCTAGCAGTCTTTTGGTGGAGTTTTAGGATTGTCTAGGTGTAGGATTTTTTTTTTTTTTTTTAAGAAAACCGAGGGAATTATTTGGAATGTATATTTTTAAATTAATTTTTGTATTTGTGTGTGTGTGTGTGTGTGTGTGTGTGTGTGTGTGTGTGTGTGGTGCTGGTAAACTCAGGGCTTTGAACATGCTCAGCAAGAGCTCTACCACTGGGTTACATCCCCAGCCCTCTTTGGAATGTGTTTTTAAAGAAGATGCTAGATTGGCAGCACTAGACTAGTGGTTCTTAACCCTGGTTATACATCAGAATGGCTTTCCTTGTCTACTCAGAATTTTTCACTAACTTTTAAATTATATATATTACATTTAAATATAGGCCACAAACCACAGTACTTTCAGCTCTACCTTTATGCCAATATTAATCACAAATATTTTTGCATTCTCTTAATGTTTTTGCATTCTTGAAATAGTGTGTATGCTCATCACTACTTAGAAAGTAAGACAGTTGTCAACCTATCACTAGATCTTACTCTCCAGTGTACAAATAAAGAAGCCTGTAAAATACTGTAGCCCAAAATATTTTGCTTGTCATTGATGCAATCGTTTTTCTTTGTAATCTTGTGCACTTCATTTTATCTATCCAAATGCTTTATTCTGAGAAGGGGCCCATGGCCTTCATCTGGCTGCCAAGGGCCTCTTGGTCACTGAGACATGGCTTCATGGGTAGCAGAGAGGTTGTTGAGGGGGTCTGTCTGGTTCTCTCACTGGAGTAGACTCCTGTTTCTGGGGACCGGACTTAACCCGTTTCCCTGAGTAAAGCCAGTTTCTCCACTGAGGTGCTTTGAATCCTAAAGGACAATTTGCAGGAAGCTGAATTTTGAAAAACTCCTGACCACTGGCCTTGTGGGGGACCTAGAGAGTGTTAGGGTTGGAATCCATTTCAGATGTAGGAGTCTTCAAGACCCAGGTAGACCAGCTGGTGAGCCATACAGACTCGCTACTCAGGACCTCAGTGAGGACTAACCTACCTCTCAAAGGCCCAGGCTTCCGGCTGCAGCACCTAACTCACAAAGCATCTCCTGCCTCTGTCTCCCTGACAGTCCAGCTCCAGGATGCATATGTGACATGCAGGGGAGGTTACTGATGTGTCTGGGGGACCACATGCCACCCTGGCTGGGGTCTTGTTTGTCCTTAGAGGAGATTCGCCTGCCCTATCGAAGACTGCAGCCCCAAGCCTTTGGGATGGATGAAGATGAGAAAGATGAGCTAGTCCTCATTCCCCCTTGGTTCTCTAGTGACTGAGTCTAGCTGTACACACTCTGAGAAACTAGATATTAGGTAGACACTGTTTCCAAGTACTCAGAGCATGTCGGGGCATGACACATTTATTACTTTCTTCCTGAGGCAAGGAAAAATAGATTTAAGGCTTTGGGTTAGGCCACATCGGCTCACTGACTCATCAAAGCAGTAAACAAGAAACCAGCTGAGTGAATGTGGAGAAATTGTGTCCAACCTCAAGGTGGTTGGGAGTGCCCCGAGTCCAGCATGTGACTGACCACAGAGCCCTCTGCCTGGCTCTTGTCACTACTGAACAGCACACGCAGGGCTTTCACCGTCCCTGAACCTTCAGCTTCCCTTTATTCTTTCCTTAAATGAAGGATGAAGGGATCACAGGACCAATCACGTGAGCGACTCCAGACTTAGCCGGGTTCAGGTCAGCAGTGTGAGTGGGATAAGCCTCACCCCACGGTTTGCTGGGTGTGAAAGAAAGGTGACTCATTAGGGTATATGGGGTTTTCTGAGGGAGGAGGCACAAGGCTGTGCTACCCATGCGGCCCTGAACGCCTGCACCTGCCACATCAGGGCGTCCTCCTGACCCATGCCCAGAGGTCAGCCCGGGTCTCCCTAGACCACGAGAGTGCGACGGCCTGGGACACCCCTGCCAGGAGGGAGACTCTGCTGCTCTCCACAGCTGAGCCTGTCTTGCCTGCTGTTCTGGGCGTCAGTGATGCGCAGAGTGGCCCAGACCTGCAGGACTGGGGGAGGGGCCACGGGACCTGGATGAAGACGCGTGCCAGGCGGCTATTTTCTCCCCTAAACCAAAACAGGAGGAAGGGGAGGGTGGTGGAGACCAGCCCAGGGTGCCCTGCGTGTGGATGGGAGTGTAGGGGCAGATCAGGAGCAGCCCCCGGCCAGAGCCACATGGCAGCTTGTCGGAGACACTCCCACTGTGACTTCCCAGAGCCAGCTCCTTGGAGACTTCCCCTGACACTCCAGAAGCTTGTCACCATCCCTTGGATGTGACTCCTCCTGTGTCTCCTTCCACATCCCCAAGTCACTGCAGCCAAGGGCCACTCGTGACTCCTTAGATATGGGATAACCATGGAGGGCCCATGTCACTCCTTGGATGTGGCTTCTGAGGGCCACTGTCTATTGCCCGGAATGTTTTTATTGAGAAGCATGAAGACCCTCGCCATGGGCTTGCAGCCTAGGGGTTGGTGCCTGTGCCTGAGACCATTGTGGCCCCAGGGAGCCACCTTCAGTCCCTGACCCCGTCAGCTGGCCATCAGCAGGGCTTGGCCCCTGTGAGACTCCCTGGGGTTCATAGGAACCTAGTGAATCCTAAACCTGAACAGCGAGGCGAGGTGCCCGGTCAGGGAAAATGGCATCTCGCTAATGTGGCCTAGAGAGATTCCTCTCTCTGAATGAGCGCTGAGGTTGCTGAGGACACATAGCCCACCGTGGCTGTGTTCCGGTCACTTCTCCTCAGCCTCCTGCAGGGAAGCCATCCCTGCTCATCGGCACTGACAGTCCGTGGAGCCCTAAGATTGGCACCTTCACAGTGCCCTGCGGGAAGACAGGAGCAAAGGGCACGCTGGGGCACGCTGTGTTCTGGTGGTCTGCTCCCCCAAAACCTCATCCACTCATTGTGCTCCTGGGCTCTACAGGTCAGGAATCTGGACAAGGTGCCCTGGGATGGTTTGTCTCTGAGACCTCAGACCTGAAGCCAGGGGAGACTCATGACCAGGACTGTCACCTAGAGGCTCCTGCCACACCAGCCGCTGGCCACTGCCTAGGTTCTTATGGAGGGCTGCTGGCCTCTCCATGTGGCCTGGACCCCGTCACGACTTGGCTCCTTGGTTCAGGGGGAGCACCTGAGGAGGGAGAGAGCCAGCCAAGCTGAACTGCCTCGTGACCTGGCCTTGCAAGTCCAGCTGTGTCGCCTGCTCCACATGCGGTGTGTTAGGAGCGGGTCATGAGCGCCAAGTGCCTCCTGGGGTGGGGACAGGATGGCCGGGGTGGTATGCTGCCCTTCCAGTCCCCTTCTGCCTCCTGTTCTGGAGAAGGTCACTGGGTTCAAAGAGGCGCTAAGTGCTCTGGGTAGAGAAGGGGCTGGGGCTTAAGGGAAGGTCTGGTGGCTTTGGGGACTGAGCACATCCTGCCTTGGGTTGAGCAGCCATCCACAGGTCGTCCTGACTGCTAGACGGGTCACTCCTCGGAGAGCATAGCCACTTTAGTCACTCCCTGTCCCCAGCCCGGATGTGGGCTTCCCCACGGTGAGTCTTGGCAAGGCTTATAAACACCTGTCGAGGGCTGGGGAGATAGCTCAGCTGGTAGAGTGCTTGCCTTGCAAGCACAAGGCCCTGAGTTCGATCCCCAGTACCTAAAATAAAATAAACACCTGTCGATCTCTGACGTCTCCCTTCACCCATTTTCCCCGGGGTAGTTCCAGCAGGCCAGGGAGGCACCAAGGGGAAAGGCACGCTGCCCAGGGCAGGGAGCCGGGAGGTTTCAGATTGGAGGAGACACTTGTGCTGCTCCCTGAAGTCGCATCAGCAGACGAGGCAGGTAAGGGCTGCCATCCGGACCTCCCAGGGGTCAGAAAATCAGGTGGGTCAGCATTTGGGAACTGACCTTATAAAGCTCTGTGGGCCATGCAGAGTTGAACTCCAGGTTCTGGCTGGTGGAGCAGGTAGTGGGACACCCTCAGAAAGAAGATCGTATGGGGACTCAGAGCCTTGGTGAATCTACTGGAGTCCGGGACCCTTGAGCCCTGCAGATCCAGAGACAGGACATTCTCAGCCCCTCTCACGATGTAGATTCAGACTTCACTAACGTGGAACCAGAAAGCCGGGTGACTAATCTGCAGAGGCGAGGAGCATCTTTTTCCAGAGGAGGAGTGTGGAGATCCCGTCCGGGATGCCCCCTACGTGGCGTCAAGATCCTTGGGAAGTGAGGTGGCCCTGAAGGTTGCTGGGTAGGTGAGAATCAAAGCCAAGGGAGGAAATCGTTGAAGGACACTCAGGGGTTCCGGGCACTGCTTGGGGCAGTCAGGGCAGAGGGTCCCCCAGTGACAGAACTTCTGGCCCCACTCCCTGGTCCCTGAGGGACAGGCCTGTTTTTAACTTGCTCCCTCCTGTCACGTTATTTTATTATGTCCCCATCACAGATGCCGGCCGACTGTTCCCAGGGCCTGGAAGGCAGCCTGCCTCCTCCAGTTTTGTGTTGATTGAATCAGTCCAGCCTCAGCCTTCCCAGGGCCCCTCAGCCGCCGGCTGTCAGAACAGTTAGGTCAGGGAGGGGCCTAAGCAGTTTTGTGCTGTCCACGCTAATTGGGGCTACAGGGAGGAGGCCGGTGGCTGGAGACCAGTCTCCACTGCCACGTTGTGTGTTTTGGGGGTTGCGGGGTGTCTGTGAGGGCACAAAGCTCTCTGCTGCCTCAGGGAAGCCCCACTCTACTTCTGAGCTTAGGGCAGACCCCCAAATCAGCAGACCTCCTCCCCAAGCTCCACCCCTAGCTGGAGCTGGCCTCCGCGGGGACAGGGAGACTCCCCGGGAGGGTCGAGGAGAAAAGCAGCCAGGCCAGCTGTCTCTGGCACTCAGCACCTTCTCCAAGGACCCAGGTCCAGAGGCGTTCCCTGGAAACCTACTGCTACGGAAGCATTGCCCCTGGAGTCACCTGGGGAACTGTGGGCACCCTGGGCGTGACCCTCCGTGCTGTGCTGGAGGCCTGGGGGCTTGCAGCACCCTATAGACCTGCAGTGCTGAAGAGAACCCCAGTGGCAGAGGGGCGGCACCCGCTGTGCTGGTGGGGGAGGGAGCACCAGTGAGGGAGGGGTAGCAGTGGGGGAGGGGCACCCTGATAGCTGAGGAAAGTCGGGGTTCTCCCTTTCACAATCTGTCCCTCACTGGGTGGCAGTGAGCCTTCTGTTGCTGTGAGATCAACTTATAAGCACGAAAGGTTCGCTTGGCTCCATTGTTTTGGGGCCAGTGAGGAGGAAGAACATCATGGCCTGGACCGCGTGGTGGAGCAAAGCCACTCACCTCATGGCGGCTGGGAAGCAAAAAGGGACAGAATGGGGACCAGGTCCCAATGTCCCCCTCAAGGGCACACACCAAATGACTTATCATCTCCACTAGGCCCCACCTCCCCAAAGGGGCGGTAGGCTGGTGACCAGGCCTTTAGCATGTGGGCCTTGGGGGAAATTCCAGAACCAAACTATAAGCACCCCTGATGGGGGTTTTGCTTCTCACGTCTGAGGCTGCGCTTTTTTTTAATTATTTTATATTTTTTCTTTTTAGTTATGTGTGACAGTAGAATGTATTTTGAATTATCATACATACGTGGAGTGTAACTTCCAACTTCCTGTTCCTGTGGTTGTACATGATGTGGTTTCACTGGTCGTGTATTCATATATGAGCATAGGAAACTTGTGCCTGATTCATTCTACTGTCTTTCCTATTCCTGTCCCTTTCCCTTCCCTTTATTACCCTTTGTCTAATCCAGTGACCTTCTATTTTTCCCTCCCCTCCCCCACTTGTGGTGAGTTAGCATCCACATATCAGAGAGAACATTCAGCATTTGCTCTATGGGGATTGGCTTATTTCACTTAGCATGATATTCTCCAGTTCCATCTATTTACCGTCAAATGCCATAATTTCATTCTTCTTTATGACTGTGTAATATTCCATTGTGTACATATACCACAATTATCTTTATCCATTAATGTGTTGAAGGGCACCTAGGTTGATTCCACAGCTTAGCTATTGTGAATTGAGCTGCTGTAAACATTGATGTGGCTGTCATTGTAGTATGCTGATTTTAAGTCCTTTGGGCATAAACCAAAGAGTGAAATAGCTGGATCAAATGATGGTTCCATTCTAGGTCTTCTGAGGAATCTCCATACTGCTTTCCATAATGGTTGCACCAATGTGCAGTCCCACCAGCCATGTGTGAGCATACCTTTTCCCCACATCCTCGCCAACATTTATTGTTGCTTGAACCCTTGAGCATTTTTGCCCTACAGGGAATAGCTCATGGACAGAGGGTTTGATGGGGAGGCAAAGTCATCAGGGACACTCAGCCTGGCCTGTGGTCCTCGTGTGCTGTCTGATCCAGTGTTAAGAGCCAGCAGCTCTGGGTTCACCTCTCAGCTCTACCTCTCACGAGCTGTGTGAATTTGGACAAGTTACTTAGCCTTTCTGAACCTAGTTTTCTCATCTGTAAAACAAAAAGGAATAATAATAGTAGTAGCAAATTATATCCCTGGATTGTTTTGAAGTCTCCATGAATTGGGGATCAGGCTGTTGGACAGCTCTGGCGTACAGGAAGCCTGGAGTAAATATCGGCTGCTGGGACACTGATTGCTTCATGATCGTCACTGCCATCGTAACAGAATCAGAGGACTTCTCCACATGCAGAAGCTGTGACTGAGGAAAGCCCCCTGAGGAGTAGGACAGAGTCTGGGACAACCCTTCCGGGCCTCCTCCCTTGGAATGCTGGGTCTTCCTTGCCTAGCCAAAGGCCCAAAGTCAGGAGGGGGCTCCCCAGTGTCCTTGTGACGAGGTCCATGGCTGTTTTGGAGGCTGCCCTTTTTCCTGTGGCCGCTGGCTCTTCCTTGTCCTCCTGCCCAAGGCTTCCAAGAAATATCACTGTAGTACCTTCCCCTGCTTACCTGGGTGGGCAGGTAAAATACTGTGTGATACTGAAATAATTTTTACTGTAAGTCATGTAAAAATTAGGGGATACTATACTGAAATATTCATTTTTTAAATCTGGAATTCAGATTTCACTGGGTGCCTGATTTTTTTTTTTTTTTTTTTGAGAAATCTGGCAATCCTACTTGGAGGCCCCCAAACTAAGGTGCCATGCATCACAAGACCAGATGTTGGGTGGGGACTGGGCGGGACTGGGTCCTTCCTTACACCAGCCCGGCGGGTGCTGGCGGGGCTGCAGGGCAGGGCCCCTGTGTCTGGGTCTGAAGTTCTGTCCCAGCCTGCTTTTGGGCATGTGTGCTGGGTGAGCTGGGCAGGATGGAGCCACGCAGGGCACAGCAGCCCCCCGCCATGTGCCCCTGGATTGGGGGCTGAGGCTGTGCAGCTTCAAAGACCCTGGAAAAGTATCAGGGAGCCAGCGGGGAGGCCTCTCTGCATGCTTCCGCCCAGGCAGGGTGACAGGCACACAGTTGGTTAGACTGGGCACATGAAGACGTCCCCCTTGGAAGGAGCTCAGTTCTCCAGGGGAATGCCCAGAGAATATGCTGGGACGCTCTGTGAGTCTGGGCGGCCCTCTGTGGCCTGGCGGCAGGACAGGGCCCTGGAGTGGGGAGCAGGCTGCTCTTCAGCCCTGAAGCTCCTGGACCTGAAGGGCCCGCGAGCCATGGAGAGCGGAGGCCGTCGGGGAGCCCGGGCAGGAACTGTTATATCGTGGGGTGAGAGGAGAGGAGGAGGAGGAGAGAACTTCAGGGGTGTTTCCCGAGTGACCAGGCCCTAAAGGGCTGGGAAGGGGACATGCTCCGTCCCTAAGCGGGGCCCATTCTCTTCCCTGGCTTGTGTGACTTGAGGAACAAAGATCGGGTCGGAGCCGCCCAGGCTTCTGTGGACACTGGCACTTTGGGATGAGAGCAGCCTCCGTTCCCAGCGCCCTCCGGGAGGTTTCCACGGGGCAGCCTCTGCAGTGCAGGGTGGGCCAGAAGCCTGGGGAGGTTGCCTGCCACCCGAGCTGGCTGACCGTTTCCAGTGTGGCATCCAGAAAGACTGGCGGCCCCCGGCCAAGTTCCAGACACGTGCATTTTACAGGCGCCTGCAGCTGGCTTTGTTTGAAGGTAAAAAAGAAAACAAAACAAACTCCCAGGAACGGGGAGAATCTGACTTAGAAGTCCCTAGAATAAAGGGGAGGCCACCCCCCACCCCACCTCAGGGCACCCTCCCTCGCCTTCCAGTCACTGTGCACCAGGGTCAGCCCGGTGGACCCTGCCTTCCCATACCAGGTGGGGCCAGCAGCCCTGTCCCCGGGAGCTCCAGAGCTCCTTCCAGCCTCACATGCCATCTCCTATTTCCTCCCTGGGTCCCTAGCCCAGCCCAGCCATCCCCCAGTCTGGCTTCATCTCCAGAGAGCCTTGGCTTGGGGTCAGGTGGAGCTCTGCGCTTAACCGTGACTTTGGCAAGCAACTTCACCTCTCCGCCTGCTTTTTTTGTCTGAAAGTGGGGCTTCCTTTTTTTAAAATTTTTAATTTGTTCTTTTTAGTTATACATGACAGTAGAATATATTTGGACTTATCATACATACATGGAGTATAACTTCCCATTTTTGTGGTTGTGCATAATGTGGAGTTATACTGGTCACGTATTCATAACTTTCATAGGAAAGTTATGTCTGATTCATTTTACTGTCTTTCCTGCTCCAGTCCTCCCTCCCTTCCCCCCACTCCCCCTTGTTTGATCTGGTAAACCCCGCTTGACTGTGAGTCAGCATCCACATATTAGAGAGGACATATGGCCTTTGTTTTTTTGGAATTGGTTTATTTCACTTAGCATGATAGTCTCCAGTTCCATCCATTTACTGGCAGATATCATAATTTCATTCTTCTTTATGGCTGAGTAGTATTACATTGTGTCTATGTACCGCATTTTCTTTATCTATTCATCTACTGGAGGGCACCTACGTTGGTTCCATAGCTTAGCTATTGTGAATTGAGCTAATAAATATTGATGTGGCTGTGTCACTGTAGTGTGCTGATTTTAAGTCCTGTGGGTGTATGCTGAGGAGTGGGATAACTGGGTCAAATGATGGTTCCATTCCAAAGTTTTCTGAGGAATCTTCTTACTGCTTTCCAGAGTGGTTGCACCAATGTGCAGTCCCATCAACAATCCATGAGGATACGAAGGTGGGGCTTCTTTTACTCACTTGAGAAGATGAGATGGTCCGAGGATGAGATGGAGATGGTGGATGGGGTCTAGCCTCCAGCATCAGCCCATCCTGGGCCTTCCTGCACTTATGTGCAACTCTCCTCCTTCCTTTCATCTCCACCCCACAACAGAGGGCTCTGGGGTGAAGTAGGAGTTGGTGGTGACGAGGGAGAGAGCCCTGAGTCGAGCTCCAGCCTTTCAGTGAACAAAGTGCCCGTTCAGCTGAGTGCGATCCAGTGGCCCAGCCTGGGCTCCACTGGCCCACACAGCCTTCCTGAGGCGGGCCTTGGGCTCCTACCTGACTTAGACGCTGTGGACGGTGGTGCCCTCCAGGAGCTGAGGGGCTGGAGGCACCATGCACATTCTCTCTTTAAACCTGCTCAACAGCTTCGTGAGGGGCCCCATTCTACAGATAACGGAATTGAGGCACACATGCTTAAAATTTTTCCAGGATCAGCTGGCTAGTAAATGAACCTAGATTTGAATCATGGGCCCCAGAGCCTGTCTCACCCCCATGCGGCCTCAGGGACACTAGTGTCACGCAGCCTCGAGTGACCTTGCAGTCTGGCAAGTGTGGCACTCATAGGGACAGGTGGGGGCCCAGTAGGGAAAGGTACATTCCTTCAACTCTTGTGATGTTGGCACTGAGTCCCCCCAACCGCCAGTGTGCCCTCAGTCCTGGGAGAATCTGGACCTCATTCACTCCACCCCTGCATCCCATCTGCTCGTCCTGGGAGCATTTATGGCCTAGCACTACCTCCCCACCAGGAAATGGCCAGCCACAGACAACGAGCCCCACCCAATCCTTGAGTCACTGCTGAAGCTAGGGCTTCCTGATTGACTGAGGTCTCCACCAGGGAACCCGTTCTGTCCCTGAGAACAAATATGCTCATGGTTCCCCACTAGCCTGTTCTCTGTCCCAGCAGGAAGATGCTAGATACTTAGGAACCAAGCTGGATGTGTGTGATGGTGTGGGTTATGGGCTTGTTTGAGGGAAGGGGCAGGTATTAGTGTGTATTAGTGTGCTGGGGCTGCTGTAACAAAACACCACACACTGGTCACTGAGCAGAAATTTACCCTCTCACAGTTCTGGAGACCAGAAGCCCCAAATCAAGTTTTTAGCAGGTTGTTTCCTTGTGAGGGCAGGATGTATCCCAGGCCTCTCCCCTTGGCTTCTAGATGGCTTCTTTTCTCTGGGTCCGTTTACCTTGTCCACCATCTGTGCGTGTCTGTGTCCAAATTTCTTTGTTTTACAAGGACAGCAGCAGTCATATCGGACCTCATGGTAACTAACTGCATCTGCAATGACCCTGTCTTCAAATAAGGTCACTTTCTTAAATATCAGGTGGTAGGATTTCAGGATAGGAATTTAGGGAGACAAAAGTCCATGTCAGGGCATTTCAAGGAATAGGGGCAGTGGAAAGAGCGAGTGCTTGGCGTCTGATGGACTTGTGCTTAATCTTGGCTTTTCTTCCATCAGTGATCTTGGGCTCTGAGGCGGTTTCCTCATCTGCAAAGTGGAGACTGGCCCGTAGAAGCCCTGTGCCTGTGGCCCCCACAGACGCCTTGGAAAACCTTGAGGGATTTGGTTGTGGTCCCTCCAGCTTCCCTAAATTTGCTTCTGCTTCCTGGGAGTCTCTGTCCTCTGATAAACCCCGAGCTGGAAAACCAAAGGTGCAGAACCGCTCCTTTGCCATTTTCCACTATTTTGTGATGGTGCTGCAGCAGCGGGGCAGTGTCGAGGCCCAGGGTCCCTGCCAAGTCCACGCTGCCTTCCCAGCCCCTCCCCCTCCCCGCTGGCTTCTCTTCTGAACTTACTAAATATAGCTCCTTCCCTGGGACAAAACAGCCATCCCCGGAATGGCTGCAGTCCCCATGACCAGTTTCTGGGCTGTCTGTCAGGGAGGGAGTGGCTGGGACTGCAGAGCAGCCCTGAAACCCTGGCGGCTGGCTTTTGTCATCTAGCCCTAGTGACATGTAGGCCCAGACACCCAGGGGCAATGGCCTTGGCCTTCTGTCTCTGGGGATGTGTGGGGCCCAGCAGGCTCTGCTAAGCTGGGACTGAGCAAGAGGTTGCCCTGCACTGGAGGGAGAGCAAAGCGAAGATCTCCTGGGAAAAGACTGGAAGGCCTGCCTTCAGGGACTCCCCATGCCACCTCTGACAAGCCAGGTGACTGGGCAGATCCTTCTCCTTAAGCCTCAGTTTCTGCATCTGCGAAGTGGGATAATAACCATGTCGAGGTGATGGGAGGGAATCTGCCACTTGATGGGAACCAGTGTCCCTGTGTGAGGCTATCCTGGAGGGCTGCTGTAGCCTCTGGGGAGCTCCCTGTGCTGCCTCCCTCCTGCAGTCAGCTCCTGGAAGCCCCTGGTGAGAGCCTTTAGTTCGGGCTCTGCTCCTGTGGAGTGGAGCCCCTCCTCCAGTCCCAGGGCCCCAGCTCCAGTCCCAGAGCTCCACCCCCTCGGCCCCAGCCCACCTGGCTTTGAGCCTCCAGGCCCCTCCCCTCAGAGCTCGGCCCAGCAGCCAGCCTGGGCCCAGTTGGGTGCTGGCCCATTTAGTACCTCGCCTCAAAGGTGGTCACCACTCCTGAGCACAGGTAAGGAACTGGAACCTTTGAATTAAACCCTGGATTACCAAGCTCTGGGCCTGGCTGTGCTCCTCACTGCCCTCCGCCCTCCCACCTACTCAGTTCTGCTAAGGTTGGAGGACCTGGTGTCTTCCCTAGATTGGTGATACCAAGAAAGGCAGGACCTGCCCCTGCTGCTAAGGAGGCCTCGGGAGAGACCAGTAGGAACAACCTTACAGGAGGAAAAGCCTGTCTTCCTACAGTGAGAGGCCACTGTGCCCCAGGACTTTCCTCCTGCGGGCGAACAGGCCGCTGCCCACCTGTTTGACCCCTCTGGGAAGAAGTCAGGACGAGTTGTGCAGTCCTCAGTGTTGACAGGGACAGAGCTGGAGAGCTGTGGAAGGAAGCCTCAGGCCCCTGATGTTTTAGACCTGCCTTTCTGCCACAAGCTGGGCCCCTGCAGGGCTGTGCCAGGGACTCAGACCCCTGAGGGGCGAGGGAGGATGAGCAGCGACTGTTGCCATGGCCACCATTCACCGAGCCCTCCATCAACACAACAGCTCTGGAAATAGCTCCTGCTATCGCCCTGTTTTTGTATGAGAGAGAGAATCAGCAGCCCAGGCTCACGCAGCTCTTAAGGGCAAAACCAGGATTCAAAGTTTGTGCATCTGGGCGTTTCCAAGGTTTCTAGTGTGAGCATAATTCTTGAAAAGAAATTCTTCATAATTCTTCCTGCAGGCAAGCTGGTAGGCTATCTCATAACAAGACACTGGCTTTTCTAGAGGGAATGTCACACATGACCAGCCGACTGGCGCTCTCACACGTGTGTCAGCTAAGGAAGCCAGTGGCTTTCGTGCGTGTGGATTTTTCAGAGGACTCTGGCAAGCTTCCATGCCCTCCAGTTTTTCCATTCTTTGAGAACAGTCAATTGCCTCGCTGTGGCTTTGCAGGGGATGCCTTGCTGCGCACAGAGGCCCGCTGGGGAAAGGAAGCTATTCCTGGGGATGACCGTGCACTTATCCTGACGGGTAACTGTGAACAGCAGGCTCTCGGGGACTGGTATAGGAAGGATCGGAGTTGCGAGTTTTGTTTTTTTTTTTTTTTTTGAGGTGCTGGGGATCGAACCCAGGGCCTTGTGCTTGCAAGGCAAGCACTCTACTGACTGAGCTATCTCCCCAGCCCCTGAGTTTTTGATTAAAGACCTAGAAAAGGAAGCATATAGTACATGGTGAGCGTTCCAAGTCTACAAAGAGTTTTGGGGAAGAGGAAGCCAAAGAGGAATGCCTCTGTTCTTTGCTTTGGTTTCCAAATCATTGCTAGGGATGCGCATACAGGCCCTATTTGCCACAGTGGCAGCACGTGGTCTCGTCCATGCAGCACCCACTTACTGTGCGCCCATTATGTGCCAGGTGCCATGCTGGGCACAGGCACACCGGTGGTATTCTATTCTGCTTTGGAAAAGTGGGATTATACAATTTTCATACGGGCATGCTTTCTGATGTATTGTAGAAATCACTATGCAAAGAGGCTACTCCATTATTTTTAAGGTCAACCTGGAGACACTTCTCCATACAAATGGCTCTGGAATAATCAGTTCCCTTTTATTGGGCATTTCTGTTAGTTCTGGATTATAAAGAATACAACACTGTGGCCTCAAACATCTTTGTATTCAGATATTTGCATTGGTCCTTAGAGTGGACACCTGGAAGGAAAATTACCTTGATTGCATGTGTAAGGAATTCCACGAAAACCACGCCGGACACGGGAAATCACATAAGGGAGTTTATTAAGCAAACAGAGTGTCTCCCTGCAGGGAAAGAGAGAAAATGAGAGGAAAAGAAAGGGAAAGAGAAAGGGCGTGCGCAAGAAAGAGTGTGAAAAGTGAGGAGGAGAAAGTAAGCAAGTGTGTAGGAGAGAAAAGCAAGAGAAAAGATGGTGGGGTAGCTACCCGTAAGCAGTTGAATTCCGCCGGGCTAACAGGGAACCAATAACGGAGAAGGATACTGCAAGCTGACTGATGAAGCAATAGCTAGCTAGGATGTTCACAGACTGACAGTAGTTGGGAGGCGGGGAAATGGCTGCAATGGAAAGGGCAGAGAGAGCAGCTTTGTACATTACAGCATGCATTAGCTTTGTTGATAGATGCTGATGAATTGCCTGCCCCCACCCCAAATCTAGTTCAATGTTAAGTACCTTCAAAGCACCTGGCAATGCTCATTCCCTGAAACCACTGCCAGTCCTGGGTATTATATTAGTTCCTGTTGACGCTGTAACAAACTACCACAACCTTGATGGTTTAAAACAACACATTTATTATGTTACGTTTCTGTAGGTCAGCATTCTAACCTGGTCTCACTGGGCTAAGCCTACAGGATGGGCAGGGCTGCATTTATTTTTGGGAGTTGTAAGAGAGATTCTGTTCTGGACCATGGCCCTTTCTATCTGCAAACCCAGCAGTGACCAGTGGAGCATCCAGGACATCTCACATAACATCACTCTGACACTGATTGTTCTTCTCTCGCCCTTTCCCACATCTAAAGTCCTTTATAATTGTTCACAACCCAGGATATAGTCCCTGTCTTCAGATTGGCTATTTAGCAACCTCAATTCCATCTTTACCCAGATCAATCACAGATTCCATAATCCCAGCGGCTTGGGAGGCTGAGGCAGGAGGATCACGAGTTCAAAGCCAGCCTCAGTAACTTAGTGAGGCCCTAAGGAAATCAGCAGGACCCTATCTCTAAATAAGATATTTTTTAAAAGGGGCTGGGGATGTGTCTCAGTGGTTAAGTGCCCTTGGCTTCAATTCTAAGTCCAAAAAAAAAAAAAAAAAACACCCAATCCACAGATTCCAGAACATTCTGCTTCCTGCAGAGATCAACCTTTTAAAATTTTCTGTCCTAAGTGAAAAAATGATATTTTGCTCTTTTCAGCTGCACTTTTTGACTGTTGGTGAAGTTTAGCATCTTTTTCTGTGTCTTGGAGAGAGAAAACCATTTCTTTTTTTTTTTTAATTTTTGGTACTAGGGATTGAACCCAGGGCACTCAACCACTGAGCCACATTCCCAGTCCTTTTTTGTATTTCATTTAGAGATAGAATCTCACTGAGTTGCTTAGTGCCTCACCATTGCTGAGGCTGGCTTTGAAGTCTTCCATCCTCCTGCCTCAGCCTCCCGAGCCGCCGCGTTTACAGGCATGTACTTCGGCGCCTGGCTGGAAAAACATTTCTGTTACTTTGAATTTTCTTCTTGCACCCTTTGTCTCCTTGACTACCATGTTGCCTTCCCCCACTTTTCCAGTTGAATTATGAATTCTTTAAGAGCAGGGACTTTTTCACATCCCCCTTTTTGTCTCCAGTGCCTCAAAATGTAGCCAGATTCATAAAAGGGCTTCAAAGCCTATTGGTCCTTCCTTCCTCCCAAATGTTGTCCTTCCTACTCCATTCTCTTGCTGTTCTGCTTTGGAGAAAATGTCAGGAAGCTTCCTGCTGAACTGCCTGCGTTGAGTCTGTAAGGGAGGGTGTGGTGGGCTGAGACAAGGAGTGTCTTGTGACTTACACTCAGCCCTCTGAATCCCTGGTTCCACATCCGCAGATTCAACCAACCTCAGATGGAAAGTATTTTTAAAAATTGTGTTTGCACTGAACTTGTACAGACTTTCCTCCTTGTCATGCGCGATCCCCTAAACCTGATAGTAAACCTGTTCCTTACATAGCACTCACCTTGTATTAGGTGCTGTAAGTAATCTCCAGATGATTGAAAGTACACAGGAGGATTCGTGCAGATTATATGCAAATTCTGCGCTGTTTTATCTAAAGGGCTTGTGCATCTGTGGATTTTGGTATCTGTGGAGTTCCTGAAACTGATCCCCCCGTGGATACCAAGGGATGATTGTACTTACAGTCACATGGACTTCTCTTGCTGCTATGGGGTTCTGGGTCCAGCAGACTAATGCCAGTCCCCAGTTCAGCCGCTTAACTTGGGCCACCGGCTCAAAGCCTGCTTCTCACCAGTAAAATCAGCGATGGCGTCATTCCTGACATTTGAGGGCTGCTGAGACAGTAGCAGGCACAAAGCCTCACCTGCTTCGTTTGGGAGGGAGAGTCCTGATTGCTGAGCTGCCAGCAGCATTGATCAGCGGCAGCAGAACAGCAGAGGGGACTGGTGGCAGCTGATGGGCTGAGATAACTGCGACCTACAGGAGATGTCCAGAAGAGTAATTTTAGGTCATTTTTAGACTGTTAGGCAATGTGTTCTCCTTTGACTTTTTTTAAAAATCGCAGTAAAGAATTGCTTGTTAGCCATGCTGGAGGTCAGTCTGAAGCTCCTGGTGAGCACCCTCTGGCGTGGTGGTGACTTGGACACACCAACAAGCCTAGGTGCCTTTGCTCTGTCCTCCTCCTGCCATCCTCCGGGGGGCTGTGGGAAGGTGGTGTGCAGTGGTCTGGTGGTCTTCCCGGCTGGCGAGCCTTGCCTGGAGGGCGTACCCAGGTGTGCTACACTGGGCGTCAGTGCCAGGCCCGGGGTTGTAGCACATGCTGCTGCCCTGAACCAAAACCCTGCCTTTTCAGACTCTGCAGTGTTGACCAGGGGACCTCCAGGCCTGGACCAATGGCAAGAGCTCCTTCCCAATGACAGGACCCCATTTCCTTGACCTCTCTGCTGACCCCCAATCTACACATGTGTTTAGGTCCCTGGTATCTAGAGAGCCTGTCCATGCCCATTGGTAGTGCCACCTCAGCTCACAGGGCAGACAGGACCAGCTTCGGGCACTTAGATCCTGGCCTGCCCATGCAGGCTTCTCCAAGATGCACTGCCTACCTGCTTACAGGATCGGGGACACACTGAAACGGAGGGGAGGCAGGTCCCACTCTCTGCCAAGGCCTTTCCAGATGGTGTGCTGGGGCCCCGGAACTCTAGTCTCGGGGGAGCCTTGCTGCCCTCTGGATGCAACATCTGGAGCCCTGAGCCCCCTCTGCTCAAGAGCTTCTGGTGGGCAGTGTCCCTGTACCCTGTACCAGCTGTGTGCTCTGGGGGAAACCCTTGGCCTCTCTGAGCCTCCGTTTCCCAGTTGGCCACATAGGGGAGGCAATTTCTACCTGCCGCCTGCTGGGAGGAGTCACCCGTGGAATGCAGCGTGGCACTGGCGCTTGATGGTTGTTCTTGTCACCACATTCCCCCTTTTCCTGCCCTCCTTTCTATGCTTTGAAGATGAGAGCAGAGCCTGATCAGGGGCAGGCAGGTGCCCTTCCTCCTCCTCCAGCTCGTCTCTCCGCCTCTTGGAGCTGCTGGTCACGAGGAGAGAGCACTTGCCCTGGGAGGCAGGACCCCAGGCCTCCTCCTCTGGTGTCTAAGCTGGCAGCTGCCTCTACCTCTTGCCAGGACCCGAGGCCCAGGTCACCACCAGGGCTCCCCAGGCAGGGCTGCAGCCTCCGGGGCAGGTGGCCAGTGGCGCAGTCTCTGCTCGACTTCACAGGCAGCAGGGCCTGCTGGGCCTGGCCTCCAGCCCTTCCTGTGTAGCCACCCAGGGCCTGGAACTCATTAGCACTTTTTTTATTAAACCCATCTGCTCCATGTGGAAGGCCAGCCTGAGTCTCAGCTCTGCCCTGGGCGTGCGGGCGCAGATTGCACGCAGGCGGTGTGTGAATCGGGTGTGGGCTCCTGGGCTCCAGGGGGCCTCGAGAGGGCAGATGGTGAAGAGCAGCCAGCAGACTCAGGAGTGACTGAGGCCTGCAGACCTTTCCTGAGCATCCTGGGCCTGTTTCGTCCAAGACTGGGATAAAATGGGGCATCTGCCTTCCTGGGCTCTGTAGGGCTGCTGCCTTGCGTCTCGCTGATGAGGCCCCCCGCTCTCCCCAGGAGTGCATCATTGACGAGGACTGCGGGCCCTCCAGATACTGCCAGTTCGCCAGCTTCCAGTACACCTGCCAGCCGTGCCGGGAGCAGCAGACGGTGAGCATGCCCAGGTGTCTCCAGGGCTGCAGCACCAGGGTCCTGGGGCCTGGTGGGAAAGGCCAGGGGCCCAGGGACTCTCAGGCTCTCTAGAAGAGCCTTTTGATGGTGGGGAGGGATCCCAAAGGAGCTGACTCTGGAATGACCAGGAAGTGACCAGTCTGGGATGGCAGGAAGTCATCTGCAGACCTACTGCCCCCCCCCCCCCCCCCCCCCCCCCAGGATCTCTGGTCACATTGTCCCATGAATGGCAGAGAAGGGGCGGGAGGGGAGAGGAGGAGGCCCTGCGCCCTTCCCCTGGGATGACTCACCCTAGTAGACACAAGTAACACCTCCAGGCAGGGGGAAGACAGCCTCTCTCTGTCTCTTGCAGCCCACCCCCAGATTGTAAGAGGCCAGAGGGAGGAGCCAGGAGGCCAAAGCGTTCCCTCATGGAGGGTCCACTGAGAAATATGAGGCCCGGCAAAGACACTCTCCCCTCACCTGCAGGCGTTTAGATAAAGCTGGGGCTCAGACTCCCTGTCACTTCTCCAGTACACAGCGTGATAATTTGGAAAATAGGCCTTTGCGATTACCCTGCTCAGCCCATTCGTGGTGAGGCAGCTGCTGCTGTTCCTCCCCGCCCACCCCACACCACTGGCACAGCGCACACCCCACACTGCTCCCCAGCTGCCCTTCTTTGTGTGGTTCCAAGCCCCTGGCATCCCTGGGCCATTTCCACCAGGGCCTTCGAACTCAGCTTGTTAGCATCTTGCAGCTGCTGCATCTGCAGGCCTGGAGCTAGCCTCCTTCCTGCCCTAGGGGCCTAACTGAAAGGGCGAAAGGCGCCGGTCTTTCTGGGAAGGAACTGCTGACTATCCCTGGCAGAGTCTCAAGCTGTGAAGGACTCATACATGACTCCTTAGGTGCTGTTTTCCCAATGTTTAGACCCCTCGTGTCTTGACAGCCACACTCCCATGCCACCCTCCTTGACTTTCTCTGAAGCCCACCCACCTAAGACCACAGTCTCCTCTCTTAGTGGGAGTAGGGGGCTTGGCCCATCTGGGGCATCTTTGGGCCAGGCTGGGCTTCTGTGACACGCTGGTCTCTCAGCCAGGCCCCTAAGGTCTACAAACTACCACACCTGTTTTTTCCCACCTCTCTACAGCTCTGCACCCGGGACAGTGAGTGCTGTGGAGACCAGCTTTGTGTCTGGGGTCACTGCAACAAAAAGGCCACCAGAGGCGGCAACGGAACTATCTGTGACAACCAGAGGGACTGCCAGCCTGGGCTGTGCTGTGCCTTCCAGAGAGGTGGGTGGGTTCCCCTCCAGGTACAGGGGGCTTGTTCCAAATTCCACCTGCCCCGCCTGCTGGGGCCACGGCCATGCCCCCCACACCTTCTCAGCATCCTGCTTCCTGGGCAGGCTGTCAAATGTGCAGTGCGTCCCAGCCCCACAAACTCAGCCTGAGTGGGAAGACCATTTTTTCCACCCTGCTGATGCCTCGAAAAGTTAAATTCTTTCAGGACACATGATCCCAAGGCAGGAGGGAGTCCCCAGACAGGCTAGATCCCAGCAGCCCCTCCCCACCCACTCACCCTCCTGGCCCTGTCCTCCTCCCAGCTTCCATCTGCAGCGTCCCTCCCAGGTGAGGCCTGCTCAGGCTCCCTGTGCTCTCACATGTGGGGCCGAAAGCCCTCCTGACTCACCTCCCCAGCTCTGCCTCCCCCAGCCCCACATGGCTGCCAAGCACCTACTGCCTCTGGTTTTCTGGAAGGGCTGCCTTATGGGGATTGCTCCTCTGGGAGTCAGTAGCTCTGTCGCCTCCCACAGTGGGTGGACTCACAGGCTCATGGCCCCCTCCCACCCCCCACTCTGCTGCCCTGCCACCTTTTCCCTCTGAACTGACCCCAGGCCTTTGTAGGTGCTATACCCAGGCTGAATGTCACTGTTCCCCGCTTAATTTCTCCAGCTTTTCTTCCTCAAAACCCAGCTTGCCTTTTCCAGGTAGACTCCCCTAACCCCCCTGGTCCTCACCCTTCACTCCTCCTGAGCCCGTATCGCCATCTTGCTTCTTCTCATTCCATTTCTCCAATCCTAAGCTCACTTTGGGGGTCGACGAGACCCCACCTCTGTCCCTCCCTGTGGTTACTCTTGGCTGGTTCCAGGCCTGCTGTTCCCCGTGTGCACGCCCCTGCCCGTGGAGGGCGAGCTTTGCCATGACCCGGCCAGCCGGCTCCTGGACCTCATCACCTGGGAGCTGGAGCCCGAGGGAGCGTTGGACCGATGCCCATGTGCCAGCGGCCTCCTCTGCCAGCCCCACAGGTGAGGATCCCCTCGGGCTGGGACAGGGGAAGTGGGCACTTGGGGCAGGAGCAGGTTTAACTCGAGGTGTCCTCGGGTCATCCGGAGGGAGGATGCAATCAGCAGCTTGATCTGTAGGTTGGGGGTCCAGGAGGCACAGATGGGCTCGTCTCCATGGCCACCGAAGCTTCACAGATGGATGACCCGGGAGAGGGTGTGGAGAAGAGTTGAGGGCTGAGAAGGGAGCCCAGGCCCATTGCAGTGACGGACAAGGAGAGAGGTGCTGGCAGAGGGGCAGCAGGAGTGGGCACCCCGGTGGAGGACACCAGCAGTGTCAGGCTGCGGAGAGACTGATGCACCAGGGCTCGGACATGGCATCTCTGCCCACCTTCCTTCCTCCGAGCAGCCTGTACTCAACTCCTTCTTCCATAGAATCCAGGGTGGCAGGGCAGACAACGCCCCCAGAGGTCCAGGCGGGTATCAGACACAGAGTCAAACCATGCTGTGCTGTCTGGCTGCCTCCTGCCTGAGAGGGCACCCGTGGCTGGGGAGTCCCAAACCCTGTCGTCCTTGGGGCCTGCCCCTGGGCTGCTCGATCCAAGAGTCAGCCACAGGAAGGTAGTCCTGCAGCTGGAGTGGGGTTTCTGCCACTCAAGGACAGCCTCCCAGTTGACCTTCCTTCAGCCATCGTGATTAAAGTAAGAGGTTGGTATGAAGTGGAGACTGTTGAAGAGCCCTGAGAAGAGGAGGTGTGCAGGTGAGGCTGGAAGGTGCACAGAAATGGAGACCCCCCGTGCTCAGAACCCAGCTTTGCCCCCATGAGGAGAACCTCGGCTGAGGCCCAGTCCCATCTTTCCCCAGCCACAGCCTGGTCTATGTGTGCCAGCCGGCCTTCGTTGGTAGCCGCAGCCAAGAAGGGGAGAGCCTGCTGCCCAGGGAGGCCCCTGATGAGTATGCAGACGGCGGCTTCATGGAGGAGGTGCGCCAGGAGCTGGAGGACCTGGAGAGGAGCCTGACCCAGGAGATGGTGCTCGGGGAGCCCGCTGCTGCTGAGCTGCTGGGGGGAGAGGAGATCTAGATGCTCCTGCGTTGCGGGTAGACGTGCAATAGACATAGTTAATTTATTTCCCAGGTGTGTCCCCTAGGTGTGGGCTGGCCAGGCTTTCCCCCACGGCTTCTTCCCAGTAAACTTCCCCTCTGGCTTGACAAAATGAGGTGCTGTGTGTTTGTCCAGCTGCCCGCAGCTACTCTCCATGCATCATGGTTCTGGTGCTTGAGAAAGACGGGGCCTGGCAGGCTGAGGGCAGAACCTGGCCCCTTGGCCCCTACGGGTTGGCAGGCATCATTTGATTTGAGAACTGTTGGAAGGGAGAAGATGAAAAATGAGGTAGGGTCTGCCCTTGATGGGTTTGGGGAAACATGGAGAAGGGAACCCTGCTTTTGCAAACACCAACATGGCAAAAATGCAACAAGTGACGTCTTGTGTAGCTCTTTCCACGGGCAGAGGCAGCTGCTGCAGGTGGGATGCTCAGCTCGCTCCGCTTACGTGCTCGTCTACGCGGCTGCTTACTCAGCTCCTACCTCGGTGTCAGGACAGCATTCTCATACCCACAACCGACTCCCTCTCACCGCAGCCTAGGGAGGGGGGCATTGTCCTCCTGGTCTCTTAAGGAGCTTGGAGACTCAGAGACCACAAGTTACTTATCCAAGTCACACAGCTAGTGAAGACCAGAGTGGAGTTTCACCCAAGGGTGACTCCAAGCCCAGTGTTCTCCCAGTTACTCTGCCCCACTCCAGCTTCAGTGCCACCAACAGTACTTCCAAAAGGAAGGAGAACGAGATCTTTTTCTTTTAGGGCACATCTGATCGCTCTTGAAGATTGAAATTCTGTTAGAAATGGCCATGTGGGGTAGCCCTTATTCTGGTGGAGACCAGTGGTGTGGACATTCCCCTAGGGCATTTGCATTAGTAATTTTGAAGTTATAGTATTCAACTTGCAGAAAACACTCCGATAATGGTATGGCCAAGACAATTAATGAAATTTGAAAAATTACTTAGCAGCAGCTGAAGGCCATTATCAACCACATGGAGAAAATGAGACCAAGCCAGGTCTGTGAAATATGGTTGTAATATCCAAACTGAGAACACTGAACTGGATGTCATTCCACAAATGATATTTTCAGGTGCCAGGAATTGTTTCCATCATGTATTTGTCCAGAGTTATTAAATTTTAAAGTTGCACATGATTGTATAAGCATGCTTTCTTTGAGTTTCAAATTATGTATAAACACATCACATTTAGAACTCAAGTATAAATCACTTCAACTACTCTTCTGTGGTTCTTGGACTTCTTTTTTTCTTTCTGATGTTGAATAAATATAAAACCCTTTCAGCCTCAAACAATAAAATAGAAATGACCTGTACTATACAAAACAAAAAAGCTTTCTTCCATAGACGCAAATTTTCCAGATATCTGAAGCACACCTCTTTTAACATCCAGATATTTTAAGAGATCGTAACCATTTTTGGATCAGAATTAGGCTTAGAAGTGTAAATGGTTCGCTGTCTCCTGAAAGAACAAACGGAATATAAGTCTGTGTGTGTGTGGGGGGGGGCGGTACTGCAGATTGAACCCAGGGGTACTCTAATGCTGAGCTACATTCCAAATCCTTTTTTTTTTTTTTTTTTTGAGACATGATCTCACTAAATTACTGAGGCTGGCCTCAAACTTGAGATCCTCCTCTTGCCTCAGTCTCCCAAGTCACTGGGATTATAAGCGTGTGCCACTGAGCCTGGAAATGTCTTTTCTTAGAAGCTTCCTGTGATCAAATGCAGGTTAATAAGCTTTTTATCACTATAAAAAAATCCTGAGATAATTAACTTTATTTTGGCTTACAGTTTTGAAAGTTCTAGTCCTGGTCGTTTGACTTTGGATCTGTAGAGGAAGCACATCATGGTAGGAGCATGTGGTAGAGCCAAACTGCTCATCTCATGGCTGGAAAGAGAAAGAGAGGCAGAGACTGGAGTCCTGTAATCCCCTTCAAGGGCATACCCCCATCCCAGTGACCTAAGTCCTCCCACTAGGCCCCATCTCCTAAAGGTGAAAGATTCCACTGCTTCCCAGCAGTGCCATCTGGGACCAAGCCTTTTTAGCACATGGACCTTTGGGGGACACCCATCTGTAGCAAGGCCATAGCAATCAGATCTCCAAGGACTAAGAACGAAGCCACTGTATATACATTTAGGTCATAGGTGACGGGTGGTAGATTAGACAGTCCACCTATAACATCTCTTTCCCTCTTCAATGTGTTTTCTTCATTTGATGGATGAAAAAATGGAGTTGCCAAAAGATTCAAGTGGTAAGTTACAAGTCTGATAAACATAGCATCTAGAGCTGGGCGAGGTGGCACATGCCTGTAATTCCAGTGGCTCAGGAAGCTGAGACAGGAGGAGCGCAAGTTCCAAGCCAGCCTCAGCTAAATAAATAAATAAATGAGAGATGCTAAGCAACCCAGTGAGATGCTGCCTCTAAATAAAATATAAAATAGGGCTGGGGATGTGGCTCAGTGGTCAAGTGCCCCTGAGTTCAATCCCTGGTACCACCCCCAGTCAAAACAGCATCTAATACAGTACATCACAATATACTGATTATTAAAATCAAATACAGAGCTATTCTCTATTCAGTGTCAAAAGTCATTGGTATCACTCTTCATCTTTATGTACTGATCAGTAAGTAGGTCTGTACTATGCCTGCCCAGAAATAGGTGCTGTCACATGTGTTGGGGGTGCCAAGTTGAACCAGACAGCCTCCCGTTCTGAAAGTCTCACAGCCTAAGGACAGAGAGAAACAGCTGAACTAAGCAACTGAACAGCAAAGAGCGCCAACCCAATATTGGCGTGTTGTAGGAGCGCTAGTGGAGCGCTTGGCTTGGTCAGAGTTTATCAGGATGCCAGAGGGGACAGGAAAGGCATGCCCGGGCCATGGGCAGAAGGAAGACGGCAAGAGGGAGAAGTCCCAAGTAGGGAAAAACTGCACGTCATTTGCAGTGGCTGGAAGGTGAGGTGGACTTGTCGTGCTTGCAGAAGAGGCTGAAAATGATTTTGACCAATAATAAAATGTGTTGAGCACCTACTATATTAGGTGCCAAAGAGGCAGTGGTAAATGAGATAGAACTAGGTCTTCTCTCTTGGAGCTCTTATATTGGTTACAATCCTGCTCCACTTTGTTATCATAGCCACTGAAATAGAACATGAGAGACTGCAATATACAGGTCTACATTTGGTGTGGATGTGCTGCCTACTCACAGATGTGTTAAGAGTGGAGTGGAGCGTGGCTCTTAACTCTCACTGCCTGCTCTTCTGCATGAGGAAATTGAAAGGCAAAGCTGTCAAAGAAATTCTAGGATTTTTTGCTCTGACTAAAGGAAAGTGGCAAACAAGGAGTTCCCTCTTCCAGTCCTCTCCCATTCTCTGCTTTCTAAAACAGGTGCTCAGAATGTGGCATCTGGCTTTGCCGCAGTTGTCTGGGGATCTGTGATCAGGAGGGCTGCAATCCTCCCTGCAGGCCCTTGGGAACCATCCATTTCCTTGCTTCTGTTGGTCCTTACAGGTGGCTCATACTCCTTGGCTCAGGGTCCTTCAGAGCCAGCAATAACAGGTCCCTCTTTCTTGAGTGCTATCACTCGGGTTGTCTGCAATGAAAGGGTCTCACTTTTAAGGACATAACTGAATAATCTTCCCACGCCAAGGTCCTTAACCATAATCACTTCTGCAGTGTCTCTTGCCATGTAAACATTCACAGGATCCAAAGATTAAGCCATGGGCATTTTGGGGAGATTGTTCTGCCTACCACAGAGGCAGGAGAATCTGAGTCCTTGATGTTAAGGAACAAACCAGTTCCAGTCTCAGCCATTTTAGATACTTTTTAAGTGAACCATCTCTGTGTTACATATAAAGCGCTGTTTGACTTGTTGAAGGCCAGGGCATTCCTGATGCAGGAGCTGTTTGCATGGTGCATAACAACCGAGGGAAACAAAGTCCCAGCAGCTGGGTTCCTGGGGCTTTCCACACAGCTGAGAAAGGGCTTCAGGGCAGTTGGATGAGAGTGAGAGAGAAGTGAAGGGCCTGTCGTGGTGTGAGGGGAGAGGGCAGGATGAGGAAAGGAGCAAGGATTCCTGTGATCTGTATAGTCTCCAGATTGCCATGAAATGTGGCTTATTTTCAGTTTACCTTAAAAACTTTTTTTTGAGACAGGATCTTGTGGAATTGCTGAAGCTGGACTTGAACTTGCGATCCTCCTGCCTCAGCCCACCCAAGCCACTGGAATTACAGGCGTGTGCCACTGTGCCCTTAAGATAGGTTTTTAATAGCCAGTTTTGTCAACAGGTGTGTCAACAGCTGGGGAGGGAGGCACCTTCACTTGGGGCTTGCTGAGCTGCCACCACAGCACAACAGTGGCCCTGCGTGAAGAAGCCTAGAGCGCGTGTGCAGCATGCTTTTAGGAGGTGCAGTGTTTGGGAAACAGATGATTCCCCTCCCGACTTCCCATGGGGGAGGAGTGAGGTTTATTCCCTTGGCTGAAACCTCTGAGAACGCTAAGGGGAACACTCTGAAACCTTGTATGGGAGCTACTGGCCGCTAATAGAGAAGCTGTGAGGGACTTGGGGACTACCACCCGTCTCCCACAAACAGCAAGGAGCAGACATCAGAAGAGCATCCAGGCAGAGGGGAAAGGACCACTTTTTGACCCTCCAGTGTCTTCTGACAGATCGTTTTGTCAGAATGGTGACATTTGGGGTGGAAGACTTGGTAGCGCCCACGCAGCATGGGATAATAGTGTATGTCCGAGGGAGGGAAAACTAGCAAAAATGGTCACTTCATAGGGGACTGCCATGTTGCTTGGAGTCGAGTCCTTTGCTGACATGACCTGTGGGGCACCCGTCTTCAAGTCTACAAGGGTTAAGTGACTCAAATGACTCACTGAAACATTAACGAAGTTACAGGATTGCACCGAGACCTTGATGAGGGCATTTCACAGAAGAGAGTTGGTACAGTTGACAGGAAAACCACCACTGCTTGCTTATTCACACCTCCACAAGCTGATGCTCTGAGCAGGCTACTAAATGGTTAAAAAAAGGCCCTCGTGTGGGAAAGGGGACGTTGGGAGCACAGAAAGCAGAAGGTGGTATGTGGTCCCTCCCTTTAAGGCTGGCTCATAGGGTCCACCAATAATCTGGGCCTGGTAAATTCTCAAGTTCCAACCAATCGGAGATTGACTTCTCTCGTAGGACCGGCAGCTGAGGGTGGAAGGAGGCAGCACGCTCCTCTCAAGGGGTTTTGCCTTCCTAGATTGCATGTTTCTACATGTTTCTACATGGTCACACACACTTTAATGCTTTCTTGTCTGAAAGCCAAGTTATGAAAATTAACACCGGGCTGAGTCTAACCAAATGGTGAGAGCCCTCCTCTTCCCCACGTGCACTGCACAGGAGGAGTGTATTTTTCCACTCTACACCTAGGTGGCTAGGAGCTTCCTCTGGGCCATGAACTCCTTTGAATATCTGATAAAAACCGTTTGCTAGCATCCTAGAATATCACACACATAATTTTGAGTTTCACTTCAGAATTTATGGCCTCCTTATAAGGCTTTCATCTGTGACCCAATAGTGATTTGTTTTTCAAAAATTACACAGAATTGTTTGGATGGAATAGTTTTATTTTGCCAACAAAAAACCCTGCTAATTATTAGTATCTCCTTTCCACATACTGTACTCTAGACTACAATTTGCAAATCACAAGTGCGCATGAGTTGGTTAGGGCCTTGATGCTGAACAAAGGGACCACTTTCAGAGGAAGAGCTATGACATCCAATCGAAAAGGAAATACTAGCAAATGAGCCAGAACAAAAAATTTTTATTTTATTTCATACATTCACAGGTCACTTCCAGATCTAGTAAAAACACCGCAATGCTGAGGTGCTGTGCGCTCATTTGGCTTGGATCACAGTGTGCAGCTGCAGCCCCCTCAGTCTCGGGGTACCACAGTACTGCTGGCAGCCAATGGCTACATAGTTGGATTATTTTCTAGCTGGGGCACAGGTTCTGCCTGACCTCTCTGAATTGTAAAGTACCTTGTGTTATAAGAGATCAACAAACACTCTAACAAAGAGCTCCTTCACACACTATTTTTATCTAGCATGATTACTGTCCCTGCATACACTTAGTTTGCAAAGTGGACCTGGCAAATTTCTGTACAGACCAGCTAAATATGGCATGGTCCTGAAACCACAGCTTTGGTTTCTTTGGCCAGAATGTACCTCTAATGTAAGCACCTGCCTCAGAGATGCAGACACTTGGATCTCAGAGGGTGTGCATGTAGGTGCAGGGCAGATGACACTCATCTATCCCATGTAAAAGCTCTTCAAAACATCTGCATGACCTGTGGGCAGCAGGATCACACCTTCTCACAAGCCTCAGCCTCGGAAGATGAGCATCACCAGACTCTGGTACTCAATCTACACCATCAGTGCTGTTTACAGGGTTGCAGATGCTCACCTGACTCTGAGGCTGAGAGAGACTGATGCCCAGTGACAACCCTCAGGTAAACTACTCTTCCTACTTCCACAAATTCACTTTGAGAATTTCACCACCTTCTTTACTGAAATTATTAAAGTGCAACACTGTGTTTTCACTCACTCTCTCAGGCACCGAAAAGCAAGCTTTTATTTTTCTTTTTCTATAATGAAAAACATTTTCTCTACTCTTGGTATTTGCAATATACCTGCAATTAGAAGCAGCAGTTAAACACAAAACAGATAACAACACCAGAGCAGAAGGCACAGACTGAGGAGCAGAAAAATAAGAATCTCACCATTGACTCTCTGATGAACGCCAGGCCAAACAAAACCGAACCCAACTCTGAAGCCCATTTTGCTTTCAAGGTTGCCTCCCCTGCTGACCAGGAAGTCAGTCCTTGAAAGCAGACACCCCATTGTGCCAAGTAAACAGGCCTGGCTCAGAACCAATTTGCCCCCTTATATGTGAAAATCCAAGTGACCTGAAAGACATTCTATCACAAATGCTTCAAATTTTTTTCTCTGAGAACATCACCAATCCCTCTAAGGCAAACTCAGAAAATTACTTTAAATGTAAGCTGAATGCTACACAGCTTACATGGAATGAAAACTAGCCAGAAAACTACCTTAGAAAAAAAATTTTCTTTTGTGGATTCTAAGAGACATTTTAGAATTCTCAGTGATTATATTCAAACTGTGGAGCCAACAGGTGCCAGTACTGTTTTCTAACTTTATCTTTCTTAAAAGGAAAAAAGGGGTAGAAATGTGATTTCGAAATATTGGTAGGATTCCCAAAGTTAGGTATTAGCATCTTTTCATCTCTCTTATGAGAACTTCACTGTAAATATACCTTGTCAATGAAATATTCAACACATTTTGAAGTATTATATTTAAAGATAACCAACCTATTCTTAACTCAGATTCATCATCCACAAAAGCTTAATGACTAAAATAACACAACAGAATGAACAAATGTTTTATTGGCATGTTCATTGTTGTAAACAGCATCTTGCGTGAAAAAGTTTTACCAAAACCTTTTTATTTTTATAAATTAGATGGTATTTCAAAATTTATGTAGAATTGTGGTCACTGTATAGTTTTATTTAGCAAAGCAAAAATTTGCTGCTTCTAATAGACTTTTTAATGAAACCCCTGACTGCATCACTCTATACGATGATGACTTACTAGCAGGTTTACTCAGTATGTTAAGACATTTCCCCAAAGTTAAACTACATGGAACTATAAACTGACTCTAAAAATTAAAATGGGACTTACACGCATTCTAGAAGATTGAAGCAAATCTTTAAAAATAAATGTACAAAGAAAAAAAAAAACTGAAGCCACTTAACATAAAAACCTCATTAACAAAGGGAAATACAATCCTATGGGACCCAGCACTGAGGAACCTCACTAAGGATTAACATTTACACAGACTGCTAACTTCTCAATGTACACAAATGTACATAATGAATGATAAGTGAAAAGAATAACCATGGGAAATAGCTGAACTACAACTATGTTAACTCAACAGGATAATTTTATTTACATGGTGAATGAACGAATGAAACATATTCTCTACATCCATAACTTAAGTACAATCAGTTATAATTACAAAACTGCAGCAATCTGAGCTGCCACCTGCTGGGATAGGTCTAAGGGAAATGTTTTGATGTTCCAGAATACTCTTAATACTTTGCAAAAAATGAAACAAAATAAAAACACAACTTCACAATTCTTTTCTGGGTTACAACTCCTTCTAAGAATTTCTTTCTTCAGCTCCTATTTTTGCTGCTTTCCAAGAGAGACAACACACGTTGCATTTACTTCTGAATTGTCAATGAGGTAATGTGTGTATCAGTGAAATAAACAGAAAATTCATTCATTCATGGCCTTTGCACAGCTTTTATTATTAAGCTATGAGCATCCTGTTTGAGGCTAGTTTTACTAGCGGCTATGTGCACATTTGTCCGCAATAAAAGAAGTTTACTCATTCCCCTTCCCCCTTTTCTGGTAGCAGGTTTTGCTTTTTGTTTATTGTTTTTGCACATCCCTTTTTCACTTTACAGTACATTTGACTATAGTGCACAACATGATTCCAAGTGAAAACAGTGGCCCATTAGGCACTGAGCTTCTGATTGGTGAAGGGCAGTCCAATCAGTGCTGGTGTCACTGGGTTACCCCAACCATGTCCGGCCATAATGGCACTACACCATAGTAGTGAGCCATCTAATTAAAATCAAAAAATCCCTCAGGGAAAATGCTACACTAGCAGAGTCAGTCTTGAGTCAGATCTTTATTTGGCGCTCCATCCAGATAAATTTTTAGTGCTTTTTCTTTACGAGGTGAGTATGTTACACGATGTCCAGTCTTCTGGAGTCGACTGCTTTCTTTTTTCATCAGTTCATTTCTTTGCTCATCTGTCAACTCCATTACTTCTTCTGTTTTATCCCTTTATTTAAAATATGAATTACATATGAGTCTAGTTATCCAACTCCCTCTATTAATTTATGCCTGAATGATGCTACAATGTTCCTCAGCTAGATAATAAAATCTGATTGTCCCTGGTGAGGTTGTATATATTCTCATATACTAAGGAATCTTAGATTTTTAAATTTGTTTATCATATTAGCACTCTGCTCACTTCTCCAAATGACAAAGAATAATTTCTATGTTATTATTAAAAGTACTAATAGTTATCATTATTAAACACCTGTGTATAACAGACACTGTACAATAGCTCTATCATAAAATCCTGAAAGGAAAATATCATTGTCATCATTTTACAGATGAGAAGCTAGGTAAATAAAAGGCTAAGTTTGAACCCACAATTGCTTGTCCAAAAACTATCATTATTTCTCTATATCTGCATTATCCCCTTAGGTGATCACTAGCCAAATGACTAATGAGCACTTAGAATGTGTTCATCCACACTGAGATGTACTGGAAACATACAACATTTCTAAGACTTGGTACAAGAATGTAAACTATTCCATTAATAATTCTTTGTATTGGTGACATACTGTAATGATAAAAGTTTTGGATGTACTGGATTAAAAGTATTTTATTAAAATTAACTTTGCCTGTTTCTTTTTACTATTTTTAATGTGTCCACTAGAACTTCAAATTATGTGTGGCTCTCACTGCATTTCTATTGGTTAGTACTATTCTCTATCAAAATAACATTAATTTATGGTAAATAAGATATTCATGTATGCTAAAAATATTTTATCATTACAAGCAACAAAAAACATTGGAATGTTACCTATAAAATATGACTGCACCATCATCACAGATATAAAGAGGCCAGACATTCAGGGCAGAAACTTTAGGATTCCAGTCCAAATCTTGATGAATATCAAGGACAGAAATATCACAGGGAAAAGTTCCTCTGCCCTATGGAGAAAAAAATGAATGAATAGATCATGCCTATAGCCATGTTTATCGTGTATTAATACACAGATTTAACACTCTGAGACCTTTACCTTGGCAAATTCAATATCTTCCAAAGGAATTCCACTGATTTCACTAAGCTGTAAAAGAAAAGGTTTTATGTAAGTTCATAAAAAAAAAAAAAAAAACTTAGAATTTATTTTCCTTTTATCCCACAAATTGCTTACCCCCCCACCCCCCCGCAAAAAAAAGGTAATATTTGATGTAATCAAGAAAAGGAAAAAGAAGAAAATAGAAGAAAAAGCAGAAAGTGCAATTCTCTCCTCTGGCTACCATGCAAATGCTAAACCCCAGAAGCATCAAGTAAATACATTTCTTCCAGGTCTTCTATATATAAATAAATCCATTCACACATTTCTATAATGCATACAATTATATTTATAAGATATCTCTATAAGTACAATTTTATATAGCACGTGTAGAAAAATAGGATACAGAATAACTTCACAGATCCAATTCCTAGATGTGGAATTTGACAGTGCCCAAATGAACTCTAAAAAGAGTCTATGAATTTAAACATTTATCAGAGGTGTATGCTATTGACCATTTCCCCTGAAACCCCGGGAACTCCAGGTATTTTTTAATTTTCTAAATCTTCATGTTAAGAGATGAAAAATATTATTTTAATTTGTATTTCTTCTGTGATTGCCTGTTCATCTTCCTTATGGACAACTTGTTTCATACAGGTTTCAAATAGTTTTCTTCCTGTTTCTTGTCTTTTATCTTTATTTATATATAGTTTTTTAAATACTGTTTGTGGTTCTGCAGATGATTAAAGCTTTTTTGTAGTGTTTCTTTTCTTTCTTTGACTTCTGACATTATACTTACAAACATCTTTCTTAGCATTATGAACATGTTTTTAATATTTTGATCCAGTACCTTTATCATTTTACTTTATTTCTTATATATTTAATGCATTTAGAATTTATTTTTGTATAAAGTATGGAAATAAATGTTTATTCAAATGCCTTTGCAGGACTGGGGGATGTGGCTCAGTGGCAGAGTGCTGAATGGCATGTGTGAGCCCCTGGGCTCAATCCCTAGCACCAAAAAAAAAAAAAAAAAAAAAAAAAAAAAAAAAAAAAGCCAAACAGACCTTCATTTGAATCATTTGAACTCATTTCTAAATTTTACTTCATTTGTTTTTTTTTTTTTTTTTTTTTTTTTAGACATACAGCAGTTTACTAACTTGTAACTAATCCTAATTATTTAAAAAAAGTTGGATACAGGTAAAAGAAAGTGAAGGTTCACTTCTAGATGACTAAGAGTCAAAGTAATATTAAAAACATCAGGAGCTCTCAGGAGCAACCAGAATGTATCAGAGACCAATAGAGATGGTGCTAACAGTGTTTGGTATTCACTTCCTAGCCTAGCCAGCCTGTCTTGTTGGCAACCAAGGAAAATCGTGTATTAGTTCATTTTGTTTAAAATGAACAAAGATGAATTTACCTTCTCTCGCAACTCATCAACACTACTGCTCTCCAACACAACCTCCTGGAAGGGATCCAACTTCATCTCTGAAGGCCTCCACCGTCGTGACAGAACAGCAAGCTGCGACATGGATTTCATCTTCTCTACCCCTAAGAATATGCAAGATCATGCCCATCATCTATTTTCCCTAAAGGTTCATGATTTGACTTTCCCTATAGTTCCTCACTAAACAAAAAGATTGATTTCGAGTGCTATTCTTTAAAAAGTAGGCACGAAAATAAATCAATTATCCCAAGGAGTTGAGAATGAAATGTTTCCTCTCTTTTCCCCATTCTCCAAAGATGACTGTGTTCTTTTACAAGCCATCCTTCAGCTAGTACTCCTAATTTTCACTCCCTCCTAACTCCTGTTGGATGCTGCTTTATCAATACTCCCTTCTCTGGGTCTTTAATATTTGCTTCTCTAATGGCTATTACCCCAACCTAAAATCATAATCAAGTCATCTTCACTTTATTTTCTTTTTTTTTTCCATGTCAGTTACTGTTAAACCTTCTCTTTTTATGAACTCCCAAATTTTGCTATCCTTCAAAATCCAGCTCAACTGTCACTTGCTTCTCTGGTGTATACAAAAGCAAATCCCATTGATTTGGTTCCTTAGTACCCATCACGTTAGATAGGTACTATCTTTTTTTGTAGTACCAGGAATTAGCAGCATCTGGTGAATACAGCTGAGTAAATGTTTCTTGGACTTAATTACATGACTCATTTTTACTCAATTATTTTGAGGATAAAATATATACTGAAATGATACAGATGCAGGCACCCACCATCCAGTACTAGAGATAGCTAACATCTCTGTCACTACATTATCTCCATATTTCCTTCTAAGTGTGATTTCTATGTCCTTTATAGTCCCTGCCCCAACACAGAGGTTATTCTCTAATGTCCAGATACTCAGAGAAGGAAATTGCAATCTGGAGCACTTGCCCACACAAACAATGCCTAGAAGTTCTTTGCCTCTCCAGTTAACTTTTCAACTAATCAAAATTCCAACTATTTATATTTAAACCAAATTAGAACTGAAACAGCCTGTAAGAGGGGATATGTTTGGACAATTGAACACTCTAAAGACTATCATAGTCTTACATAAATAACGTCTAGAATTGGTATTTTGATTTCTATAGAAAAAAATTAAAATCCTCCTAAACAACAATAAAGTTAAAAAAAATTATAGAATTAATAAGATCTCCCCAAAGTTAACTTTCCTTCCACTACCTCTTCCAAAAACAATATTTTAAATGTTTCGATGCTGAAAATAAATCAAGAGGTGTGACAAATACAAGTGCTCTTCTAGGTTATTGTTATGGGTTGTCTCATTTCAAAAAGACATAAGTTCAAATCCTAAGTAACTCAGAAAGCAACTTAATTTGGAAATAGGGTCTTTAGAGAAGTAATCAAGTTAAAATGAGGTCATTAGGACATGACTAGCATCTTCAAGGGGAAACGTAGGTACAGACAAGCCTACAGGGAGAACACCATGTGAAGGTGAAGGCAGAGATCTGGGCTACTACAACTACAAGCTAAAGAAATGCCAAAAATGGCCAACAAATCTCCAGAAGCTAGAGAAGGGACATAGAACACGTTCTCCCTTACAAGACTTTAGAAGGAACCAAGCTACCAACACTAGACCTCTGACTTCAAGCCTCCAGAACTGTGAGATAATAAATTTCTGTTGTTTAAGTCACTCAGTTCATAGTATTTTGTAATGGCAGCCTAGGGAAACTAATTCAGTCCTTATTCTCAAAATCTTTGATCAATTATCAGTACCATATCCTCAATACAAAATAAGCCATAATGAAAAAGAAACAAAATAACAAACATGGCTAAGAAAACATAAGCAGAATTTTCTACACAATATACTTTCAAAAAGAGGAAATTAACAGTCTCAAAATTAGAAAATAGAAGAAATATTAAAAGGAAAATGGAGCCCAGAAAAAGAAGAAAGGTAAAAGACATTAAACATTCTCTAAAATTAACTTAAGAAGTTATATTAGGACACAGGTAAAGTAAATAAAACTCTCAGGGATGGGATAAGAGCAGGAATTGCATCAATCCATAATAATGATATCTTTATCCTTAAAGTCATAAAAATACTATATGGCATATTAGATTACTGATAACTCATTATGTGATTAAAAACTATAGGCTTCTATTAATTTTAGGGTATTCTAATATATTTCTCCATAAAAATATTGCTAATACCATCAAGAACTTCAAGGAAAACTTCCCAGTTGCTGGAAATATTAATATCTTCTTCATAAATATGATAATCCAAAAAGACAGTGCCAGGATTCTTCCATGTTTTTTTCCTTAGACGAAACCTACAAACACGATAACATATTTAAAACTAGTATAATTTTAAATTCTTAGTTTAAAAAAATGATGTCAATCTGACACAAAAGAAAAACTATGCTCAGATAAAGTCAAATGGATGTTCATTAAATTTGGGAAAAATGTAAAGAAATGCTCTTCAAATTTAATATTCTCCACAAGAAATTCAAACAGAATTCTAATATACTGGCTTAATACTATTAATTTGCTATTTAATACTATTAAAATTCTGAATAACAGAGGAATTTTTAATTCTTCCAGTTTCAGAAAATCATACCAGTCTATTTCTACTGACCATACAACAATCTTTCTTCAAACTGCTGGCGACACTGTAATTTTGCTTTACCTGTCAATACTGAGTTCTAAACCACACTGCTCCCTGAGTTGAGGAATTAATTCCTCTTTTGATTGCCGCACAGTCATTCCTTTAGCAAACACAGCATCTAGCAGAAACTTGCATGGCTGGGAATATAAACATAAATAATTAGAGCTTGAATTACATATTCAAATAAGGATTATGAAGACACTTTATTTGTACTTTTTAATGATATATGAAGGGCCTGAGTTTAAGAGTCTATTTTCCTAGTTTTCAATCTTAGGTCCAGAACTTACTAGCTCAGCTATCTTGCCTCTGTACCTCAGTTTTCTCATTTAAGATGGGAATAGTATCTTTCTCATTGAGTCACTGTGAAGATTAACTAGGATAATGCACTCATATTTTCCTTCTTGAAATAAAATGATCACAATTTTTTTTTCCTTTTTTTGCAGCTGTGGGGATTGAACTTGGGGCCTCGGGCATGCTAACTCTACTAGCACTGGGCAACAGCCCTAACCCAAATGATCACAATTTTGATGGTAAAAGGAACCATTTTCACGAACTAAAACGAGGGAAACGCATACTAAATCTGTAAGCACGTTAATTAATTGTCTGAAAAGAAACACAGTATTCACAAACCCCAAACTCAGAAGAAATACAAGTCAAAATGACTAAAATGGGTCACAAATAAGAGACATGAAACATGTTTGAGGAAGTATTTGCTGAATGAATAAAAGCATTTTATGAAAAATTCATAGTTTTCATATTTGTCTAGATTCCCTATAAGATGTTATAAACATCCTGAAAATAGGATATTTGTCTTATTCTTTTGGATATTAGCCACAAGTCTTGTACATCACAGGAACTTAAAATATTTTATTGATTACTCCCTAAAAACCAGTTTTATAAGATCCTTAATCCCACCATTTATAAGTTATGTGACCTTGAATAAGATACTTAACTTCTCTGTGCCAGTTTCTTTGCCTATAAGGTGGAAATAATAAATAGCACTTAAATCATGGAGTTAACTAATGAGGATTAAATGAGTTAGCTTTTGGAAGCACTTACAGTATAAATACTTAGTAAATACCACATAAATACTTGTTAAATGCTAAAATGACTCTGGACATTAAAGTACCTATAGATTTTACAGATGAGCTGCTATCCACCTGTACATTTTAAAATCATTCCAAGAAAGTAAACACAAATAAACCTCTTTTTAGAGGTAGGAAAATTTTGTCTTGCTCCAGCACTGCAGTGACATTTTAGAGCAGGGTAATGAAAATGACTTGAGGGTCAAATTCACCACTACCTGTTTTTGTAAGTGAAATTTTATTACAACATAGCCATCTGTATTAGTTTACATAGTATTATCTCTGGCTACTTTTTGCTACAATGGCACAATTAAGCAGATGCAACAGAGACAATATGATTTGCAAAACTAAAATAATAAAAATGACTG
The DNA here is from genome assembly GCF_902686455.1 of Sciurus vulgaris. Lineage (NCBI taxonomy): Eukaryota > Metazoa > Chordata > Mammalia > Rodentia > Sciuridae > Sciurus > Sciurus vulgaris. The sequence continues at coordinate 60,345,306 of NC_136472.1, forward strand.
ATCATTGTTTTTAGTAACTACAAAAAATAATCACTTAACTGCTCTTAGATGCATCACTCACCTCTTGTTCGTTGACTAAAAGCTGGTACACTTTAACTCTGTATTCTCCTTTTTTAAGTGCTCTCCCCAGTCTTATTGTAATCTATAAATTAAAAAAACATTTTTTTAGATATACTGTCTCAGCAGAAAGATAACCCATTCTCACTTCATTGTTGAATTTTGTTTTACAGAAGTCCCTAGATTATGGGTTCTTTGAGAACAGGTATATTTTTTAGCTCTGAATCCCTAGCACCTGGAACAGTAACCGATGCACAGTTAACATTTAACAACTATTTGTTGGATGTATAAAGAAAAAACAATAATCAAAACACCCCAAATAAACATCAAAGAAAAACTACTCTTAAGGTATCTACTTCACCTTACTACGAAGAAGCACAAGGTGTTTCTCAAACCTATTATTTAAAACAGATTCTAATTATTCAATGATTAATCAACCTTATTGTCATCTGAAAATGATGAAAGTGTCTCATTCAGTCGGACGCTCTCAAATTCTTGATTGCTGGCATACACTCGAAAGACCTTGAAGTGAGATGACAAAACTCCAACAAAGGGCTCTAAATGTTGTTTGAAAGCTGCCAGAGTAATTCTTTTATCAACATGAACCATCAACCCTAGGCACAAAAAATCAAAACAAAACAGGAACAAAAATGTAAAAGAAACCTCTATGAGCAGAAATGAAACAGACCATATACTTTTTATTATATACTAATCAGGACAAAGTACCTCTCATACTTTTAGATGATATACTATATTGGATGAATAAAATCAAGGGCACTGAATATATATGACAGCTTTAAATGTTCTGATATATTTAAGTGTTTATTTATTTACTTAATTGCTGAATTCAAAACCAGAGATTCTTTCAAAATACACGTTGCAAGTTCCAGAGAGTAATAGTATAGGTAGGCTTTGACTGGGTTTCACCTGCCTCCTCTGCTTCCCAGCCATGGGATGTGGAACAGGTCATGGGCATTTATACTTTTGTTTTTTCATGAGAAAAATGAAGATAATATTAGTACCTGCCTTGCCATGTAGTGTGAATTCAAAACTCATTCATTTATCGTGCCTTTAGCAGAGTGCCAGGAATTCAGCAAATGCCAGCAACGCTTTTAGATTATGTAGTTCTGGGATTTCTACCAGAAAAAAATTTAAGACTAACATATTAACCACATATTTGGATTGTAACAGAAACTGAATCTGACTGGATCAGAAATTCTTTCTTACCCTGGGTTTCAACTCAAACTCCTTGGTATCATAAATGATTATCTTTGATAGGTTATATTTTTTCTTTTTTTTTGGTACCAAGGATTGAATCCAGGGGACTGGACCAATAAGCCACATCCCCAGCCCCCACCCCCTTTTTTGTATTTTACTTAGAAATAGGGTCTTAATGAGTTGCTTGGCACCTCACCATTCACCTCACCATTGCTGAGGCTGGCTCTGAAATCACAATCCTCCTGTCTCAGCCTCCCGAGCCACTGGGATTACAGGCATATGCCACCACAACCGACTTTGATAGGCTATATTTTTTTCTAGTGCTTAATCATTTCAATCTTTTGTCCCTTATTTTAAAAGCTACTCATGAGGCTATTTCCAGAATGTTCCATTTATCCTGGTCCTCATATTCTAGCAAAAACTTAACTTAGCTATCTCTTTCTCTTCTAATAAGGCAGTGCTAAGTATAAGAACTGCCATGCTGCCTCAGGCCCATGGTCCCTCTACATTCCTGAGACTCCCTTGATGGTAGGTTGTGTTTTGTTTTTTTTTACAAAATCTATGATAAGGGTAAAGGATGAGACCTTAAACCACTCCTGGTTTATATTCCCAGGTCATCCCCACTTGGATATATGAATTTTTTTGAGTGGATTTTTCAAATGAATTAGTGTTCATTGACTATTTCTTGCTTGTGATATAGATACGTCATAGAAAATATGATGACTACAAATTGAAGGAAAATATAAAGGTGATGAACTTTGTTTACTATATGCCTTTTCTTTTCTTTTTTTTTTTCTTCTGTAGTCGGAATTGAACCCAGGGGCATTCTACTACTGAGCTACATCCCCAGCCCTTCATATTTTTTTGAGACAAGGTCTCACAGGACTCAAAACCTGTGATCTTCAGTCTCTTGAGTAGTTGGGATTACAGCTGTGCACCACCATGACCAGCTACTGTGTACCTTATGAGGTAGCCATTTATTTCAGTTTGTTTAAAATGTCAATTTCTAAGCTTTAGGGAGTGTCCATAAATGTTAATAATCTAACTTTTGGCCGGCGAGTTTCTGATAGCCAGCTTGAGGGTAGACAGTAATAGAAAAAATATTTGACTAGATATCAAAAGTCTATGGCTAGCCATGCATGGTGGCACAACAGCTATAATCTCAGTGACTTTGGGGGATGAAGCAGGAAGATAGCAGGTTCACAGCCAGCCTCAGCAACTTAGTAAGGCCCTAAGAAATTAAGCAAGACTCTGTCTCAAAATAAAAAAGAAAGGGCTGGGGATATGGCTCAGTGGTTAAACACCCCTGGGTTCAATCTCTGGTGCCAAAAAGCAGGGGCGGTGCTATGACTAGATTTCAGTTTTGCCACTTTAGTTCTACAAATGGCTGCAGGTAGGGCATCTAATCGCTCAGAGTCTCAGTTTTCCCACAGAATCTTAACATCAGTCTCAAATAGTATTTTTATGACAATAACAATGAGATAATATTGCCATTTTGGTTTCTCACTTAACCTCTAGTAATACTGTATCACAGGAAGATAGAAATGATCTTTGGTTACTGATACAATTCAAAATGGTAATTATAACCAAGTGATTAAAAGGCCTGGCCTGAATGAATTCCTGGTTCCTCTTCATATATTTAACTTTCATAGATTTAACTTTGACTTCATAATTTTTCTGTACTTGAAGTAGATTTATTGTACTATGGGGATTATAGTATTTATATCTCATTTGGGTCAATACAAATTGCTAAGCATAGCCCTGGCCAAGAATTGCTAATTTATTGGCTACAATTATTTTAGTTTTAGAGATGACACTTTTTGTCTACCCCTAAAAAAGACAGAAGAATTCAATCTCTTTATAACATAACCTCAAAGTATCTTCAGGGTTTTCTTCTTCTTTTTTTAATATCTATTTCTTGAATGAGGAAAACTGTACATAAATGTTTCAGTAAAAATGTACTACAATCATAATTTTAGTACGTTGGACCTTCTGTTTATATATAGGGCCTAGAGAAAACTAGATCCCACCAGTAAAGTATTTCCACAGAATGGTTTACAGAAACTCCCTAAACAATTCCCAGGTCATAACTGACAGCTTAAAGACCTGTTTGATTATTACCTAAGTGAAATGCCTATATTGCATACAATATATCACTCTTTGGGTATCAAGTTCTTTGTCTACCTGTTATACCTGGCCATTTTGTCTCTGTGAGGAATCTGTACTATTACTTGCTGCTCACACATTTTCCTATGTACCTACTTTCAGATCATTGAGGAACTATGATGAACTGGGCTTAGTACCCACTCTGAAAAACCTGGCTCCTGGTTATTATCTCTCTTCCCCTTTCTCTGAACCAGTTTCTGAACACAAAAAGGCATTTTAAAGGGTTTTCCTTTTCGAACAAACTTTCTGTATGGTTTCTGAAACCCTATATAAACTGTAGCAGCTGGTGTCTCTTCATTATATTTATTATTTCAATGAATACTGGTAAATTAGCCTTGTATGAATTTCCAAAAAGGTTAAAATAGCCAGTGATGTCCCTTTTAAAGAGTTTATCAGCTGGGCACAATAGTACATGCCAATCCTAGTAACTAGGGGATGCTGAGGCAGGAGAATTGCAAGTTTGAGGCCAGTCCTAGCAATTTACCAAGACTCAGGAAAAAAAAAAGGGGGGGGGGGAGTGCCTGAGGATATAGCTCAGTGGTAAAGTGCTCCTGGGTTTAATCCCTAGTATAAGGAAAATAAAAAGGTTTATGATGGGAATGGGACATTTCAAACTTTGTATTTCCAACTGAATTCTTCCTAAGCCTGAAATAATCATCCAAATTTTCTGCAAATCATTCTAAAACAGACCATTTAAAAGAACAATCTTTTCCTAAAGAGGAGCTAATTTTAATTTTTCCAGTGTCTTTGTCTACTATGCTAAGAAAGCAAAGCAGCCATGGCTATTTTTCCACTACTATGATGTAAGAAAAGTAACAGTGGTAGCAGTTATGGGGTGGTGGCTCATAATCAGTATACCAGCATCTGATTCTACCACTGCCAATATACAAGTTGTGTGATCTCGAGCAAACTATTTTAACCTGTTTGAGCTAGTTACTGTCTAATGGTAACAATTTTACACAGCTGTTAAGAGAATTAAAATGCAATAATGCTGAGGAGCCTGATGAAGTAAAAGCTCCATAGAAACAAAGTGTTATTATAGTATGATTTCTGTCTCCATTTTGCCTTACCAATCCACATTCCCACACCTGACTCGCTCAAAGTTGTATGTATGGATGTTACATGATTCCAGTGTTATTTGGACATAAATAACCAAAAGCACAAATTTATGTGCCTTTAGTACTGATTTTATAATTTCTACCACTTCAAGAATCATACCACTATGCACACACACATATTGTATGTATGTATGTGTGTGTGTATATATATATATTTTTTTTTTGGTTGGTTGTACACTTCTTCCCTGGGTAGGTGCAGCATAAGGCCACACCTTAGTTGTCTGTACTTCTAATAGCTATGCAGGTATCTAGAATGAATTCAGGAAACAACAAAAGGGGTGGGGTGGGTAGATGAATGGATGTAAAAGCGGGGTTCTCTCCCAAAGGTAAAAGCATGTGCATTCAATTAGAAGCCTTACATTCTAGTAATAGTCCCACTACTCACTAGTTATGTATGTACTTTCGAGCAAGTTATCCATCCTCTGAGAGCTTCGGTTTTCTTATTTGTCAAATAAGGATATCGAAGTCTTAATTTCAGAGGAAATTTAAAGGAGAAAAAGCATTCAGAAAACGATTTCTCTTTTACATTTGAAAAAAAAAATTGTACCTTGAACTTTGTTGTGTTGCTAATTCTTTGGCTAGTTTTAGTCTGAGGTTCTTTAAAAGTTCTTTTCAAATGTTTTTTTTTAGAAGTCTCACAGAATGCTATATATTCATGTTTCTGTTGTTACTGCTTGTCTCACATGCCCACACTGGCAGATCTCTTTCATCTTTTTGGGATTTACACAATTCAGAGCTTCTAGTTTGTACTTTGCCTGACTTTCTCACTTAATTACAGATTTTTAGGGGTGAGGGAAAGTTGTTTGCAATGGGGATAGAGAGACAAGAGAGAATGCACAAATAAATTCTCCTGGGGCCAGGTATGGTGGTGCTTGCCTGTAATTCCAGGGGTCTGGGAGTCAAAGCCAGCTTCAGCAACTTAGTGAGGCCCTAATCAACTTAATGAGAGCTGTCTCAGAATAAAAAATAAAAAGTGCTGGGGATGTGGCTTAGTGGTTAAGCGCTCCTGGGTCCAATCCCCAGTACCAAAAAAATAAAATAAAAATTCCTAGACACCAAACATCAAATTTTCTAAAGCATCTGGGTTCTTTTTTTTTTTTCTTTTTGGTGGGGGGGGGGAGTCAGATAGCATTTATTTTTTAAACTATTCCTCATTTTTTTAACTTGTTATTTTTTATCATTATTCTTTCCTAATATTGAATAACTTTTGTAAAAAAAAATTCACCAGAGTTGACATAATTATTGACTAATGTATTGACTGAAGAGGTCTAAAAACAGGTGTGTGCCACCATGACTGGCTAGTACCCAATTCTTAACTAAAAACTGTAATGAAATGAGAAAAAAGTTGATGCTGTTTCAAAGAGCCTTTCCTTCTGAAGTACATACATTTATGTCCTTCCCCAGAGCCTTCGTCTGCAGCATAGGGATCTGCTTTGAAATACATGTACTGCAATTCTCCCCTACTTTTGCCACTCTCATCATATTCACTATCAGTTCCAGAGTCTTCTTCTGCTGTATCCCATGTCTCTTTTTTCCCTTCATTTGCTTTAGTTCTTCTGCTACTTGTGATACTGTGAGAGTCAAGTCCATTAGCCAAAGGGATCTGAGCATTATCTGCATTGCACAAAGTATCACTGCTATGACTGGAGCTAAGAATATCACTGTCCACTGAACTTGTACTCCTGTCATTATTCACATCTGAGTCCGATCGTTCTTCGGACTGAAAATTTTCTGGGTCAGAAGTCTGGATGTGCTGTTCAAGTTCTCTATTATCCACTGATGCTGAAGAGTCCCTCTCATTTAGAGGTGATTCGATGTTTTCAAAGTCACTTGTCTCAGTACTTTTGCTGCTGTCCCCGTTATCTCCATCCTGCTGTTGCTGCAGCGATAAGCTTTTGAGTTTTTCAGTGCTTTCTTCCAGAATAGCTTCCACAGACTTTAGGCTCCCTACAGGTCCTGTGACTCTTTCACAATCTTCATCCACATTACCAGAATCGCCTCCAGCTTTCTGGTATGCTGTCCTTTTGGAATAAGATCCTGGGGATTGTTCAGGTAGCAAAACAAATAACCTAATTGTATTTGCGTGTCGATCCAGGAGTTTCCATAAATGAGAGTCCGTAAAGGCCATTTGATAATCCAAAGTCTCCGAACTTTCAACGAACACCTAAATAGTAAGTTGAAGAGTTATAATGTATTATGTGAATTATATTTTTGTTCATCATTAGAATAACATTAACATAAAGCCGTGCATAAACAGTGCATTGTTTTGGAGACTAAATTAAGCTCGCTGGTCTTTGCAACTAGCCATAAAACTATGCCAAGATGGGCAGACACGGACAGACACAAACACGTACACATTCTTTACTGGCTGCCCATTTTTAGAAACTTTTTACATAATAAATGCTGCCTATTAAGAAGTCAAAGTTTAGCATAAATATAGATAAGAAACATATATAAATCCAAATTTTAGAGACATCTATGGGCAAATGATCTGGTTTTACAACAAATAAAGTGCAAGGAAGCAAACATAAACACAGGGAAATCCATAGCTCAAGAAATACATTATGTCTTAAGAAATACATTATAAACTTTGTTTCCCAATATTTCCCTATATTTGAAAAAAATTTTATAAGATAATCACAGAAACTGGAACATGGTCTAGATACTGTTCAAAACATTTAAACGTTTTTTAGGTATATAATGTAATTATAGTTAATTTTTAAACAGAGTTCTCATCCTGTAGAGATACATGTTCATGATGCAGAGGATGTTTTTCAAATAATTTGGAGGAAGTGAGTAGTTAAATACAGATGAAACAAGAGTTGATAACTGTAAAAATTGTGTGATGGGAACATGGATGGTCATTACTTTGGTCTCTCTGCTTTTGTGCATGTTTGAAATTTTCCATAACAAAAAATTTTAAAAAAAGGAAATGCACATACACAAAATTGGCAATTATCAATAGTATGATTTTTGCATTAAACTAACTCTATTACTTAATAAATGTTACAAATCAGAACTACTTGATAATCTTTTTTAAAAAAGACACATCCACAGAAAAGTATTAGAATGGAGGTGAATGAAAATTACACTTAAAAATACTGAAAATGGTTAAGTGAGATATAAGACTTAAGCTGCACTAAGATGAATGAGACTGGAAAAGGTGATAAATAAAAGATGGCAAACAAAAAATTTGGACACAATTTATCTAGCATGAAACAATGACATTAGCAACAAATACATATGGAAAATGATAAATAATGAAACAAACGATATCAAGAGATACAAGAAGATGAAGATGAACTTTCTTCTTTCCAACAAAGATAAATGAGTAGGCAAAGGGTAAATCCAAAACTGTATACTAGGCTTGCCTTTAACCTTCGGTAAAAAGAACTACCTTTATGGGAGAAGCTCAAAGATGAACAAAATTGAGAAGACCTAATCATTGTAGGTAGATTCAGTAATGAAGCATTCACCAAAGAGGGAAGATGAATCTGAGGCTTGAAAAACAAATGTAGAGAGAAGAAATAACATTCCAGGTGGTGGGGCACACAAAGAAGACACACAGAAAGACTGATGCAGAGAGAGAAAGAAGCCTAATCTGACCTGACTACCAAGGAATGTAATTATTGGGAAAAAGTGCAAATTTTAAAGGTCAGTTTCAAACAAATGATGGACAGCTCTAGAGGCCAACTGTGTAACACTGAACTTCATTTCATTTATTATTAGCAAAGAAAATAGTAATTAAAAAAAAAAAAAAAAAAAAGAACATACCTTGTTACTTCTAAAAAAACCTTCAGCTTTCAGGGTTTTACTGGGCACACTGAGAAGACGCAAATCATTATAGCAGCGTTCCAGTACTATTCTCATGGTCTCAGCAGGTAAATGGATGGCCTACAATGAAAGTATTTTAATAAAAAAGTACTCATTCAAAAGTACTTCTGTGCTTGATGTAGAAATATGAGAAACAAGACACTGCTGAGTTCTTAAAAATATCAGAGAAAATTATAAGAAAAATAATTTTAGCAAAGTTTTTAAAAATTTTGGAGAATCTAAGGAAAAAATATCAGTCACATCCATTAATTAAGATATAAATTAGGAAACCAAATATCTCTTGTTCTAAAACTATTTTAAAGGTAGGAGTTTTCTGCTAAAGATTCTACTTCTCTTAAACTTGTCATGTAGAGGAAGTGATGTGATTTCAAAGGAAATGAGTAACCGACTTTGAGAGTTGATATCAAACCAACAGTTAAAATGCCTTGGTTTTTTGATGGGTTCTGCTATATATTGTGAGTGAATTAATATTTCTACTAAATCAGTTTTAATTTGTTTAAAGTGAGATTAAATTGATACCAAGTTATTCTGAAGTTCTACATCCTTAATTTTGAGTCATTTTATCAATTTCATATGAAATGAGCGAATAAAAATAATTTAAAAACTATTTGTTTTCAATACAACTAATGGTGTCAGTTATGAACACCTAATTCTCAGGTAGCCTACTTATACTTTAAAATAGTATATTTGTGTGGGGTGCAGTGGCACACACCTGTAATTCCAGCAGCTGAGTAGGAAGATCACAAGTTCTAGACTAGTCTCAGCAATTTACTGAGATCCTGTCTCAAGATAAAAATTAAAAAGGCCGGGGGGTGGGGGCGTATCTCAGTGGTAAAGCACCCCTGTATACAATCCCCAGTATTGGATAACAAAAACACCACCACAAACAAACAAAACAAAAGCCCCCGATATTTGCTGGTACAATATCTTGTACATTTCTTTTCTTTCTTATTTTTGGGTACTGGGGATTGAATCCAGGGGTACATAACCACTGACAACATCCCCAGTCCTACTTTCTATTTTATTTATAGATAGGGTCTCACTGAGTTACTTAGGGCCTTGCTAAGTTGCTGATCCTTTCCCCTTAGCCTCTAGAGCTGCTGGGATTATAGGCATGCGCCACCATGCCCAACTCCATTTATTTTCTAAACATATTTTTCCTAACGAAGTTATGAGCTTCATCAAGGAAGGGACTGGTACTTTGTGTGTGTGTGTGTGTGTGTGTGTGTGTGTGTGTATGTCTCCTATCTGAGTGCTTATACTGTAGATTGAACTGAAATTCTTTACATCTGGCATTTGTACTTTTTAAATGAAGAGCAATTATATTAATATAGTATGTATTTATTAGCAATTTAATCATAAAATATAATTTTGCAACATGATTTGTTTCCTGAGTATTATTACTTTGGTAAAAGTGTTAGAAGTCACTGTTTTGTATTTAACAAAATAATAGCCACCAATTCTTATTATATATTTAATATTTTTTCATACGAAGCACTTGTTTTTTAATGTTTATAATAACCCTGTCCCACAGGTATTAAAACTCCCAAATAATTAGCTAAAAGAAGACTACCATATGATACATAGCTGAAAACTACTCTCAACTTCCTGATTTCCAATTATTGAATAATTTTCACTACACTGAGAGTTCTTATCCTGGAGTTTGAGAACCCTGTAAAATTTTGCCTGTTTGTGTGCTCAAGGTTCTATAACGTATACGATCCTTGAAAGGATAGTAACCATACGTCTGAAGTAGACCAGCCCATTTTCCCAAGAAAATTTGGATGTTTCCATCATCATATTTTTCCAGTCCCAAAATTCAGAAATTAGCCTATGTTCTCTAATACTAACTTGCATAATGGGGCCAATGTTTCACTCATCCCTTCTCTGTCAAGCCTGCTTCCCCACTTCACTCCTCTAATTGCTATTAATGTATCACTGTTTCTGTCACTGAAGTTTGAATTCTCTCAGAGTCATCTGTGCTCCTGTTTTATGTCAACCTTCACCAATTACAGGTCCTACAGAATCTATTTATATAATCACTCTCACAATCTATCACAAGTTATACTTTTTTTCATTTCCAGCCATATGCCTTCATCTGAATTAGTTCAATAGCCTCCTCATTTCCCATTCCCAACTCTCCTTCAATCCATCTGGACTACCAGTCTAGTGTCACCAGACTTTTCAATCTATAACACAGATCTGTTCACACTACTTCTGTACTTAACAAAAGAAAATAAATACTCTATTCCCTACTGCCTACATCAAAAGAGAGCCCAAACTTTTGCTATTTAAAGCCTCCCATAAAATAAACTGAATTTAGATCTCCAGGTCTGTTTCACAATGATTCACCCAAAGTTTACAAGTGCTAGTTATGTGCATTTGCCTCTTGCTTTCTTGCCTCCACACTTTGCTCAATCTGTTCCTTCTTTCTGAAATGTCCTTTCCTTCTACAGTTGTGTCCTAACTATAAAAATTGTCTCTCAAGGTAGAGCCTACATTTCACTTATAACTATCCCACAATGCCTTGTAAATAGTAGGCCCTCAAAAATAGTCACTGACCAATTTGAAAACTTACCTTTGAAATTAGCTGTTTGAACTCTGTAACTGTCTGATTTAAGTAAGCACGAACAGTTATAGGAGCAGCTACAGTTTCTGCCTTTAGATCAACAACATGAACTTTCACCATCACTTCTGTCACATTTGAAGACATAAAAACATAATTGGAGGTTATTTTTTTAAATCTATGGCATATGAGCATTGCATTCTTAATGTGTTTCTAATAGATGTGTGCTTCTAACACTGTTTCTAATATCTAAAAAGAGAGTATTTTCTAGTTACCAATATGTAAATGTACATTATACACATAACATGTTAAAAACTTCTTCACAATTTATCACAACACAAGCAAAGAGACACAAGGAAATGAGGTTAATTAAAAAGTTCTCCCAGATTGCTTTAAAAAATAGCAATCTTCACTAGGAAGTATTAGTTTTGTCCTGTGCACTACACATTACCTGCAAAAGTAAAAATGTGATTTTTAAAAATACATGTCTTTGTTTCCTTCTAAAATATAACACTACTGGTCAAATTTATTAAGCACATTAAAAATACAAATCTAAAGTTCCAAATATAGAACAAAACCACAACACTAAATAAATATAAATATCTAGAGACTGCAAAACAAATACTAAGGGGGACATGTATAGAATCCCAATTGCTTTTAAACAGTTTTCATTAAACCATTAGACTTTGCTCATAACGAAAGTCTTCCTCTCCTCTCTTTGTTTCTCCTCTATATCCCACAGAAAATTCTACACAAAAACTAGTCTGATTTATTTATTTTGTCACTTAAATCCTTCACATTACATTTTAAACTTGCCTTTTGTTTTTAGGTGATTACGTTTATAACTAAACTTTTATTCCCTTGAAACATAAATGATCTTCAAGTACTGCATTTAATAGTTATTCTGTTTTAACCTCACATGTCAATGCTTAGATTTTTCTCCATGTTGCTAAATCTAAATGATAAAATATTCTGCTAAGATCCTGATAATTAATGAATAATGGAAATTACTTCATACATCTTATAATTCATAGTTACATTTACACTTTCCTTTTAATTGACTTCATTTCTGACTCATGTTATTCTTTAATTACATCCTTTTTCTATCTTGTTCAGAAAGTTCTTCAGAGGAATGCTATAGTAAGAGCAGAGTTCAACTGCAAAAGGCACCAAGTTTCCAAAAATGAAATTTTCCCACTTGAGAGAAATATCAGCTCCATGGAAAAATATTACACTTAATGTACTTTGGAAAGAAGAGCCTTCATAAAACAGGAAGGCCTGTGGGATTCACAGAGTAACAGAATATTAAAGGGCAGAATAAGGTTTCTAAGTTCAACTTTCAGGAATAAAAAGTAAAGAAAATAAATCTGAATTTTGACTTACCACTGATGGAAGGGAGTTAAGAGTCAAGATACGATAGTAAGAATTTTGTAAAATTATTTAAATGCTTGGATTTTTCCTATTTATTATGGTTTACATACAGTTTTCTAGTAAGAAAACTCTGGAAATGAGAAAGACCATGTAACTCTTCAGGGACTACTCTGGAGAAACTAAAGGCATTGCATTTTGCTTTCCAAGTCAGTCTCAAAGAAAAGAGCAAATGTACTGAGGGAATATGACCGATTTCATGAAGAGAGCAAAAAGCCCCTACGATCTGTAGAAGTAGAGATTAGAGAAAACTGCAAATGTTGACAGTGACAGGGTTAGGAATCCACCTCCTCCAAAGAGACCGTAAAAACAATCTACTTCTTGGACTTTCTGGCAGCAAACTTTTTTGCAGCAAGAAGAGAGGTCAAGGTGAGAGGAACAGCGAGATCCTCCTAAGAGGTTAGCTGATAATTTCAGAAGATTATGGCACACAGGATTATTCAGTACCAAATGATTCGGTACTACAGAGCAGAGAAAAATCCCACTGCAGACTTCTTGTTGCTGTTGTTCATTTCCAAGATTTTTGCTAACTACTTCAATTATTCTATATGTTAAAAATATATTTTAAAGTTTAAATATATACATTTCTAAAAACAGAACATTTTCTTATGGAAATTTTAAATCCAGTACAACTAAAATAAGCATAAAATTGCTTACCTCCAGGTTTGTAAGACTGGAAAACTTGATCAGGCTTTCTTGTCTCCAAAAGTAGGTCAAACATATATGTTGATTTGACTCCACCTAGAAGAAGTCCCATTGGTGTATCTTCTTCTCCTTCATATGATCGTTCTAGATAATCATGAAACTCATCATATTTCACAAGGCGACAGCAATCCAGGGGTATTACCTCTTCTAAATCCATCATCTAAAAGAAAACACCCAAGAAAGAAAAAAGGAAAAAAGTGTTTTAATTTTGTATGTAACAGTCATATTAATTAGTTGATAGTCCCAACAAACAATAAAAACCTGTATGTATTTATGATTTGAATCAAAGACATCAAAGCTATGGAGACAACTTAAATGTGATTTTTAAATGACCATGTTTCAAATCATGTACTATGCACTAATATATTTCAAAGACTTTTATTTATTCATTAACTTTGAGAAAAAGGACAACGAAGTTTTATTGCTTTGCTAGCAAAGAAGAAACACAGGGGACTCCTGTCCTAGAATCTATAATTCTCCTCATCAGGCAAAACAGGGTTATTATTTTTTAATTGTTATTATTACTTTTTTTTTTTCCAGAGCCAATGACAAAACTCAGGGCCTTGAGCAAGCCAGGTAAGTACTCTGCCAGTGAGCTAAATCCCCAACCTTTGAACAAAGGGTTTTTAAAGAGGTGATTGAAAGGCTACATTCCAGGTGTGCCCTCAATAAAGATTTCTTTTTATATGGAAAAATTAACATTCTAAACTTTAGATGGACTCAAAATCAATATGTTACAATCTATTGTCTAGCAATATCCTACTAAAGACAGGAGAACAGCATATTTCTTAAAGCCATAAAGATTATGGCTTTTATTTTTTCCGAGTGCTACCCCCATTCTTCTATGGACGTACCCCTTACTATCAGTCTCCAGAGTACCTACAAAGCATGACATGAGAATTGCATTTACAGATTTCCCTCTAGCTCATGTCACTAGTAGATAATGTACCCTGGAGGTAACACCTCTTGAATGGAAAACGAGTCTTCTGGAGAAACACAGTAGGACTGCTAAGAAGTATTCAATGTCCATTAAGGGTTGTGATTATGATTTTAAAGGAGGATCTGAAAGCCTTAGTGTGTACCCCTTGATCTCTATTCACCACCTCCCATCCCCAGAGAGGAAGCTCTATTTTGGCTATATAAGATTGACCTCTCTTTTGTTTGCTCCTTTGTGAACATTTCCTTCCTACTTTCAAGATAGTTTTTTTCTTCCTGCATTCAAAACAGATGGAATATCAACTACCATTACTTCTATATCACTGATTGACCTTACTATGTAAAACTGTTTTGTTGTTAAGACATTTTTTTCCACTTTAGTCTAATTTGGTTTTACCACTGTTTTGCAGGAATGATGCTTAAGTCCAATACCAGGTTTAAAGGTTTTCACTACAATGAGGTAAATCCAGAGTCATCCATTCATCTTACTGTTTGTTCCTTCACTTATTCACTTACATACCCTCTCAATTTGGACTCTCCTATATACCTGGTATTAGAAATGTAACAGTGGGCAAAACCAGAATGCTATTCACCCTTCAAGTCTAGAGAAGAACAGTAATAATTAATTAAAATAGCCACACAACAAAATGTAAAATTTCAACACTGGTTAAGTGCTATATAAGATCAGGTACATAGTACAAACAGTTCTTAAATTTAATATGCCTAAGAATCACTTGTGATACTTGTCCAAAATGCATTATTCCCAAGCTCAAACATAAAAATTCTGATTCATTTGTATAAATTAGCATTTTAATAACAACATTATTCTTATTGTGATTCTGGTACAGGCTGTGCTGGTTCACACTTTGAGAAACAGTGTTAGCTCTCTTGTGAGCTATTTTTAGTTGTCTAACTGATCGTATAAATGAAATATACAAAATGATAAAGTATATAATTTTTTCTCTAGGTAATGAATGCCTAATTTTAGTTAAGTTCTATTCAGTTTTGAAGAAAAAGGGAAATTTTTCATTTGTCAAGAACCACAAATGATATTTGGAATGATCTGGTGAAAGAGTGCTTCTTTATTTGCCTTTTCAACCCTTCCAGTAACTTCGGTAATTCTTAGAACAAAATGCAGTATCATTCTCCTACGAAGTCTCTATAATTTATTTTAGGTTAGTCTATGTTCTAATTCAAGATAACATAAACACAATACTCCTTTTTTCTGTTTCTTGAACATGCCAAGCACTGCTTTACCTCAGAGCTTTATGT
This sequence comes from Sciurus vulgaris, assembly GCF_902686455.1. Classification (NCBI taxonomy): domain Eukaryota; kingdom Metazoa; phylum Chordata; class Mammalia; order Rodentia; family Sciuridae; genus Sciurus; species Sciurus vulgaris. The sequence continues at coordinate 60,360,606 of NC_136472.1, forward strand.
ATGCTGTCCTCTCTACTTCAAATATTGTTCCCCAAGTTTCCCTATCCTGGTTAAGGTCTTAGAATAAACTACTTCAATATACTACTGAGTTAGTTTATAGCATCTAAAAAATAAAATCAATGCAAATTTGGATGTTAAAAACTATTTTTTCTAATGTGTTATATACTCCATGAGGGCAGTAATCATCTCTTCATTCTAGTATCTCTAATACCTCATATAGTAGTTACTTAATAAATATCTGCTAAATAACTGGAAAGAACAAATAAATATTTTGTTTCTAATTCTAATTAACTGGCTTTCAGAATGAGGAAATTTTTTTTGGTGGTGGTACTGGGGATTGAACCCAGGTCATGTGCTTGTGACGCAAGCACTCTACCAAGTTATATCCCCAGTTCTCAGAGTGAAGAAATTCTCAAAATCAACCAAGTATATGTTCCAAAGAAGATTAAGAGACAAGCAAATTAACAGGCTGTTGAATTTATTGTAAGAGTTTATATTATTATTAACTATAATGAAAATTTGGGTTATATAACTTGATCAATAATTAAATGCTATGAATAGTAAATAATAATTATTTAAAATGCAAAATACAAAAAGATAAATAAATGCAATTAAACATACCTTATAAGCCATTTCTACTGCTTCCTTTAATGTCTTGTCCTTATGAACCTCCAATTTATTTTCCATCATTACTTGTTTTATAGGATGTGAACAAAATAATTTTATCTAGAAAATGTAAAATATCATTAGCTTAGGAGGTCAAGAGTCAAGGTTTAATTTTTTTGTAGATAGTATTTTTCCTAATTGTCAAAATACTGTCATTTAAAAGAAAATCTAAATCTAATTGGGCTCATTCTCTTTATAACTATACTTTTCACTAATTGTTAGTGACTATGTATTTTTTTTTTCACTCTAGAGACAGGGTCTTGCTGAGTTCCTTAGAGCCTTGCTAAATTGTTGAGACTGGTCTTGAACTTGTACTCCTCCTGCTTCAACCTACCAAGTCACTGGGATTACAAGTGTATGCCACTGTGCCCAGCTGAGACTGTCTTAAAAGAATTAAAAAAGTTAATTTTAAACAACTCTATGCTTCTTTGTAAGCATATATCATAATTTATGTAATCATTCCCCTAATGATAAACGTTCAGGTTGTTTCCAGTTTTCCTCTATGATAAATGTTCAAGGTGTTTCCAATTTTGGAAAATACTGAGATGAATATGCTTCCAGTCAAGAAATATCCTTTTATTAGGTAATATTTCTATAAGAAAAATTATATAAAAGAATATGAATTTGCTTAAGGTTTTTTGATAAATACTACTCATTTTCTATTAAGAAAGGTTTTAACAATTGAGTATCAGGATATGAGAATGCCTACCTCACTGCAGCTTTACCAGGACCAAGCACTATCACCATGTTACTGGGTTTATATATCAAATCAAATCAATTTTAGTTCTGTAGTAAAGCTGGTACACTACTTAATGATCAAGATTGTATAACTACAGAATCAACCAAATGAGTTAGTTATGAGAATAGAAGTAAATTTAAGTAACACTTCTCAGTTAGAAGTAAATCAATGGAATCTAACCTTGCATGTATTACGTTCAATTTCTCGTTGCCTCTTCTCTTGTTCTTCCAATTCTCTCTCTCTCTGCACCAAATTTTTAATATGTTCTGGGTATTCATCCACTTCTAGAAATTCTATCAGTAATAAAAACAGGGTAAGACCATGTCACTGAAATTGGGATTCTTTTATTCATGCTGTTCTACTATGCTCCCTGGCATATCCTGTTACTCTGTACTTACAGAAATATATTTCAGTTACATTCTTTTGTCAGCTTGAAACATGGGATTCTTCTAGGCAAAGATGAAGAGGTATTGCTAGTCAGGTCTCATATTTTAAAAAGCCATATATTCATTGAAAATGGCTTCTGACTCCAGGAGACCTTAAGTATGTAGACTATGTAGAGTAAAAAAGTTCTCTAAAACTCAAAAACAAAACCATTTCTGATATCAAATTGTGCCATCACCATCAAATTGTGTGACTGTGGGCAAGTTTACTTCTCCAGACTCAGGTTTCTTTAGCTTATTCATAGCCTCTACCCACACAATTAAATGATGGGGATAAAATAAAATTTGATAAATGCTACTGCTATTGTAGTATTTGCTACTACTACAAATGCTACTTGTTATTTATTCTGCAATAATATTATCTTTCCTTTGTTCCTGAAGTAATCTTTTAGTTGCTTTCTAACCAAACAAGGCTGGTTGAATGACCAAACTGAAAACTTCATCTATTACATTCCTCTCTGCATACTGTAATTTGAAAAAAAAAAAAAAAAAAAAAAAAGTGACTATCATTTCTGAAGCTACTTTTAACCAGTTAAAAGAAAAGAGTACATGCAAAATATTATCAAGACCTACATACAAGTTATTATTATTATTTGCAGTGCTAGGGATTGAACCCAGGGCTTTGACTGAGCTATATCCCCAGTGCCATACGAATTATTTTTAAGAAAGCTTTTTAATGATTTTAACTTCACATGTGACTCAAAGTAATACAAGTAACAATATGATATTTAAGACATAATTTAATAGAGTCAATGGTTGGCATTAAATAGAACTAATATGAAAAGGATCATGTCTCTGTAAAAGATAAAAAATGCAATGGTTTCAGAAATGAGTTACGAATTAAAAATTATTCACTAAATATCATACAGCGCCCTCTGGTGCTTTACGACAAAACCAGAGGTTGGGAGTAAAGGCTGGGTCTGCACAGGATACAAAATTTACAACCCTGGGTCTATATTAAATTACTGAACAGTTACTGTATAACAGCTCCTAGAATATACTTTTGGTAAAAAATGATTAAGTTCTAAGTCCTCTATCAACTGACTCCACAATCTGATGAAAGTTTACAAAAACATGAACAAAAACATTATAATGTTAACAAGTTACTACTAACTTGTTGTTGTTAAGTTTCTGAACAAAAAAGTATGTTGAAGTCAAAGACAGTGATTTATGTTTTTTTTTTTCTTTTTTCTTTTTTTTTTTATTGTAAACAAATGGGATACATGTTGTTTCTCTGTTTGTACATGGCGTAAAGGCATACCATTTGTGTAATCATAAATTTACATAGAGTAATGTTGTTTGATTCATTCTGTTGTTTTTAATTATAAAATGAATGTGGGCAAACACACCATCTCTACATGTTCACACACAACCCTGTTAACAATTCTGCATGAATCAGTCAAAATCAGCAAGAAAAAATAAGAATTGTAATTTTAAAAGCCATTATTACCAAAAAGTAAAAATAAAATATGCTTAATATTTAGGATTATTTCTGGGATTCTTACTAAAATTAAAATGTAATAAAGGATTTATATTAGATTCATATAAACTTACTTGCTTTTTTAATAAAATATCATAGATATTTAACTCTAGTTCCTAAAATGTTTCTAGTGTTTCAGGTTATGGAAAGACCCCATTCAAAGTATTATTTACATACTAACACACCCCAAAGTCTTGAAATTGAGGAAAATAATGGCCACATTTGAGTTTTTATTGCATGTCAGATATGATGCTAAATTCCTAAAATGTTATTTCATTTTTATAACAACCATAAAAAAATACTAGTATTAACCCATTTTACATTTTACAGATGTGTAAAGAAAGAGTTAGAATGGTTCAATAACTTGCTCTAGGACATGCAGCTGGTGAGTTTTGATGGCTATACAGGGCTGGGATTATTATCACTATACCTAAGTGCACATAATTCAACTTACTTCAAATAAATATCCAATTTATTTAAGGAATAATAAGTGTTACTTGTTTCTTAGTGTACTAAAAAACATTTCAACCTTATCCCAAGTTTTTTACCACTAAATTTGTAAGTCTTATAATTCTTTCAAGTATTAAAAAATCCAATTGTTCTATCATTTAAAAATGGTTATGTGGGTTTGCAAAACTTAAACAAATTTAAAATCAAATAAAATCAAATAACTGTAAGTTAACATACTTGCATTTCTTGTTGGATCCTTCAGTCTATAAATCAGCATATATGCATTTGTGGAACTAGCAGAAACATAAAAAAGATTAACAGGGACAAAAAGTAAAGATTCCATTTTCAAGCAACAAATATTCATTTAAAATTGTGGGTTTTTAAATTTCAAACAATCACAAAGCCACACCACTGTTTAGATATATTAAAGTTTAAAATATTCCAGAAAGAAGAAAATCTACATTTTTTTAAAATGACACATGATGGAAAAATTCTTTATCTCCTCTTGGTAACACAGTAAAATGTTCAACAAAGCCATGTACTGACATGAGAACTGTCAGAAATCAGCACATTTTTTCCTGGAAGGGGCCGGAAAGAAAACCCCTTAGGCTTTGTAGGCCAGATGGTCTGTTGCAACTACTCAATTATATTCTTGTAGTATGAAAGCAACAATACAACATAAACACAAGACTATGTCAGTATTCTAATAAAACTTTATTTCCAAAACCTGGAGACAGGTTGGATTTGGCCCATGTATGGTTTGCAACCTGGGGGTTAACATCTGAGGATAAAAAACACAGAGAAGCTAGATTTAATTCAAACTTATAAACACTAAAAATTACCTTGCAAAAGCACTGGAATAATATCCTCTGCTTCCTGAAGATCCACCATGTGTTTTCTTAATGTCTTCTTGTGTTATCTAAAAAGTTGTTATATTGTTTTGTAAAATCTATGGCACCACTAAATTAAGGCCAATATGTAATCCAAACTTTTAACTACAGGTCTAAATGCTATACAAGATCCTGAAAATGGACTACAAAGATATACTAATTCAAACAAATGTAATGATAATTAGTGGCTGCTTACCAGCCAGTCAGTTCCAGTGTTCCTAATGACACATGAAGGAGCACATATGAGGGCTCAGGGCAAGAGGAAAATTGATGGTCTATCTTGGGAAACACTCACCAAGATAAAACAAAGAACTACGATAAGCAAAAGCAAGAAATTCACTGAAAACGAAAGACTTATTTTGAAGTGGATCATGAGAAACATCACTATACAGACACTTCCATTTTATATAAACTCTACTCCTGTCTTTCGATAATCTGAAAGGACACCTCCTTACCCGGCTAACATGTTGATCATTGAAGCTGTACCACTGCTCATCACTGAATGACTTTATACAAGCATAATAATGACCACCAGCAGCACTCCCCGAATGAACCATAACAGAGAAGAGCTCATAGATCAAGGAATTCTGAGGAGAAAAAAACAAAAGTAATTCAGAGGAGAGGAAAACCACGAAACCCTTATTTGACTATTTCCTATTCTCTAGTAACACAAAACAAAGTACCATGTTAGTTGTCCTACCTATTACAGGTTAATTTTTCTCTAAGATAAAATTAAAATGGTAAGTCACCAAAAACTTTTATATATCACAAGTTTCACTCAGAGTATTTCTTCACATTTTAATTTTGCGATAACCTTTGGAACTATATCTATAAATATAAATTTACACAAAAACTAAAGAACATCCTGAAATTTAGAAGCACAAGCTAAGTGCAACACTTTTTTTAAACATGCACAGTGAACATCAAGAAATCTCATATGAAATGTTTTTTTTATCCAAATAAGATTCTATTTCCTTTACAAAAGAGCTGAGAGCTGTAATTATTTGCAACATCTTCTAATGTACTTATGTAATATCTGTGATAGAATGATCTGTTGACATCTCTCCCTTATGTTAAGAATGAATCCTGAATTCTACTGTATCTATAATAAATTAAAACTATTTCTAAATAATGCCTTCTTTGGTAAACAATTCTTCACTGGAACGAAATAGACAATTGTTGAAGTTGTTTCTGAAAGAAAATTGGAATAAAAAGATTTATTTTAAAAAGAGGTGATTTACAAATGAATTGTCTCATATTTATGGTTATCTTTTCTTTCAGCAGCTGGGATACTTTACACGTCCTAAGACAGCTGGAGATACTAGAGATCTTGCAGACCATTAATTCTATTACAAAAAGGACAGGGAAGAAGATGGAAATAAAAAGAATGTAAGAAGGTTAAAAAGGCAGTTTGATAAGAGAAGATTCCCCAGTTACTGCCAAACAAGTTTTTTTAAAAGTTCTTTTTAGATATACATGACGGCAGAGTGTATTTTGACATATTATACATACATAGAGTATAACTTATTCTAATTAGGATCCCATTCTTGTGGATGTACATGATTTGGAGTTTCACTGGTTGTATATTCATATAGGAACATAGAAAAGTTACGTCTGATTCTACTATCTGTCCCATTCCTATCCTCCCCTCCCTTCCCTGTATTCAACTTCTATTCTTCTGTGTCTCCCACCTTATTGTTTGTTATTTATTAATTTCCCTCCCTTTTCCCCTTTCCCTCTTTTTCTTCTTCTCACAGTGCTGGGAACTGAACCCTGGCCTCACACATGAGGCAAATGCTCTACCACTGAGCTGTTAAAGCCTCAGCCCTCCCTTAAATTCTTTAGGTAAAGGCATTTGTGCCTCTGAGAAGTCTCATAACATTCAATTTATCTTAAATAACTTTAAACTGACTGTAATTATTAATATTGAGGTTTCTAGAACAAATTCTGAACATGTCTGAAAACTTCCTTCTGTAGTTAAATTTTATTTCTAAAACTAAGATTAGTCATAGGTTTCAGAATTTACCTGCAATTCAGAATTTGTTTCTAAAGCATTGAACAACTTATAAAATTTACAATTATACTATCAAACTGTTTTGAATTAGTAAATAAATATGTAGTTTATCATCATAAGTTTTTCACACATCAGATCTTTTAAAAATTACCTTTTGAAATTGTGAAGAAACAGATTAAAATAACCTTAAAAGAACGTGAGATGACAAACTCTGGATGTGTTTGAATGATATGAAAAATATTTTATGATATGGAGACACCCTGTATTTTTAAAAGGCTGCATCTATACATTTTAAAAGTTTCATTATAATTAGCAAAGCCAAAATATAATTATCTCCTTGGAAAATTCTGAAGGTAGAAAATTCTAGATTACAAAGGTAGACTGAATCACCTTTCAAATCAGAATTATATAAACATACTTATCAGAAACAAGATACCACATCATAAACAAACATGTACAAACATAAACATATCACAAACAATACATAAATATAAACAAAATAAGGTCTATATGAAAGAGGGTTCTCAAGAGCAGCAATTTTAGTTCCAAATCATAAATTGATTGCTAAGAGATAGAAAACGGATTAAGAGTGACTTTATCCAAATGTAGAATGGTAATTTGTAAATAAAATTACATAAAAACATATCCTATTATTCTATTTTAATAGCATTAACAAAATAATACATTGCTTTAAAATAAAAGGGGCATAAATCTTCAAACACAGTATTGGCAAACAAATTTACAAATGTCTAGATCTGGGTAGGACAACAGTAAAGACCTAGTCCAAATTCCTCCAAAATGTGCCAACAGAGAGGCACAGAGACTAAATGATTTGCCCAAACGTGATACAACTTGTTAATGGCAATGTCAGAACTAAAGCCTGGGGATTCTTTCAACTTCTCACACTCAGGTACAATAGTGAATATTTTAGGCTTTGTGGGTCATTCGGTGTTTGCTACAACTATCCAATTCTGTTAGGGCACTATACCAAACAGAGACAATATATAAGCAATGGGAATGGCTTGTTCCAATAAAACTTAACTCACAAAAATAGGGAGCACCAAGCAACAGAGCTGGAAGTTCAGAAAACACCAAGAAGGATAAATTACCCTTCCCTCACCAAAAAAAAAAAAAAAACACAAAAAACTTTTCACATTTAGTCTTATCATATTCAAACTTCATAAAACCAAGACTTTTCAAGGGAGTCAAAGGGAAGTAGCACCTTACCTACAGAGGAATCAAGATAAGTATTACAGAATACTTTTCATTATAAAGCATACAAGCAAGAAGAGAGGATAGTGAAATATTTCAAGTGTTGAAGAAAAAAAACCACCAGCAGCCTAGAATTATATGTTCAGAGAAATAATTCTTCAAAAGTGAAGGAAAGTGGAAATCAGTTTAAAAAGGGAAAGCAGAAAATTCACAAACATGAGGAAATCAAAAAACAAAGAATCAAAGAGTCACATGAGAAATTAGAAAATATCTTGACACAAATGAAAACAAAACCACAATATATCAAAATGTATGGATGTGCAACTAGTAAGGAGACTGAACTACTTCACTGGTGAATTCTACCAAACATCTGAGGAAGAAATATACCAATTCTCTAAAATCACTTCCAAAAAGAGGGAACACTATATAATTCTTTCTATAAGCCCAGCATTACTCAAACAAGATAAACATTTTACAAGAATGGAAAACTACACACCTATGTGTCTCATGAACACAAGTAAAAAATCTGTAAAATACTAGCAAATCAAATTCAATAATATCTAAAAATTACATATCATAACACAATAGGATTTGTTCCAGTTAAGCAAAACTGGTTCAATACTAGAACATTAAAGCAATTCAAGGAAAAGAATAACTACATAATTATCATATTAATGCAGAAAAACATTTGACAAAATCTAATCCCCCTTCCTGATAAAACAAACAAAAAAACCTCTAAACAAACTAGGAATGAAGGTGAACCTCCTTAATATGACAAAGGATACCCACAAAAAATATGGAGCCACTATTAAACTTAATGGTAAGAGACAAAAAGTTTTCCTCCTAAAATAAGGAGGAAGGCAAGGATGTTGTCTCTCCCCACCCCTAGTTACTATATTGGAAGTCCTACTGAGTACAGTAAGAAAAGAAAAAACCGTACACATTGGAAGGGAAGAAATTAAACTGCCTTTATTTGTCGATGACTTGAGTATTCAAAAAAACAGGCCAATGACTGGATTGGGCTCTTGAACCATGGTTTACCGACTTTTGCTATAATGCAATGTTCTTTATATTGTTATATCTGATTATTCATTATATAGCAATTCCTGCTTACCTATCTCTGTGTTGAATGAGGCAATTTTCAAAGGTAAATGGTAGTGGTGACAGTGGTGAGGATGATGGCCTTGATCTAGTAACAGATCTATTCTAGTAAAAACCCATTCTTAAATACTGTTCCCAAATCTCTATATTTAATATGACTGTAAGATTTGAGCCTTCAAGTGATTATTCACACCACACATAAGACATTTTTTACCTGTAATCCTCTCCTCAATAAAGCAGAATACATCAATGTGAAAGAAATGGTTTGATAAAATCTTCACACAGAACAAAGAAAATCCTGTCTCAGAGATTATCCAGTTCTATGGTTTTCATATTATAATCCATGGGATTATATCATTTTCCAAAAGTGCCTAAGGACTATTGGGGAGAGTAGAGGAAGACTGAGAGCTCTGGCTTTCTGCTACCTCAAAAAGATCAATTCTGTCATTAACTCTTTCAAAAGTGTTCCTATGGCCAGGAATTTTCAAATCAACAGATCAAGTCCAACACTTTCATTTTGCTATGTAAGAAAACTCAGACGATACATAAGTTTGCTAACTCACTGCAATGGGTTAAAGTTAGCGGTAGTTCTAGGATCTTTGTTTCCTGGTTGCTGGGCATCCTTTCTTTTTTTTTTGTCGGGGGGCATAGTTTATAGATCGGTCTCCCAGAAATTAATGTTCCTATCAATAAGTAGTTTTTTCGTAAGTTTAATTATGATCTTATATACACGCACATATACATAGAAAACTAGTAACTTTAAGAAGTGTATTATTATTCAAAACAGCTACATAATTATAAAGAAACTCAGAGATTGTTTTCTCTTTTAAATAAAATACAAGGGGCTAGAGATATAGCTCTGTAGTAGAGAATCTGACTGGCATGCACAAGGCCCTGGGTTCAATCCCCAGCACTAAAAACAAAACACACAAACTATGAAAGGTACCTTTTCAAGTCCAGGTTTTGAAATCTTTTCAGTTCCACTATTGCTCTCAAGGCAGATTCCTTCATCAACACCATCATCATTGGAGAAATCATTGCTCATCTGATCACTATGACAACTACCTTCATTTTCTGCTCCACTATCAGTGCAACTTTCGGTCTGAGGAGATTTCTTAATAAAACAAAATTATCTTACAATTATAAGCCAAATAAATGAAAATATACTCATCAAAACTTTTTACCTACTTTCTAACATTTTCACATAATTTAATATATCCTTAGTAATAAAAGGATTTAAGTAAATTTCTCTTAAACTTTAAACAAGTAAAAAGGGCACTTTAATAGCATTTCTATCTTAAAATCTGAACAACAAATTAGTGATTTAGAATTCTATTAAACCCCATTATGTTTATCATTGCACAGTAACAAAACAAAATTATCAATTCTTTCAGCACAATCCATCAAAATAGATAACCTACGCTCCAAACTGAGATCCTTTTGTTTTCAAATCCCAAGAGAATATCTTCTCTTCTTTTGAACAAAAAGTCCAATTCAGTTTATCACTGTGTTAGGTGTTATAGATAATTAGAAACAAAAACAAGATATCATATCTATCCTCAGAACTTTATATCCTAGTGTACAGGAGGCAGAAATAACTTCTATGTTTTATGGTTTTAAAGAATCACATTCAAACAAATTCAACTGAAGAATTCTTAGAAATTCCCAAACAACCCTTTTCTTTAATATTTTATGGACACTCCTAAAAATGTTTTTATTTAAATAGTTTGAGAATTCTCTAAGATACAACTCCTGATATGTATAAGGCATTGCACAGAAGTTCTTGAATCGATTAAGCAATAAATAACAAACTTTTTTCCAAACAATTTTGTTGTAGGAATTGTACCAAGTGTGCAGTCTTTCTCCCTCAAGAAAGTCTGGTTCAAGGAAAAATGGTGGTGAAAACCAATTTCAGAAATTTAAGTCAAAAGAGATCATTCCTGAAACTCCTCCAACTAAGCCAAAATATATCTTTTCTCAAGAACTCTACTGAGAACTTCCTTATAAGAACCTATCAAACTTTATACCTAGGTTTCCTTCCCTTAGAAAAGATCTCCCTTTACAAGAAATACACTAGGCATAAACAGAAGATGGATCTAATACACATCTATATGTAAGTAGAAATTCTACAAAGATAATATCACCTTTGAAAATTCAGCATATTTTTATGCTAATTTAAAAGTGTTGGAGATAATATTTTAAATTAAACCTTTCAAAAAGTTACCTGGCCATTGTTACCATTTAGTAAAAATCTACTTCATCTAAGGCATCACTGTAAAATAGCTATAAAAAAACAATTATTATCCTTACAGACAAGGAAAATGAGGCTCAGAAAAGTTATGTGAATTATCCAAGGTCAAGAAGCTAGGAAGAAGCAAGACAAGAATATGAACTAACGTCTACTATTTTTTTTCTTTTTTCTTTTTGGTGGTACTGGAGATTGAACCCAGGGCCTCACACATGATAGGCAAGCACTCTACAACTGATCTATATCTCCAGCCCTTTGTAAGTTTTATTTTGAGACAGGGTTTCACTAAGCTATCCAGGCCGCTTGAACTTAAAATCCCCCTGCCTCAGTCTTCTGAGCAGCTAGGATTACAGGCTTTGAACTGACATCTAGCTAAGCCCAAAACATGTGCTCTTTTATACCACATTGCCTACTGGTGCTTATCAGTACTAAATAAAACTTGATAAATGTTTAAAATTATTTTTGAGCTCCTAGGAAAAGGCATTTTTTAAATGTAGCAATCAATTCAGATCAGAAAAAAAATGTTTCATGGTAGTTTTGAGACTAAAAAAAAGATTTAATCACTCTGAACCACTATGCTAAATGATCATAAATATTTCATAAAATAAAATCAGAAGAGTTTTGAAAAGAATAGACTGAGAGAATATACATCTTTTACTGAATAAGGCTAGAGGAATTCTGGGAGATCAATGAGTAGAAAGAAATTGAGCAGAAAAGAATTGAGTAGAAAAGAAATGATGATCATTTCATGTGTATGGCCAAGTCCCATGATCAACCTATTTAAAGTTTAAAACAGCTAATTAAAAAAGAAAAGCAGAACACAATGCATTTCATATCTTTCTAACCAATTAAGAGCTAGTAAACCTTAAGTGAGAATACCTCAGATACTCTGTTTAATACAAGAAATTAAGTTCATGCCATTTAGTTTATCTATTCATTCATATGTATTTGTTCCATGTTTAGTACATATCAGAAACACAAATAAAGCCCACTGGCAGACCAGTTTCAATTATTACAAAATTATGAAACATGATTACTTGAAATCAAGAAAAAATTCCAGAGGTGAGATTCTTACCGTCTTTTCAAAGACTTATCATAAATTACTTTGCCCAAACGAGAAGTGTATTTTTTGGTAGCCAGGAAAAGCTTATACAAAGTAATTCTTTTTTTTTTTTTTTTTTTTTTAATAGAAGTTTGCATTAGAAAGTAAGGAAAAGCTTTTATCAAGGTGACCATCTAAAAGGCATCTACTCTTTTTTTTATATTTTTAAATTTTTATGTGGTGCTGAGGATCTAACCCACGGCCTCACACATGCCAGGTGAGCGGTCTACCACTGAGCCACAACCCAAGCCCCATGGCATCTACTCTTAATTTACTTCAAACAGTTCTTTTAAAAACATGTGTACCTAAAGTAGATTTATGAGAAATATAACAAGGAAATATAATAAATATTTACCTCATCTTCAACGTCAATAAATGTACTCATATCTAGCTCCTCAGGAAATGTCATTCGATCATTTAATTTAATCCTATGCATGGTTGTATAATCAAAATCAAATCTTTTCAACTGTAAGGTCAAAAGATAAGGGAAATGCAAAAACCGAAGACCCTAAAAAGAAACAAAAAGAAGGGACTCTATTGGATATTGAATATTATATCAAGTAATTAAGAACTGATCTCTACATGGCATTTACCTTTCGAGCATCACATTTCTTCTTACAACGTTCGCAAAAATACTGATTTGGGCCATCTAGGATTTCTGGTTGAATAAATGCATGTAATGCTTCTTCCTAGTTAGAAAAAAATATAATTGTTTTATAATTACTTAAAATGTTAACAAAAAGTCTTAAAATATAAAAACTCTGCAATTACCAAAAAGTTTATAAGTAGAATGACTGGAAAATTAGGACCTCAAAATGCACCAAGGGACAAAAGTTTTCAACAGCAAAATAATGGTATCACTATAAAATTTAAATTTAAAAATAGTATTTCTTTTTGTACAAAACTTGTTTTTCTTGGTATTGCACATCAGTCATTTCTACCTAATTTTTAGTGACTTTACATTGTGGTATTTGACTAAATAGTCTTAAAAAAAAAAAAAGGATTCTTGGTCTTTACATTAAAAAGTAACACTCTACTTCTTAGAAATGTCATGCATTTTAATCTCACAACAGAACTTTTAAAAATTGTACAGTACATAACATTATCCTCTGAAGAATTCACACTATTCATATGCTTAAAAATCATATAATCATTCTTAAACAAGATAGTCAGGATCAGGAAGTAATGTCCTACTGCACTAGGTATAAAGATTGAAAACCATGGTGAAGTCTCACTGCATGTGAGATACTGCTCTATTGAAAAAGGTATGAAAGCTCTTGAATTTTTCTTCTAGTAGAGTCATGTGATATTTTTCTTCTCTGTAGAAACTTAAGACAGAAGCAAGAAACTCACTGTAAATACTGTTAAAGAATCACTAGACATAAGATCATTTTTTAATCACTGGCTTTTCATGATTAAAAACTTGGTCAATATAACATATTAAGATTGAGTACATTATCTCAAATTTCATTTGATGTTCTCCCTTTCCTTCACAAATATTTATTACATATAAAGAAAAAAGCAGAATCATTAAGACAAAGTATTCTCAAAACTTCTTTCTGTTGATACAGAACAAATCGTTCCTCAAAAGATAATTAAAGGAGCTTGATCAAGTAAAACATATTTAGATGCAAAATAGCTGTCAAGACTTATCAAACTACTAACCACATATTGTTTGACATGCCTCACTTTGGCTTTTAAATTCATTCCATCTTTTATATTGTTCTCATACCAGAAGGAAGTAGTAAGAAGGGAGAAAAAATAAATTGCAGGGTTTTTCCACATGACCAAGCATTTTACTGGAGGTCATATGAAACGACACACTTAGAAAACAATTTTTTTTTCTTCTTTAAGGCATATTCTAAGAATGCAGATAGGTAAATTCTGTGAAAACCTAACAGAGAAAAAGAAGTTTTGAAAGACATCACACCTATAGCTTAAAAGGACTGATGCCAAATTTGCCAGGCCTTCCAAATACAAGTAATTTGAACTGATAAAACAATGCTTTAAAAAAGGGGAGGGAGGAATTTGAGAAAATTATGTAACTTAAATTCTACTTTTCTAACCTAATGTGTGTACTGGTCTCTGGCTTATATAGTTCATAGATAAGGATAGACTAGAGAACACTAAAATACTCAAACTCATCAACTTTTTAAAGATTTTGCTACCTTTGCCTCATTCCTCCCCTTCACACCAGCATTATTATGTATTTTTTTCTAAACCACTTCAGAAATTTACCTCAATCAAACTGAAAGAAATTTAATAATGAAAATGTACTTTTGTCAGTCCATTTTTCAATTTTATCAATCATTATACAAAGGGATAATGCCCTTTGTAGCATTTCTCCCTATTTCGTACAGAATCTCATCTAGAGTCACAAATTACCTGTCTCTTCGGATTTCTTTAATATGAAGCAGTTCCAAAGCCTACCTTTCTTTCATGACACTGATATTTTTTGAAGAAGCAGCCAGTTACTTTATACAGTGTTCTGCAATCTGACAATTTGGGTTTGTCTGATGTTATTTGTTTCAGATTCATTTTACACATCCCTTGCTAGATTATTACTACAAGGGCCAAACTTTGCACCTTTGATTTTAGCATTCACTACAAGATTCTTGCCTAAACCAAATTTTAATGGCATTTGCTTAAAAATCTTAATAACCAATTTAAGCCCATTCATATTGATTTGACCGTATGTTTGTTTTTTTCTCAGTCACTATTATATAATTATTCCATGTCTATTTACTGTGCTCCTTTCTTTACTTTTATTTATTTATTTATTTTGTCTTTTTAAACATTTGCTTTGGAATTTAGCAAGGTTAGGAATTTTGTTCTAGTAGTTACTTTTGCCTTTATACTTTTGTTAACGCTCTTAATTCCTTTTGTTCCCCTACCCATTTTCATCTTAAACTTTTTTCCTGGTCTGCCAGTTTTAAGTATCCCTTGTCTTTAACCACCTAAGTCTGTGATCTTACTCTAGTTTTACTTTCTCCCTTTTCTAAATGTGATATTCTTTGTACTTCTGACTGTTTATAACATTTCATATTTTCTACTTATATCCCCACCCTTGTTTTATTTGGTCTTTAATTTTTACATTTAAGTGTATTAACAGTTCTTTTGCTGAAGT